>NC_136543.1:1635000-2197500 GCF_910591455.1 Pholis gunnellus
ACGTACAGTAACAGTAGAAGTGAATATGAAGACATACAGTAACAGTAGAAGTTAATATGAAGACGTACAGTAACAGTAGAAGTTAATATGAAGACGTACAGTAGCAGTAGAAGTTAATTTGAAGATGTACAGTAACAGTAGAAGTTAATATGAAGACGTACAGTAACAGTAGAAGTGAATATGAAGACGTACAGTAACAGTAGAAGTTAATATGAGGACGTACAGTAACAGTAGAAGTTAATATGAAGACATACAGTAACAGTAGAAGTTAATATGAAGACATACAGTAACAGTAGAAGTTAATATGAAGACGTACAGTAACAGTAGAAGTTAATATGAAGACGTACAGTAACAGAAGTTAATATGAAGATGTACAGTAACAGTAGAAGTTAATATGAAGACGTACAGTAACAGAAGTTAATATGAAGACGTACAGTAGCAGTAGAAGTTAATATGAAGACATACAGTAACAGTAGAAGTTAATATGAAGACATACAGTAAGAGTAGAAGTTAATATGAAGACGTACAGTAGCAGTAGAAGTTAATATGAAGACGTACAGTAACAGTAGAAGTTAATATGAAGATGTACAGTAGCAGTAGAAGTTAATATGAAGACGTACAGTAACAGTAGAAGTTAATATGAAGACGTACAGTAACAGTAGAAGTTAATATGAAGACATACAGTAGCAGTAGAAGTTAATATGAAGACGTACAGTAACAGAAGTTAATATGAAGACGTACAGTAACAGTAGAAGTTAATATGAAGACGTACAGTAACAGTAGAAGTTAATATGAAGATGTACAGTAGCAGTAGAAGTTAATATGAAGACATACAGTAACAGTAGAAGTTAATATGAAGACGTACAGTAACAGTAGAAGTTAATATGAAGACATACAGTAGCAGTAGAAGTTAATATGAAGACGTACAGTAGCAGTAGAAGTTAATATGAAGACATACAGTAGCAGTAGAAGTTAATTTGAAGACGTACAGTAACAGAAGTTAATATGAAGACGTACAGTAACAGTAGAAGTTAATATGAAGACGTACAGTAACAGTAGAAGTTAATATGAAGATGTACAGTAGCAGTAGAAGTTAATATGAAGACATACAGTAACAGTAGAAGTTAATATGAAGACATACAGTAACAGTAGAAGTTAATATGAAGACGTACAGTAACAGTAGAAGTTAATATGAAGACATACAGTAGCAGTAGAAGTTAATTTGAAGACGTACAGTAACAGAAGTTAATATGAAGACGTACAGTAACAGTAGAAGTTAATATGAAGACGTACAGTAACAGTAGAAGTTAATATGAAGATGTACAGTAGCAGTAGAAGTTAATATGAAGACATACAGTAACAGTAGAAGTTAATATGAAGACATACAGTAACAGTAGAAGTTAATATGAAGACGTACAGTAGCAGTAGAAGTTAATTTGAAGACATACAGTAGCAGTAGAAGTTAATTTGAAGACGTACAGTAACAGTAGAAGTTAATATGAAGATGTACAGTAACAGTAGAAGTTAATATGAAGACGTACAGTAGCAGTAGAAGTTAATTTGAAGACGTACAGTAACAGTAGAAGTTAATATGAAGACGTACAGTAACAGTAGAAGTGAATATGAAGACGTACAGTAACAGTAGAAGTTAATATGAAGACATACAGTAGCAGTAGAAGTTAATATGAAGACGTACAGTAGCAGTAGAAGTTAATATGAAGACATACAGTAGCAGTAGAAGTTAATTTGAAGACGTACAGTAACAGAAGTTAATATGAAGACGTACAGTAACAGTAGAAGTTAATATGAAGACGTACAGTAACAGTAGAAGTTAATATGAAGATGTACAGTAGCAGTAGAAGTTAATATGAAGACATACAGTAACAGTAGAAGTTAATATGAAGACATACAGTAACAGTAGAAGTTAATATGAAGACGTACAGTAGCAGTAGAAGTTAATTTGAAGACATACAGTAGCAGTAGAAGTTAATTTGAAGACGTACAGTAACAGTAGAAGTTAATATGAAGACGTACAGTAACAGTAGAAGTGAATATGAAGACATACAGTAACAGTAGAAGTTAATATGAAGACGTACAGTAACAGTAGAAGTTAATATGAAGACGTACAGTAGCAGTAGAAGTTAATTTGAAGACGTACAGTAACAGTAGAAGTTAATATGAAGACGTACAGTAACAGTAGAAGTGAATATGAAGACGTACAGTAACAGTAGAAGTTAACATGAGGACGTACAGTAACAGTAGAAGTTAATATGAAGACATACAGTAACAGTAGATGTTAATATGAAGACATACAGTAACAGTAGAAGTTAATATGAAGACGTACAGTAACAGTAGAAGTTAATATGAAGACGTACAGTAACAGAAGTTAATATGAAGACGTACAGTAACAGTAGAAGTTAATATGAAGACGTACAGTAACAGAAGTTAATATGAAGACGTACAGTAGCAGTAGAAGTTAATATGAAGACATACAGTAACAGTAGAAGTTAATATGAAGACGTACAGTAACAGTAGAAGTTAATATGAAGACGTACAGTAACAGTAGAAGTTAATATGAAGACGTACAGTAACAGAAGTTAATATGAAGACGTACAGTAACAGTAGAAGTTAATATGAAGACATACAGTAACAGTAGAAGTTAATATGAAGACGTACAGTAGCAGTAGACGTTAATATGAAGACATACAGTAACAGAAGTTAATATGAAGACGTACAGTAACAGAAGTTAATATGAAGACGTACAGTAACAGAAGTTAATATGAAGACGTACAGTAACAGTAGAAGTTAATATGAAGACGTACAGTAGCAGTAGACGTTAATATGAAGACATCCAGTAACAGAAGTTAATATGAAGACGTACAGTAACAGTAGAAGTTAATATGAAGACGTACAGTAACAGTAGAAGTTAATATGAAGACGTACAGTAACAGTAGAAGTGAATATGAAGACGTACAGTAACAGTAGAAGTTAATATGAAGACATACAGTAACAGAAGAAGTTAATTTGAAGACGTACAGTAACAGTAGAAGTTAATATGAAGACGCACAGTAACAGAAGAAGTTAATTTGAAGACGTACAGTAACAGTAGAAGTTCATATGAAGACGTACAGTAACAGTAGACGTTAATATGAAGACGTACAGTAACAGTAGAAGTTAATATGAAGACGTACAGTAACAGAAGTTAATATGAAGACGTACAGTAACAGTAGAAGTTAATTTGAAGACGTACAGTAACAGTAGAAGTTAATATGAAGACGTACAGTAACAGTAGAAGTTAATATGAAGACGTACAGTAACAGTAGAAGTTAATATGAAGACGTACAGTAACAGTAGAAGTTAATATGAAGACGTACAGTAACAGTAGAAGTTAATATGAAGACGTACAGTAACAGTAGAAGTTAATATGAAGACGTACAGTAACAGTAGACGTTAATATGAAGACGTACAGTAACAGTAGAAGTTAATATGAAGACGTACAGTAACAGTAGAAGTTAATATGAAGACGTACAGTAACAGTAGAAGTTAATATGAAGACGTACAGTAACAGTAGAAGTTAATATGAAGACGTACAGTAACAGTAGACGTTAATATGAAGACGTACAGTAACAGTAGAAGTTAATATGAAGACGTACAGTAACAGTAGAAGTTAATATGAAGACGTACAGTGACAGTAGAAGTTAATTTGAAGACGTACAGTAACAGAAGTTAATATGAAGACGTCCAGTAGCAGTAGAAGTTAATATGAAGACATACAGTAGCAGTAGAAGTTAATTTGAAGACGTACAGTAACAGAAGTTAATATGAAGACGTACAGTAACAGTAGAAGTTAATATGAAGACGTACAGTAACAGTAGAAGTTAATATGAAGATGTACAGTAGCAGTAGAAGTTAATATGAAGACATACAGTAACAGTAGAAGTTAATATGAAGACATACCGTAACAGTAGAAGTTAATATGAAGACGTACAGTAACAGTAGACGTTAATATGAAGACATACAGTAGCAGTAGAAGTTAATATGAAGACGTACAGTAGCAGTAGAAGTTAATTTGAAGACATACAGTAGCAGTAGAAGTTAATTTGAAGACGTACAGTAACAGTAGAAGTTAATATGAAGATGTACAGTAACAGTAGAAGTGAATATGAAGACATACAGTAACAGTAGAAGTTAATATGAAGACGTACAGTAACAGTAGAAGTTAATATGAAGACGTACAGTAGCAGTAGAAGTTAATTTGAAGACGTACAGTAACAGTAGAAGTTAATATGAAGACGTACAGTAACAGTAGAAGTGAATATGAAGACGTACAGTAACAGTAGAAGTTAATATGAGGACGTACAGTAACAGTAGAAGTTAATATGAAGACATACAGTAACAGTAGATGTTAATATGAAGACATACAGTAACAGTAGAAGTTAATATGAAGACGTACAGTAACAGTAGAAGTTAATATGAAGACGTACAGTAACAGAAGTTAATATGAAGACGTACAGTAACAGTAGAAGTTAATATGAAGACGTACAGTAACAGAAGTTAATATGAAGACGTACAGTAGCAGTAGAAGTTAATATGAAGACATACAGTAACAGTAGAAGTTAATATGAAGACGTACAGTAACAGTAGAAGTTAATATGAAGACGTACAGTAACAGTAGAAGTTAATATGAAGACGTACAGTAACAGAAGTTAATATGAAGACGTACAGTAACAGTAGAAGTTAATATGAAGACATACAGTAACAGTAGAAGTTAATATGAAGACGTACAGTAGCAGTAGACGTTAATATGAAGACATACAGTAACAGAAGTTAATATGAAGACGTACAGTAACAGAAGTTAATATGAAGACGTACAGTAACAGAAGTTAATATGAAGACGTACAGTAACAGTAGAAGTTAATATGAAGACGTACAGTAGCAGTAGACGTTAATATGAAGACATACAGTAACAGAAGTTAATATGAAGACGTACAGTAACAGTAGAAGTTAATATGAAGACGTACAGTAACAGTAGAAGTTAATATGAAGACGTACAGTAACAGTAGAAGTGAATATGAAGACGTACAGTAACAGTAGAAGTTAATATGAAGACATACAGTAACAGAAGAAGTTAATTTGAAGACGCACAGTAACAGTAGAAGTTAATATGAAGACGTACAGTAACAGAAGAAGTTAATTTGAAGACGTACAGTAACAGTAGAAGTTAATATGAAGACGTACAGTAACAGTAGACGTTAATATGAAGACGTACAGTAACAGTAGAAGTTAATATGAAGACGTACAGTAACAGTAGAAGTTAATATGAAGACGTACAGTGACAGTAGAAGTTAATTTGAAGACGTACAGTAACAGAAGTTAATATGAAGACGTCCAGTAGCAGTAGAAGTTAATATGAAGACATACAGTAGCAGTAGAAGTTAATTTGAAGACGTACAGTAACAGAAGTTAATATGAAGACGTACAGTAACAGTAGAAGTTAATATGAAGACGTACAGTAACAGTAGAAGTTAATATGAAGATGTACAGTAGCAGTAGAAGTTAATATGAAGACATACAGTAACAGTAGAAGTTAATATGAAGACATACCGTAACAGTAGAAGTTAATATGAAGACGTACAGTAACAGTAGACGTTAATATGAAGACATACAGTAGCAGTAGAAGTTAATATGAAGACGTACAGTAGCAGTAGAAGTTAATTTGAAGACATACAGTAGCAGTAGAAGTTAATTTGAAGACGTACAGTAACAGTAGAAGTTAATATGAAGATGTACAGTAACAGTAGAAGTGAATATGAAGACATACAGTAACAGTAGAAGTTAATATGAAGACGTACAGTAACAGTAGAAGTTAATATGAAGACGTACAGTAGCAGTAGAAGTTAATTTGAAGACGTACAGTAACAGTAGAAGTTAATATGAAGACGTACAGTAACAGTAGAAGTGAATATGAAGACGTACAGTAACAGTAGAAGTTAATATGAAGACGTACAGTAACAGTAGAAGTTAATATGAAGACATACAGTAACAGTAGATGTTAATATGAAGACATACAGTAACAGTAGAAGTTAATATGAAGACGTACAGTAACAGTAGAAGTTAATATGAAGACGTACAGTAACAGAAGTTAATATGAAGACGTACAGTAACAGTAGAAGTTAATATGAAGACGTACAGTAACAGAAGTTAATATGAAGACGTACAGTAGCAGTAGAAGTTAATATGAAGACATACAGTAACAGTAGAAGTTAATATGAAGACGTACAGTAACAGTAGAAGTTAATATGAAGACGTACAGTAACAGTAGAAGTTAATATGAAGACGTACAGTAACAGAAGTTAATATGAAGACGTACAGTAACAGTAGAAGTTAATATGAAGACATACAGTAACAGTAGAAGTTAATATGAAGACGTACAGTAGCAGTAGACGTTAATATGAAGACATACAGTAACAGAAGTTAATATGAAGACGTACAGTAACAGAAGTTAATATGAAGACGTACAGTAACAGAAGTTAATATGAAGACGTACAGTAACAGTAGAAGTTAATATGAAGACGTACAGTAGCAGTAGACGTTAATATGAAGACATACAGTAACAGAAGTTAATATGAAGACGTACAGTAACAGTAGAAGTTAATATGAAGACGTACAGTAACAGTAGAAGTTAATATGAAGACGTACAGTAACAGTAGAAGTGAATATGAAGACGTACAGTAACAGTAGAAGTTAATATGAAGACATACAGTAACAGAAGAAGTTAATTTGAAGACGCACAGTAACAGTAGAAGTTAATATGAAGACGTACAGTAACAGAAGAAGTTAATTTGAAGACGTACAGTAACAGTAGAAGTTCATATGAAGACGTACAGTAACAGTAGACGTTAATATGAAGACGTACAGTAACAGTAGAAGTTAATATGAAGACGTACAGTAACAGAAGTTAATATGAAGACGTACAGTAACAGTAGAAGTTAATTTGAAGACGTACAGTAACAGTAGAAGTTAATATGAAGACGTACAGTAACAGTAGAAGTTAATATGAAGACGTACAGTAACAGTAGAAGTTAATTTGAAGACGTACAGTAACAGTAGAAGTTAATATGAAGACGTACAGTAACAGTAGAAGTTAATATGAAGACGTACAGTAACAGTAGAAGTTAATATGAAGACGTACAGTAACAGTAGACGTTAATATGAAGACGTACAGTAACAGTAGAAGTTAATATGAAGACGTACAGTAACAGTAGAAGTTAATATGAAGACGTACAGTAACAGTAGAAGTTAATATGAAGACGTACAGTAACAGTAGAAGTTAATATGAAGACATACAGTAACAGTAGAAGTTAATATGAAGACGTACAGTAACAGTAGAAGTTAATATGAAGACGTACAGTAGCAGTAGACGTTAATATGAAGACATACAGTAACAGAAGTTAATATGAAGACGTACAGTAACAGTAGAAGTTAATATGAAGACGTACAGTAACAGTAGAAGTTAATATGAAGACGTACAGTAACAGTAGAAGTGAATATGAAGACGTACAGTAACAGTAGAAGTTAATATGAAGACGTACAGTAACAGTAGAAGTTAATATGAAGACGTACAGTAACAGTAGAAGTTAATATGAAGACGTACAGTAACAGTAGAAGTTAATATGAAGACGTACAGTAACAGTAGACGTTAATATGAAGACATACAGTAGCAGTAGAAGTTAATATGAAGACGTACAGTAGCAGTAGAAGTTAATTTGAAGACATACAGTAGCAGTAGAAGTTAATTTGAAGACGTACAGTAACAGTAGAAGTTAATATGAAGACGTACAGTAACAGTAGAAGTGAATATGAAGACATACAGTAACAGTAGAAGTTAATATGAAGACGTACAGTAACAGTAGAAGTTAATATGAAGACGTACAGTAGCAGTAGAAGTTAATTTGAAGACGTACAGTAACAGTAGAAGTTAATATGAAGACGTACAGTAACAGTAGAAGTGAATATGAAGACGTACAGTAACAGTAGAAGTTAATATGAGGACGTACAGTAACAGTAGAAGTTAATATGAAGACATACAGTAACAGTAGATGTTAATATGAAGACGTACAGTAACAGTAGAAGTTAATATGAAGACGTACAGTAACAGTAGAAGTTAATATGAAGACGTACAGTAACAGAAGTTAATATGAAGACGTACAGTAACAGTAGAAGTTAATATGAAGACGTACAGTAACAGAAGTTAATATGAAGACGTACAGTAGCAGTAGAAGTTAATATGAAGACATACAGTAACAGTAGAAGTTAATATGAAGACGTACAGTAACAGTAGAAGTTAATATGAAGACGTACAGTAACAGTAGAAGTTAATATGAAGACGTACAGTAACAGAAGTTAATATGAAGACGTACAGTAACAGTAGAAGTTAATATGAAGACATACAGTAACAGTAGAAGTTAATATGAAGACGTACAGTAGCAGTAGACGTTAATATGAAGACATACAGTAACAGAAGTTAATATGAAGACGTACAGTAACAGAAGTTAATATGAAGACGTACAGTAACAGAAGTTAATATGAAGACGTACAGTAACAGTAGAAGTTAATATGAAGACGTACAGTAGCAGTAGACGTTAATATGAAGACATACAGTAACAGAAGTTAATATGAAGACGTACAGTAACAGTAGAAGTTAATATGAAGACGTACAGTAACAGTAGAAGTTAATATGAAGACGTACAGTAACAGTAGAAGTGAATATGAAGACGTACAGTAACAGTAGAAGTTAATATGAAGACATACAGTAACAGAAGAAGTTAATTTGAAGACGCACAGTAACAGTAGAAGTTAATATGAAGACGTACAGTAACAGAAGAAGTTAATTTGAAGACGTACAGTAACAGTAGAAGTTCATATGAAGACGTACAGTAACAGTAGACGTTAATATGAAGACGTACAGTAACAGTAGAAGTTAATATGAAGACGTACAGTAACAGAAGTTAATATGAAGACGTACAGTAACAGTAGAAGTTAATTTGAAGACGTACAGTAACAGTAGAGGTTAATATGAAGACGTACAGTAACAGTAGAAGTTAATATGAAGACGTACAGTAACAGTAGAAGTTAATTTGAAGACGTACAGTAACAGTAGAAGTTAATATGAAGACGTACAGTAACAGTAGAAGTTAATATGAAGACGTACAGTAACAGTAGAAGTTAATATGAAGACGTACAGTAACAGTAGACGTTAATATGAAGACGTACAGTAACAGTAGAAGTTAATATGAAGACGTACAGTAACAGTAGAAGTTAATATGAAGACGTACAGTAACAGTAGAAGTTAATATGAAGACGTACAGTAACAGTAGAAGTTAATATGAAGACGTACAGTAACAGTAGAAGTTAATATGAAGACGTACAGTAGCAGTAGACGTTAATATGAAGACATACAGTAACAGAAGTTAATATGAAGACGTACAGTAACAGTAGAAGTTAATATGAAGACGTACAGTAACAGTAGAAGTTAATATGAAGACGTACAGTAACAGTAGAAGTGAATATGAAGACGTACAGTAACAGTAGAAGTTAATATGAAGACGTACAGTAACAGTAGAAGTTAATATGAAGACGTACAGTAACAGTAGAAGTTAATATGAAGACGTACAGTAACAGTAGACGTTAATATGAAGACGTACAGTAACAGTAGAAGTTAATATGAAGACGTACAGTAACAGTAGAAGTTAATATGAAGACGTACAGTAACAGTAGAAGTTAATATGAAGACGTACAGTAACAGTAGAAGTTAATATGAAGACATACAGTAACAGTAGAAGTTAATATGAAGACGTACAGTAACAGTAGACGTTAATATGAAGACGTACAGTAACAGTAGAAGTTAATATGAAGACGTACAGTAACAGTAGACGTTAATATGAAGACGTACAGTAACAGTAGAAGTTAATATGAAGACATACAGTAACAGTAGAAGTTAATATGAAGACGTACAGTAACAGTAGAAGTTAATATGAAGATGTACAGTAGCAGTAGAAGTTAATATGAAGACATACAGTAACAGTAGAAGTTAATATGAAGACGTACAGTAACAGTAGAAGTTAATATGAAGACATACAGTAGCAGTAGAAGTTAATATGAAGACGTACAGTAGCAGTAGAAGTTAATATGAAGACATACAGTAGCAGTAGAAGTTAATTTGAAGACGTACAGTAACAGAAGTTAATATGAAGACGTACAGTAACAGTAGAAGTTAATATGAAGACGTACAGTAACAGTAGAAGTTAATATGAAGATGTACAGTAGCAGTAGAAGTTAATATGAAGACATACAGTAACAGTAGAAGTTAATATGAAGACATACAGTAACAGTAGAAGTTAATATGAAGACGTACAGTAACAGTAGAAGTTAATATGAAGACATACAGTAGCAGTAGAAGTTAATATGAAGACGTACAGTAGCAGTAGAAGTTAATTTGAAGACATACAGTAGCAGTAGAAGTTAATTTGAAGACGTACAGTAACAGTAGAAGTTAATATGAAGACGTACAGTAACAGTAGAAGTGAATATGAAGACATACAGTAACAGTAGAAGTTAATATGAAGACGTACAGTAACAGTAGAAGTTAATATGAAGACGTACAGTAGCAGTAGAAGTTAATTTGAAGACGTACAGTAACAGTAGAAGTTAATATGAAGACGTACAGTAACAGTAGAAGTGAATATGAAGACGTACAGTAACAGTAGAAGTTAATATGAGGACGTACAGTAACAGTAGAAGTTAATATGAAGACATACAGTAACAGTAGATGTTAATATGAAGACATACAGTAACAGTAGAAGTTAATATGAAGACGTACAGTAACAGTAGAAGTTAATATGAAGAGGTACAGTAACAGAAGTTAATATGAAGACGTACAGTAACAGTAGAAGTTAATATGAAGACGTACAGTAACAGAAGTTAATATGAAGACGTACAGTAGCAGTAGAAGTTAATATGAAGACATACAGTAACAGTAGAAGTTAATATGAAGACGTACAGTAACAGTAGAAGTTAATATGAAGACGTACAGTAACAGTAGAAGTTAATATGAAGACGTACAGTAACAGAAGTTAATATGAAGACGTACAGTAACAGAAGTTAATATGAAGACGTACAGTAACAGTAGAAGTTAATATGAAGACGTACAGTAGCAGTAGACGTTAATATGAAGACATCCAGTAACAGAAGTTAATATGAAGACGTACAGTAACAGTAGAAGTTAATATGAAGACGTACAGTAACAGTAGAAGTTAATATGAAGACGTACAGTAACAGTAGAAGTGAATATGAAGACGTACAGTAACAGTAGAAGTTAATATGAAGACATACAGTAACAGAAGAAGTTAATTTGAAGACGTACAGTAACAGTAGAAGTTAATATGAAGACGTACAGTAACAGAAGAAGTTAATCTGAAGACGTACAGTAACAGTAGAAGTTCATATGAAGACGTACAGTAACAGTAGACGTTAATATGAAGACGTACAGTAACAGTAGAAGTTAATATGAAGACGTACAGTAACAGAAGTTAATATGAAGACGTACAGTAACAGTAGAAGTTAATTTGAAGACGTACAGTAACAGTAGAAGTTAATATGAAGACGTACAGTAACAGTAGAAGTTAATATGAAGACGTACAGTAACAGTAGAAGTTAATATGAAGACGTACAGTAACAGTAGAAGTTAATATGAAGACGTACAGTAACAGTAGAAGTTAATATGAAGACGTACAGTAACAGTAGAAGTTAATATGAAGACGTACAGTAACAGTAGACGTTAATATGAAGACGTACAGTAACAGTAGAAGTTAATATGAAGACGTACAGTAACAGTAGAAGTTAATATGAAGACGTACAGTAACAGTAGAAGTTAATATGAAGACGTACAGTAACAGTAGAAGTTAATATGAAGACGTACAGTAACAGTAGACGTTAATATGAAGACGTACAGTAACAGTAGAAGTTAATATGAAGACGTACAGTAACAGTAGAAGTTAATATGAAGACGTACAGTGACAGTAGAAGTTAATTTGAAGACGTACAGTAACAGAAGTTAATATGAAGACGTACAGTAACAGTAGAAGTTAATATGAAGACGTACAGTTACAGTAGAAGTTAAAATGAAGACGTACAGTAGCAGTAGAAGTTAATTTGAAGACGTACAGTAACAGAAGTTAATATGAAGACGTACAGTAGCAGTAGAAGTTAATATGAAGACATACAGTAACAGTAGAAGTTAATATGAAGACGTACAGTAACAGTAGAAGTTAATATGAAGATGTACAGTAACAGTAGAAGTTAATTTGAAGACGTACAGTAACAGAAGTTAATATGAAGACGTACAGTAACAGTAGAAGTTAATATGAAGACGTACAGTAACAGTAGAAGTTAATATGAAGATGTACAGTAGCAGTAGAAGTTAATATGAAGACATACAGTAACAGTAGAAGTTAATATGAAGACGTACAGTAACAGTAGAAGTTAATATGAAGACATACAGTAGCAGTAGAAGTTAATATGAAGACATACAGTAGCAGTAGAAGTTAATTTGAAGACGTACAGTAACAGAAGTTAATATGAAGACGTACAGTAACAGTAGAAGTTAATATGAAGACGTACAGTAACAGTAGAAGTTAATATGAAGATGTACAGTAGCAGTAGAAGTTAATATGAAGACATACAGTAACAGTAGAAGTTAATATGAAGACATACAGTAACAGTAGAAGTTAATATGAAGACGTACAGTAACAGTAGAAGTTAATATGAAGACATACAGTAGCAGTAGAAGTTAATATGAAGACGTACAGTAGCAGTAGAAGTTAATTTGAAGACATACAGTAGCAGTAGAAGTTAATTTGAAGACGTACAGTAACAGTAGAAGTTAATATGAAGACGTACAGTAACAGTAAAAGTGAATATGAAGACATACAGTAACAGTAGAAGTTAATATGAAGACGTACAGTAACAGTAGAAGTTAATATGAAGACGTACAGTAGCAGTAGAAGTTAATTTGAAGACGTACAGTAACAGTAGAAGTTGATATGAAGACGTACAGTAACAGTAGAAGTGAATATGAAGACGTACAGTAACAGTAGAAGTTAATATGAAGACATACAGTAACAGTAGAAGTTAATATGAAGACATACAGTAACAGTAGAAGTTAATTTGAAGACATACAGAAACAGTAGAAGTTAATATGAAGACGTACAGTAACAGTAGAAGTTAATATGAAGACATACAGTAACAGTAGAAGTTAATATGAAGACATACAGTAACAGTAGAAGTTAATATGAAGACGTACAGTAACAGTAGAAGTTAATATGAAGACGTACAGTAACAGTAGAAGTTAATATGAAGACGTACAGTAACAGAAGTTAATATGAAGACGTACAGTAACAGTAGAAGTTAATATGAAGACGTACAGTAACAGTAGAAGTTAATTTGAAGACATACAGTAACAGAAGTTAATATGAAGACGTACAGTAGCAGTAGAAGTTAATATGAAGACGTACAGTAGCAGTAGAAGTTAATTTGAAGACGTACAGTAACAGTAGAAGTTAATATGAAGACGTACAGTAACAGTAGAAGTGAATATGAAGACGTACAGTAACAGTAGAAGTTAATATGAAGACATACAGTAACAGTAGAAGTTAATATGAAGACATACAGTAACAGTAGAAGTTAATATGAAGACATACAGTAACAGTAGAAGTTAATATGAAGACATACAGTAACAGTAGAAGTTAATATGAAGACATACAGTAACAGTAGAAGTTAATATGAAGACATACAGTAACAGTAGAAGTTAATATGAAGACATACAGTAGCAGTAGAAGTTAATATGAAGACGTACAGTAGCAGTAGAAGTTAATTTGAAGACGTACAGTAACAGTAGAAGTTAATATGAAGACGTACAGTAACAGTAGAAGTTAATATGAAGACGTACAGTAACAGTAGAAGTTAATATGAAGACGTACAGTAACAGAAGTTAATATGAAGACGTACAGTAACAGTAGAAGTTAATATGAAGACGTACAGTAACAGTAGAAGTTAATATGAAGACGTACAGTAACAGTAGAAGTTAATTTGAAGATGTACAGTAACAGAAGTTAATATGAAGACGTACAGTAACAGTAGAAGTTAATATGAAGACATACAGTAAGAGTAGAAGTTAATATGAAGACGTACAGTAGCAGTAGAAGTTAATATGAAGACGTACAGTAACAGTAGAAGTTAATTTGAAGACATACAGTAACAGAAGTTAATATGAAGACGTACAGTAACAGTAGAAGTTAATATGAAGACGTACTGTAACAGTAGAAGTTAATATGAAGACGTACAGTAGCAGTAGAAGTTAATATGAAGACGTACAGTAACAGAAGGTAATATGAAGACGTACAGTAGCAGTAGAAGTTAATATGAAGACGTACAGTAACAGTAGAAGTTAATATGAAGACATACAGTAACAGTAGAAGTTAATATGAAGACGTACAGTAACAGTAGAAGTTAATATGAAGACATACAGTAACAGAAGTTAATATGAAGACGTACAGTAAACAGGGTTCAATGAAATGAATCACTTTTTTTGTACAGGCGATGGTTTTAATCATAAAATCATAAAGTTTTAATATAAAAACAAAGATAGCGAGAGTAGCGAGTACTCTCGCTATCTTTGTTTTTATATGATTAAAACTTTTGAAAATGAGACCTCGGTCTCCATGGATTTTGTCTAAATAAAGGTTCATAATAATAATAATAATATTGATTGGAGAAAAAAAAAAGCTATCTAGCCAGCTAACTAGCCAGCTGTTACTGATTAATAACTGAATAATAAATTAGCTTCTTGCTGAAAGTAAATGTCTTATCACTTAATTTTCTTCTCAGAGTACACCAGAATGCTACATTTTAAAGCTCATGTTTAAAATTAAATTCTCCCGGGGGAGCATGCCCCCGCACCCCCCGACAGGGTTTCAGGTTTGGGTGCTTGTCACCTTCTTCACCTCTTATGAGTTTGCAGGTATGTGTAATAATGTGTTTGCCCTACTGTTCTTGAAAGTTATTGTTGAGGCTGCTCTCATGACCCCAAGGCCCTTTGCAACAATAAAACGTTTTGTAAGAATATACCCAGAAAAGAAGCTGTTGTCAGATTAAATAGTGTGTGTGTATATATATATATAAATAAACCGATAAAGCCACAATGTTTTTTGAAATGGTACTTAGATTATGTTTTTATCAACATAATAGGGAAGCTTTTAAATGAATGCCTTCTGTAAAATGTTCTCAGGAAAATTCATCCGCTTGAGACACCTATGTTTTAATGTTTATGTTTCGGCCCTTGGTTAAATATTAATAATGTCAACACTGACTTAAAGCACCAGACAGGGCCTGTTTGCTTTTATTTAACCAAAGCCACAATCTTTCCGAACCTTAACCAATGGCTTTAGTAGCCTGAATCAAACACAATATGGCAAGTATGACGTGGATGCTGGTCCTATTTTTCACACGGTGAGAAATGTTTTCCCATGGCTGTATGACCCCACATCATACAGACATGCATACCGACATACACAAACAAGAAGGTTTGCAAGGAAATAACAGAGAGAGAGATCTGAATGCATTTTGAGATAAGTCTGAGTTTGAGCTGTCACGTAGAGCAAAGGCACGCTAGACACATACATGGTCAGTGTGGGTACATTGCTATCTAGCAACAGCTAATCTCTCCTCAGTTGTTAACTTGGCAGTTCTTTGCAAATTAGCAAAATGTAACTTTAGTCTAAACATGTCTTTACTCTGCCATTACAGCAATGAGTGAGGTGATTGAACATTTTCATGTACAGTATATTTAAATTTTCTTTTCATTATAGGCCTCATAATTGTCTGCCCGACGATGGGTCATGCTAATCTTTGCGCTTGCCACCTACATTGCAGAGATGAGGAAACATGTATGGAGAAAATTCAGTTCAACATAATCATTTCAAAACGCTGAAGGTCAATCCAGAAATTGGGTTAAAATAAGTATGCTTTGTAACCTGTGTAACTTGGCATTTGTGAAATACGTAATTAAAAAAAAGTACAGTAAAATAAGTCAAGTTAGCATGTGTACTACTAATAATGACTATGGTTGAAAAGGCGGAATGGAAGTAACACTTTGAAAAAATGTTTAAAAAAGGTTACGTGAGAGAACAGCGATGAACTATTAGCGCCAAAAGAGTATCGATACTGTACAGTAAATCACAGAAAGACCTCGAACATTCCTATGGCTGGTTGGTGGGAGTGTGATGTCTGACATTGTCCATTTGATTTACTGACCCACCTGCTGATTATCAAATTTAGGATTTAGGATCTGCTTCTATTAAGTGAAGTAGTCGCCTATCATTAATAATAAGTACCTTTTTGAACCGCCTTTGAATATCATACAAGCTCAAACTGAGCCATATCAATAATTTATCCTTTATTCACACTTTTTACATGTTTTTGATATCCGTTTCAACAGTTATTTCTCCCTAGCGGACACAGATATACACAAATGATTAAGATTACATTTTTAGGTTAACTATCCATCCATCCATCCATTTTCCTCCGCTTATCCGGGGTCGGGTCGCGGTGGCAGCAGGCCAAGCAGGCTGACCCAGACTTCCCTCTCGCCCACAACATTTTCCAGCTCATACTGGGGGATCCCGAGGCGTTCCCAGGCCAGCTGGGAGATATAATCCCTCCAGCGTGTTCTGGGTCTTCCTCGGGGTCTCTTCCCAGTTGGACGTGCCCGGAAAACCTCCAGTGGGAGGCGTCCAGGAGGCATCCTAATCAGATGCCCGAACCACCTCAGCTGACTCCTTTCGATGCGAAGGAGTAGCGGCTCGACTCCAAGTTCCCTCCTGATGTCCGAGCTCCTTACCCTATCTCTAAGGCTGAGCCCGGCCACCCTACGGAGGAAACTCATTTCGGCCGCTTGTACCAGCGACCTTGTCCTTTCGGTCACGACCCAGAGTTCGTGACCATAGGTGAGGGTAGGAACGTAGACCGACCAGTAAATTGAGAGCTTTGTCTTCCGGCTCAGCTCTCTCTTCACCAAGACGGTCCGGTGCAGCGCCTGCTTTACTGCTGCAGTCGCACCGATCCGCCTGTCGATCTCCCGCTCCATCTTACCCTCACTCGTGAACAAGACCCCGAGATACTTAAACTCCTTCACTTGAGGTAGGCACTCCGTCCCCACCTGGAGGGAGCAATCCACCGGTTTCCGGCAGAGCACCATGGCCTCGGATTTGGAGGTGCTAACTCTCATCCCCGCCGCTTCACACTCGGCTGCAAACCGCCCCAATGAATGCTGGAGGTCAAGATCCGAGGAGGCCAACAGGACCACATCGTCTGCAAATAGCAGAGAGGTGATCCCGAGACCCCCGAACCTGACGTTCTCCACCGCCCGGCTGCGCCTAGAAATCCTGTCCATGAAAGTCACGAACAGGACCGGTGACAAAGGGCAGCCCTGGCGGAGGCCAACACCCACCGGGAACGTGTCTGACTTATTGCCGAGAATGCGGACACAGCTCCTACTGCAGTCGTACAGAGACCGGATAGCCCGTTGTAACGGGTCCGGCACCCCATACTCCCGCAGCACCCCCCACAAGAACCCCTGAGGGACCCGGTCGAAAGCCTTCTCCAAGTCCACAAAACACATGTAGACTGGTTGGGCAAACTCCCAGAACCCCTCCAGTAGTCTTGCGAGGGTGAAGAGCTAGTCCACTGTTCCACGGCCGGGACGGAATCCGCACTGCTCCTCTTGAATCCGAGGTTCGACAAACGGTCAGAGCCTCCTTTCCAGCACCCTGGCATAAGCTTTCCCCGGGAGGCTGAGTAGTGTGATACCCCGATAATTCGAGCAGACTCTCCGGTCCCCCTTTTTGAAAATGGGAACCACCACCCCGGTCTGCCAGTCCATGGGCACTGATCCCGACCCCCATGCGACACTGAAGAGGCGTGTCAGCCAAGACAGCCCAACAGTGTCCAGCGCCTTCAGCATCTCAGGGCGGATCTCATCCACCCCCGGCGCCTTGCCACCAAGCAGCTTTTTGACTACCTTAGCGACCTCTGCCAGGGATATGGGTGAGCCCCCCAGGTCTTCAGGCGCTGCCTCCTCTGCAGAGGACATGTTGGTCGGGTTTAGGAGTTCCTCAAAGTGTTCTTTCCACCGCCCGACGATGTCCCCCGTCCGGGTCAACAGTCCCCCCCCCCCCCTGCTGAGAACAGCCTGGGTAGGCCCTGCTTTCCCTTCCTGAGCCGTCGGATGGTTTGCCAGAACCTCCTTGAGGCCAACCGAAAGTCCTTCTCCATGGCCTCCCTGAACTCCTCCCATGCCCGAGTTTTAGCACCCGCGACCACCGCAGCTGCAGTCCTTCTGGCCTCCCGGTACCTCTCAGCTGCTTCAGGAGACCCCTGGGCCAGACAGGCCCTGAAGGCCTCCTTCTTCAGCTTGACGGCTTCCCTCACCTCCGGTGTCCACCATCGGGTTCTCGGGTTGCCGCCACGACAGGCACCGATGACGTTCCGGCCACAGCTCCTAGCGGCCGCGTCCACAATAGAGGCTTTGAACATGGTCCATTCGGATTCCATGTTCCCAACCTCCCTCGGGATGTGTGAGAAGTTCTTCCGGAGGTGGGAGTTAAAGACCTCCCGGACAGGGTCCTCCGCCAGACGTTCCCAGTTCACCCTCACTATACGTTTGGGCTTGCCGGGTCTTTCCAACCGGTTCCCCTGCCATCTGATCCAACTCACCACCAGATGGTGATCAGTTGACAGCTCTGCTCCTCTCTTCACCCGAGTGTCCAAGACATACGGCCGCAGATCAGATGATACGATTACAAAGTCGATCATTGATCTCCGGCCTAAGGTGTTCTGAACCACCTTATGAACCACCTTATGTTCGAACATGGTGTTCGTTATGGCCAAACCATGGCTAGCACAGAAGTCCAATAACGAGACACCACTCGGGTTCAGATCGGGCAAGCCGTTCCTCCCAATCACCCCCCGCCAGGTTTCTCCGTCATTGCCCACGTGCGCGTTGAAGTCCCCCAGGAGAACTATGGAGTCGGCAGGCGGCGCCCTTTCCAGGACCCCTCCCATCGACTCCAAGAAGGCCGGATACTCTGAACTGCTGTTTGGTGCATAAGCACAAACCACAGTCAGAGCCTTGCTCCCCGCAACCCGTAGGCGCATGGAGGCGACCCTCTCGTTCTCCGGGGAAATCTCCAACACAGCGGCGCTCAGCCGGGGGCTCGTGAGTATCCCCACTCCCGCCCGGCGCCTCTCACCTTGGGCAACTCCGGAAAAGGACAAAGTCCAACCCTTCTCCAGGAGCTTGGTTCCAGAGCCAGTGCTGTGTGTGGAGGTGAGTCCAACTATATCTAGCTGGTATCGCTCCACCTCCTGCACCAGCTCCGGCTCTTTCCCCGCTAGCGAGGAGACGTTCCACGTCCCTAGAGCTAGTCTATGCTGCCGGCGATCGGCTCGCCCAGGCCTCCGGCCTGACCTGCCGCCCAGTCTGCATTTCACCCGACCCCGATGCTTGTCCCTGCGGGTGGTGGGTCCACAGGGTGGCTGCTCCATGTTGTTTCTTCGGGCTGAACCCGACCGGGCCCCATGGGCGAAGGCCCGGCCACCAGACGCTCGCCGACGAGCTCCCCTCCTGGGTCTGGCTCCGGGAGGGTGCCCCGGTTTCCCTGGTCCGGGCGAGGTGGCTGAAGTCCGTGGGCTGCTTATCATTGGGGTTCTTTTGAACCGCTCTTAGTCTGGGCTCTCCCCTGAGACCTGTTTGCCTTGGGAGACCCTACCAGGGGCTACTGCCCCGGACAACATAGCTCCCAGGATCACTGAGCCACGCAAACTCCTCCACCACTGTAAGGTGGCGATTCGCGGAGGAGCATTTTTAGGTTAACTAATAATATTTTATATCCTTATCTACCCAAACAAGTACACAATCAGGGATACAAACCCTTACACAATTGCAGTTGGTTACAGAGCCTCAAAGGTGGTGGACTAAAATTGAGAGCATAAAGTTGATTGTGTTTTTGCCTCTACACGGCTTTCAACATGTCGACGACTGTGGTGCTAACAACAGCAACAGCTGACAGAGCTAACAGTGTTTTACCTGGTGGGGGAATTGGAGGGTGGGCACTACACTTCCACATCGACGCCATAGGGGGATGGCGTATAAGAGCGGCAGCAATTAGCAAGCCAGTGGGGCACAACAAATAGCCTTTACAGACTAGCAATAGAAAGCATCCTGACTGCAAACATTAAAAACTGGCATGGGCTGTGTATGGCTCAGGACAGGAGGCTCTACAGCGGGGGATTAAAACCACCCACAACATCATTGGTACCCATCTGATATTGGTGAGAAGAGGAGCCTGCGAAGAGCCAAAGGGATAATAAAAGACAAAACCCACCCGGCCTCCACCTGTTACCCTGCTGCCGTCTGGAGAGAGATACAGAAGTATCAGCTGCTGAACCACCAGACTTAGGAACAGCTTCTTTCCTCTGGCTGTGAGACTCCTTAACTCATCCCCCCACCCTCCATATATAATGAAACAACTTGTTTTTGTAATTTTCCTATGTAGCAAAATGGGACTACAATCTGAATTCCGTTGTGCAACCCTATTGTACAATGACAAAAAAAAAATCATTCTAACCGTGTTACCTTGTAGATGATCCCAGTCAATAGAGTTCTGCATGTTCTTCCATGTTCCAGATCATTGGTTTTCTCCCATCAATTCGGTTTCCTCCCACGAAGCTATTTTACACATCTTATTAAACCTCCTGTGTACACTGAGCATCTGTGGATCAATACAATGTCATCTGTTCACTACAGAACCACTACTGCTTCTACAGACAACTTCCTCTGACCTCACACACACTTAAGCGTGCTTCCTGTTTATAAGAAACACACACAAACAGATTTTACAGAAAAAAACAGCAGCAAAACAAAAAACAAACTGCGATCATAAAATCATGTGGATGGTTGGGGTTTTATTCGTCCATGTTTTGAGATAATCTGACTCCACCTCAATTCAACAAATACGAACAAATGTACGTCTAAAAGGGGAGCCATGCATGCTGCTTTATCTGAATAATGTGTGTCTGATTTTTAAGTGGTTACTTACCTACATGACAAGGTTTCTTGAAGATTGTATTGTGTAGTGTTCTTTTTTTTTGTGAACCAAACTCCAGAAAAACGGATGTGTTTAGCCCTGCTGGATAGCCTCTGGGAAGTTCATTTCCTCGTTTGAAACATGTACGAGCCAGATTGCATATACATTGGATTGAGGATGAACCCTTTCTAATTTAAAGTATGTATTTCTGCATTTTTAATTTAGTTAATTTGACAGGGACAGTGAACAGCTTCTTTGCTTTAGAAGCTAATTTACATCTGTAGTCGCTGGGCAGGAAACAGTGAAGAAGAGCAAAATCGCAGGTTTCAGTAGAGGCATGTTAAACCAGAATACAAAATGTTATATTATTTGCATGTCACTATAGTTATTCATTCCATCAACTGTTCTGACTTTGTTTTTTTTAAACAATCAATCAGACCTATTTACATGTTCCCATTCAATGAAAACTATAACCACGTATGAAAGGACAATGCCTTTCGGATGTGTGCAGTACCACGATTCAGCCACCAGATTGCACACATTGTATTCACATGAAGGCTGAAGATTCAGCAAAGGTTAGACAGGAATCATGGCTGTTTCATTTTTCCCTTCTTCTGCTGCTGGTTCAGTGAGGTTTGGTCATAGAGAGACACGACTGATACCCTTGGATCTGTGCCGTCTCAGCGTTCATATGGACATATCCTATCGTTTGTGCGGATTGCATGAAGAAGCAAAATCTCTAGCATCATTATGTGTACATACAGCAGCAGCTTTTACTGTGTGCTCATATAGTTGCTGGGTGTTGGATTTTTGTTTTGGCAGAGTAGGATGGGTAATGACATTGTGGGATTTGTAGTTAAGGTGTTTTTCATTCATGCTTCCTTGTTAGGACGGTTCCTTACAAGTCGTGTCCTACAGAGGTTAGGCAAGACTCCTTGGAACATTGGAACAGTCTAACTTAACTAAGTTTGACTGACACATCCGCAAGGACGGTGTCATCGTAGTCTACTTCATGGCTGAGAATTACAATTCTGTGATTACATTTATTATTAAAATGATCTCTAATAACAGACCATAAAAAAATGTTTACTTGGCCCACCCATGTAAAGTCAATGTGTCGGGAAAACAGCAGGCTAACCTGCATATAAACAGTAACGCAACATAAACACGGAAACAGTTACGGAATCCAAGATTGAAGTTGTGTCACGGACACTTGGTATCAATCCATCCTGAGCCGTTTCAGTCAAAAGTAAAAAATGTATCCACATCCTCAGATGAGGATGGGAGTACACGCAGACTATTCTGTTGGTTCTTGCAGCCCGCATTTCAATTTCAATTGTATTCAATTTTATTTATATAGCCCAATATCACAAATTTGCCTCAGAGGGCTTTATAATCTGTAAAGCATACAACATCCTCTGTCCTTTGCATCAGAAAAGTAAAACTCTGGGATCCCTCTCACAGAATGTGCATATGACAGCAAGTCCAGGTGTAACCCTGATCCATGAAAACCTGCAAGGCCAAGAAGGCACAGAGACTCTGGGGAAGAAGTTAGTTCCATGCATTAATGGCATGAATGAATACAGATGCAGAGGGAGCTGAGTGTATCCTAGGAGGTCCTCCTGCAGTGTAGGCAAGCCTGAGCCAGCCCGAACTATAACTAGTTATCAAAAAGGAAAGTCTTCAGCCTACTCCTAAATGTGGTGAGTGTGTCTGCCCCCCAGACTGAAACTGGAACCTGCTTCCACAGGAGAGGAGCTGCATTTTGTGAGTGCAGTGCACTAGCAACAGAACAAGCAGAGTGCTCTGCTCGTACCATGTTACCACGTTGACGATAGTGAAAATGACATAATGGTGGACAGAGTTAGATTCACTTGGTACTGTATGAATGACAACCAGCTGTAGGTGACTCTATGGCACACAAACCCCATAGGACGTCATTTCTGATGTACTTGTGATACTTTAAGTACATTTTGTTGATAATATTTCTTACATTTACCTGCAGTGGCGTATTTTCACTGTGCGGTATTAGTAGCTACTTAAGTACAGCATCTCAATACGTTTTCCATCACTGACCTTGTGGAATCCCTATTTCACTTCCTAGCAATGACAATATGTTTTGGTAAGTAGTATTTTAAGCCATTTGCGTTGGCCATTTTACCAACAAACACACCTCCACCTGCCAGATCAGAGTGCAGAACAGCTTCACTGAGCCCTTTGAAAAAGGGATGAGAGACGAGTGAGAGGGAGGGAGGGTAGATAGGCTATAGAGGGCGGGCGTGTGTGCATGTGACTGTGTGTGTGAGAGAGAGAGAGAGAGAGGAAGAGAGAGAGAGGGGAAGAGAGAGAGGGAGGCGCTGCATCAACCCGGCATACAGCAGCAGCAGCAGGCTGGGCTTAGGGATCTATTGTTCCCTGTTTTATTACTGCCAGACCCTGTTCTCGCTCATTAAGGATCCAACAGAGAAAGAGAAAGAGAACGGACGAGGAGAACGCCTTTGCCTGGGATTACTTCTTCTCGAACGCACTGGTGTGGACAAAGCAGAAGCAGAAAACACACACACTTCAGTCTAGCCTCCTACCTCGGGCCAGGCTTGTTTTTTTCCCCCCTTGACTGCATTGGGAGCTACAGTACTTGCTGTGCGGTGGCCATGGTGCTGGCCAGCAGAGCTGTGGGGACGCTGGGGGTCTCGACAGAGGCACAGCTCCCCTCTCTCTGGAGGATAGCGCTGCTTTTCCTCTCCATCTGGGAGATGGATGCCCAAACCGCAGTGGAAACTAAACCCCTGTACATCTGGCAAACAGGTACGGTCCACCGTCTTTACTATTTCACCACCTGGGGGAGGTCCTGGAGAGGCCGAGTCGCTGTATGGATGTCCCACCTACTACTACTCTTGCAATAAATGCTTGTGCAGCGTATAGCAGCGTGCAGTAAAGCTGGTGAACTTGCTCCAAGTGTTCTTCTTTATGGTTTTGGTGTCTTTATTTCCATTTTATTGTAGTCTTCACTTTTTTATTATTTCATCTTTCAAATGCAGGGGACCTTCATTTAGAGCAAAAGTTTCTTTCCGACGCCTCTTCTTTTGCAGACATACATGTGGCAGAGGTTGATGCATTGGAGCCATCTTGCTACTGTTTAGTGTGGTAACATATTTACTGCAGTCCCTGAGGTGAATGTCTCTTTGCCCCCAGACTGGGGGGTTAGAGGAGCGTGCATGCGCTGGCTGTCTTTTGGCTGCGCTTGCCCTGTTCTGGACCGAGGCAGCTGGGACTCCTCGGCTGCCCTGCGTTTCTATTGACTCATTTATCACAGCTTGACATATAGTGCAATTGATGAGAAATGATGTGTGCACTGTAGCTGCATCTTTCCTGAGGGGGAAATAAAGCATGCTGTACACTCCGTAGTACATGCAGCAGTATTTTAGCGCAGATGCAGCTTGTTGTGAATACAGTAGCTTTACAGCGTAGGCAGCTGTGCAGTACAATACAAGGCTCCTCGCTGCTGCTGCTTTGGGTGGTGCCTCTCATTCGTCGAGGCTTTTGCACTGCAAGAGAGCAGCACATGGTCAGAAGGACACAATGCTGATGCATAGCAAAGCGAGCAGAGTGAAGGAGTGGGAGGAGTGATGGGAGCCGGAGTGTGGGGGTGAACCCCCCGCACCCATTGGGACAGGGGTGCCCTTTGGATGCAGCTAGAGATCAATGTTTTCTTTCACTTCTGCCTAATCTCTCTCTGTTTCGCCGGATCAATGTACTGGTTTCACTGGGATCCTGACACTGCAGCTCAGCCTGGGATGGGATCAATGGTGACTTTGGGTGGAGTCAAAAATGTAATCTCTACGGGTTAATAATCTGTGTTTGTGATATCCAGAATGTGCATGATGTAATTACCAGAGTGCTTTTATAGTCCACCAGCATATTCAGTTTGTTTTGTTTGGGCAAAGTTGTAACAAGAAAGAAGTCATTGAACTGTCGAGGATGTTTGTGTTGTAATTTGATTGGAGAAATACCTGTGTGGGTGGACACTGACAATAGTCTGCTTTTGATGCTTCTGTTTAATTGTACAGCATTGGTTAAGCAAACAGAGGGACACTGAGAGCTTGTTAGCTTTAGAACCTACATTTATAATTCATTTGGCACAGGCACCTCAATTTCAAAATAACTTTACAAATACAAATAGGTCAAACTCTCTTTACATTCTCTGTTGTTTTACCTCAGATGATGATTTGTTGCCCTCTTGCCATTAGTGTTGTTTACCAGCTGCTTTGCTCACACTCTGTAAAGGAATGGAAATCCTCGGGTATTATGTGCTCTACCACCCACCGTGTTAAGGCAGGGGAGCAGATTATGGGGAGAGAAACAGAGCAGATTGGCCAGACAAAGTTAACCTACATACGATACAGACGTGTGTGTGTGCGTCTCCTCTTGGCTTAAGTGAGCCGGCACTTGATGCTAGTTTGGCTAGCTGACCGGACTGCTGAGATGAATGGTAGTGAACCATTTTTGAACGTTTTGTGTGTTCTTGTCTTTGACGTGATATTTCCTCCTGGAGCCCCAATCCTTCCGCATGTGCTCAACAAAACAGCGCATGAGGCTTTTTCCTGCACCTCAGCACCTCCTGTCTGGGTGCAGGAGCACAGATGATGTCTGTTGACTCCTTAGAAAAGGAGGTGTACTATGTTTGCAGTGAATACTTGGCTTAACCCACACCCCTGGTACAGATGGGCGGCTGGAATTAGCCCAGTGGCTTCAAATAGGTTACTCCACTGAGTAAAGCGGGGGTTTGGGTTCTCCAGAGACTGCTGTTCCCAGCAATATGTGCGGAAGTGCCAAAGGAAAGAGTGCGCTTTCACTAAATGCTTTAAGGAAATATTAGTATTTAATGCATTTAATCATCCCCTGTGGACTACTACCAAGGCTGATCTGTAACCAAGCCCAAAATGTTAAATGAAACAAACAATAAGTCATGTGAGTCACATTAATGCTCTACACTACCTACATGTATGGGATTTTGTAGCGATGTGTGATCTGACACTGTGTGTAGTGTCTTTTGGCAGCGGACCTGCTGGTATTGTCTCTGTTTGGAGCGCAGAAGCCACGGACAGAAGGTGGGGGGATTAAATGCCTGTTCCTCTCTGAGAGGAGATTGCAGGTTGATCTCTGGCGTTTTGTCTCACTGTCAGCTCGACTGGAGAATGGAGTATCTTTGTTTGTTGAATTTTTCATTTTTTGGATAAATAGAGTTTATTGCAAATGAAATCAGTACTCTGCGAGTAAGTTTCAGTAGACAACTGAAAGCTTCTTCTTTCCACATCACATTTTAGTACGTTGAACAGATTTAAGATGAGCACAGAGCAAGTATTTGGCATTCACATTGACATATAGTCAAGGTGGAACCAACTCGTTTTATTTTGTATTAGTCCAAGCATTTTGATATTTTCAATTTCGCAGCATAAGAGATGTTTTTCAGTTTAGTCGTCTGTTGTGACCTCTAGACTTTTGGGAAAGTGTCCGGATAGTGTACTACACAAGTCTTTGGAATGACCCTCATTTTTATAATGGAAATATTTGACCAAAATTGACATTGCTAATGCTACCTCAGTTCCTAGCGGGAGGACTTTGTCTGTCTTTGACACACAACTCATGTAATAGTAAAGATAGTGTTTGAATGCCTGATGAAATAAACTCATCACTCAATGACAAATGAGGTCATATTCACTGCTAATCTTTATGGCATTAATGATGGATACCAGCAGCAAGAGGAGGGTATGTCCAGTCTCTTGTGGGGAGGGGCTGACACAGTGGCGAAATACTTTGAAAGATGTGGTGGAGAATGTCAGTGTTCACTGCTGATGGACAGAGGGTGGATACTCAGTTTAATCCTCAGCAAAAATGATGAGCGGCTGTTGAACTGAATGTGCATTTCCCCTCAACTCTCATGCTGGCAGCAGGTGGCGGCTGAGGTGGATGGCGGGTGGTTGATTGCTCCTTGTCACATCATATCTTTACACCCCAGACGCCAACTCTGCGGTGTCCGGCACTGCAACCGGGGCCAGTAGTTGAGTGTCACTGGTGCAGAGAACATGGCCAGTTCAAACATTGGTGCAACATTTCAACATGTAAAGTAAAGATCACAAGGTGAAACTAGAATATTGATAAATAGGAATATGCCTGTAAATCATATTTAATCACAACATCACAGAGCTATGGAGAAACACATCTCACTAAGAAGTGGACATGGCGACATTGAATCTAGAAACACGAGCAACCAGGCGACCAGTCCATGAACAAACCCCAGAGCTACGTATATCCTATTGGAGAGAAATAATCTGTTGTAAACTCTCACTGAACAACCACCGTGTACAGATCAACGTCAAGCTTCAGCTTTAATCTGCTGTACTTACTGTTAATGTATTGCAAAGACATTTCTTTTAAATCCACTTTAAACAGCACAGGGAATGAATTTCCTGAGGCAGCTTCACATCTTTTGTGTGCAGATGAAACAATGTAACATATCCAGCCTTGCTCTGTAGACATATGCCTGAGTTTGCTTTAATTTATTATTATGATAGAAATATAAAATAAATATAATAAGGTGATACAATAATGACACCATTTTTGTTCAGGTTGACTTCCCCAGCCTCGCTTGCATTACGATTGCAATCGATTGCATTGCAAATTAATTTGTCCTCAAAACTTTCATTTTGGACAAGACAAGTCAAGACATTCAACTCCAATTTGAACCTCAAAATCAAAGTTCTCAGTGTCTTGTCTTGTGTAAAAAGGTTAGTACCTCATTGTGGACCACTCCTGTCCTCCTGCAATGGATATAGAAAATAATTATTTTTGGATGACTGGCATTCAAAGGCTGAGAAATCACAGTTGCCTTAAAAAACAGGTTATGGTGCTGTATACGTCCAGGGTGCCCTTATTGATCATTTCACGGCAAGCCTCTACCCATCACCACCACCACGCCCAGTGAACACCACAAGGCTTGACACTTCTTGGTACAGTGCAGGACAACAAAAGTCTTTGCAGAGTCAAACAAGCTGGAGCAACGACTGATGGTAATTAGTGGGGCAGTTCCCCTGTAAAGACCCAGCCAGCTTCAGAAAGACCTAATGAATGGAGGC
Organism: Pholis gunnellus; assembly: GCF_910591455.1. Classification (NCBI taxonomy): domain Eukaryota; kingdom Metazoa; phylum Chordata; class Actinopteri; order Perciformes; family Pholidae; genus Pholis; species Pholis gunnellus. Next base: position 1,663,334 of record NC_136543.1, read on the forward strand.
TATTTAGGCCTGTTTAAAGCGCACACACACAAAGAACAACACAGTGTCTCTGTATTGTCCTCATGCAGCGTGCGGCTCTGTTCAGGCCCTCTGCCGCAGATGCTCATGTCCATGTGGTGCACAAAAGAAAGAAGAGGCTTCACCTCAAATCACATGACCCACTCTTTGTTCTTCCTCCGATGTCCCCATAGCATCCCCCCCTGCCCCAACACACCGTCACCACCCTCTCCCTCTCTCAAAGCGACCTTTAACCTCAGGGCTGAGAGGGGTCTCCAGAGGGTATCGACAGTGAAAAGGAGGCGGGTGTGGAGGGTGAAATACGGCAGCTTCTGCAGATCAAGTGTCAAGTGCTTAATTCAGCCATTTACACCAGTAAATATAATAAGCTCCTGGTGAAGTGGAGGTCGACTGATTTAGGTTTTTAAAGGTGACAGTGATACCGATACTCAAGGTGACAGTTATGTGTATATTTAAAGCTGAACGGATCAATATTTTCAAGGGCTGTAACAAATGTTATCTTTTTAAATTTTAAGCTTCAATTAAGGTTTATGATGTCATCATCAAAAAAAATAATAATGATATTCCCCAGTTTCAATAAAGCAATTCATCAGATTAAATTAATTAATCTTTATTTTGTTGAATCAACTTTCTTTAATGAATACAACTCAGTTATTATGAACTCTTATTATGAAAGTTATTTTGAATTATGCTATTTTTTCACCCGCCCGCTGTAACTTGTGATATTTCTTTGTTAGCTTACCCAAACCCTTCCAACCCACTGGCATCACTATTACACAGCCAGCACTAGAATCCACTTCTACAAATAGCATATTACTAATGATAGTTCAATCAGGAGAGACTTGTTTTATAGTTTAGCAATGATTTATTACACATGCAAATATGAAAAGTGCAAAGTCTTTGGCGATTGGACTCCATCATGAAGTACTATCACCGAGGGTAGGGGTACTGCGGTCCAATAGGCCTAATCCCCCCTGGAGTCCAGACTGGTGGTGGTGGTGAAGGGAGTTGCTGCAATCTGATGATGAATCAGGAGCCTGACTGTGATGCTGACTGGAGGAGGCTGGGGTGGAGGAGGGTCGCGTCTGCTTAACGCTGAAATGACAACTGACAGCAGCAGAGAGAACACTTTTAAAGCTGATCGCACAGATATGATTGGCTTAAGGAAACTGTGCCGAATCTGGTTGGATAGTTAAAAGTGCACGCCCCCAATCAGCTGATAGAGTAATTCCAAGGAGAGGAGAGACGGAGATTACGAGTGAGTGTCTTCCTGACTGAACTTGCGCTTGAGCTCCATTAGTGTAGCCTATTCTTTTATTGGCAGAAATACCAGCTTTAAACACAAAAAAAACTAAATGTTGAATTTGAATGTTAATTTATGAATGAAGCTTCAACGCTTCAAACTATGTGGTACGGCAATAATATTTTTTATATGAACAAATCACTGAGTGTAATATGACATGCACTGACTCAAAGAGGATTATAACCAACTCGGCAGACTTTAAAAACATATCTAATAGCGTTTTGCTTTGGTCTCTGGACCACATTTTGATGTTTTGTTCATTCTCACCTCTCATTTTTGGTGAAAAGGCTCTTACAGTACCACTGTATGTTACCTACCCACAACCATGTGTCAGACAGACAAAGTTAGCAACTAGTTTGTGAACAGGAAGTGTGGAGTGTTTAACAACTAAAGAGCCAAATGTTTTTTTTCTCAGTATTAGTGGAAAACAAAACCGAGCTAAATGGAGAGTGAATATTGGCCAGGTCGCCTGAAATATGACTTCAAATGTAGCCTATGCTAATGTTGCTCTGTGTTTGCTGATGTGAGCAGACAAATGTTTGCTAACTTTAACAAATTTACAAGGCCATAATATGTCAAGTGGCCTAAATAGTCTTTCTTACTAGAACCAGCACAGAAGTAACGCGGGACGAAAGTAACGCAGTGATCATGGAGATACGTCATACTGTCATGATTTATACACGTAAGTCTTAGATCACAGAAACAAATACAGACACAGTGACTGCTGTTCACATCCCATGTCCTACCAACAGTCCGCAGTGGTTTCTTTGGTTTTATCTTCCAATAATCTTGCTGTTTTTCCCAGTGCAGTATGACTTTCATTTCAGCTAAATGTTTGAAGACTTCTCCCACCACTGTTATTTCAAAACTGTTGATCCTTACTATGAGGTTGTCATTTTCCTAACTTTGATTAAAACCCATGAGTCTTGGATGTATCAGTGACTAGCTTGCCACTTTAGATAATAATAATGTCATACAACTCGTAAAATCGATTAATCTTCTGATTTTACTGTGGTAGCAAACAACCGTGTTTCCTGAAATGTCCGACTGTATTGATGGAACTCGATGTACGTCGCAGCATGTGCAGCTTCGAGGGGTGAAAACCTGTTTTCTTTTTTTTTTTTAGCGCTTTTGATGTTGAGAACCCCTTTCAATAAAAACATATGGATGTTCACAAGTGATTAAGAGGCGTTTTTTGTGTTGAGCAGACACTTGAGTGTGAGATTGGCCGTGCAGAAGGAGCTGGAGGAGCGCCATCAAGGCATAATGGAAGCGGGTGAAATTATTTCTGTTTTCTCTGGGATTCATCAAGTGCCAAATTACAGCCATTATTCTGTGTGGGCTTGAAAAAGCTGCATCCAGCTGTTCAATTGTGCCTGGCAGGCCATCCCAGGTGGAGGAGAGGTTTGTGTGTATCTCACACTCACACACACACACACACACACACACACACACACACAGGTGCACAATACACACCAGCGCTCCACTGAACTCAGTGCTGTGTCGTTGTCATTATCTCAGTCTGCTACTGTCTCTAATCATCCCTGTAATCCCATGAACATTAACACACTTTTTCTTACTTGACAAGTAAAAAAATCATTTATAATCCGATAGTTTAGCATTTCAACGCCCTCACAAAAGCTGAATGACATGTCGTCTCGCATCCACCTCCTTGCTACATTATGCTATTTACTTTATTTCTCACCCACACAAATAGCTACAGCAACACCCATTCACACACACACACACACATAAGGATGGGCTTTGCGCTGAGTGTGTGCATGTGTGTGCTGTGTGCCTCATTACTCTTAGTGAGAGGGTTGACAGTGGGGGAGGAGTGTTGCTGTCAGTATCTCACCTGCAGGCAGTGGACACAGGGAGGCTGAGTAATTACATAAGCGAGGTTTGTTCGATCCGGGTGCGACTCCACTGCATGTCAGCCACTTTGTCCGTTAACTGACAAGAGGCCAGTGCAGACAAAAAACACACTCAGGTTTGACTGATAAATGGTTTTACAGATGTATGGGGTTGACACTGGCCAGGTGACACAATTAAATGTCATGAGAGTGGCTGGCAGCCCTTAGAGGCCGCTTTGTTCATTACATCCCCGATATGAAAGTGTTAAGCAGACCAATAACAGAGTCTAAGTTAAAGAACGGCTATAATTGGTGTTTTTCACGGTGTGGGGTTAAAACTGAAAAGTCGGTCATGAGGATGCGCTAGAGGGATTTCAAATAAACAGGGTTCATCCTCTGGGGGGCATTAATTTTGCTCAGCAAATTTGAACAAAATCGGTTAGTTGTTGAAATCTGCTGTATACAAGGGGAACTATCTGCCCTATCGATGGAACTAAAGAAACAGTCTGGAAGAAAGAAATAAGAGCCATGCTCTGGAATCATGAATATCCATAGCAAATTTATAAAAAAATGTGGCCATTAGTTTTTAAGTACCTTGTCATGGATCGTAGTGGTCTTGGGTAAATTTACCCTGCGTTAAGCCCCACCAGAGACTGCTACTCGGTCAAACTGTCGGAGCTACCATGCACTAAGTGCACTTGCTGCATAAATATCACACTTTTGAAAAACGAAAAAGCTATTTCAGAGAAAAGCAGAGAGAAGGGTCTACAATATGCCTTTGAAGGATATATCCAGGATGTCAAACTGTTTCAAGAATAAAAACAGGCTGAAAAGATAAAGATAGAAGTAAGTCTTTATTCACTGTTACAATCTTTAAACAGTAAAAGCAGTATGTGCATTTATTCAGTGTGCGTTCAGTAGCTAGTGTATAGATGTGCTAACACTGGTTAATGATGTGCTAACATACTCTGTTAATCATAGCTCCACAGGTTTTTACATAGAAATATTTTCTAGCTCCAAATTCACAGAACCAGCCTAAAAAGGAAGAAGATCTGAAATGATAAAAGAGTCTATGGAGCAGAGCTGCATAGTTGTCAGAGCCTGGTCAATGCCATGCTTTGATTGGCCAGAGGAATCAACAACATCTTTCTGGATCATCCCCTTGGGACCATGAACAGACACAGCACATTTTGTGGTATATAAATTGTCAAGTCAAACAGGGTTTTTCTTTTATGTAAATAGAAGAAATATAAAGAACTGAAAAAGATTTAAGCTAATTGTAAATAAAGTAATAAATAAAGCAGTTTGTAAAGTAATTAATACTGACAATCTGACTATTTGGGAAAGAAACAGGGCGGAACCAATCTGGCTAGAAGTCTAGATAAGCAGACATGCAGTGACATAGCGTGTCGCAGTAAATACGGTCCGGAATCGGACAAACACCGCACCAAAAGAGATCGCATGGTATGGAGATCTGCGATATGACTGTGCACTACTGTCGAGTCTAAAAGTCCGGAGAGGCAGCCGGTAAGAGAGCTGAACTTTCCAAACAACTGAGAGACTTTGTAGCTGACGTGAAGATCACTGCCGTCACTAGTCGGTTTGCACGAGCATTAACATTACGCCACGGGGATCTGTAGCGTATACATATGGCGATAATTTAACCCTTTCGTCTACGATATCGTGCTTTGTTTATGATCGATTGTCCGGTAATGTTTTCTATCTGGTTGTAAATCATATGATGGGGGACGCATGGTAAATGGTGATAGTTTAAGAGTTTTAATTATTTGCTGATGGTATAATAAGTACATCCTGGTTCACTTTTGATCACTAATTGTGCTGAAATGAAGTATAATATATTACCTGGTGTTAAATTATGGCAGCAGTGAGAATTACCTCTGTGTGTTTTTATATATATCAGAACATGTTTAGATTATAGAATGTGGCACTGGTGCTTTATTACTTAAACCATCATGAATGCTTTGCCTGTTTACATTAATTTGTATATTGAATATGGGTTTTGTGTTCTGTGTATTTTTTCCTATTTAAAAGGTTTTTTACCTACACTACAAGACGCTACACTAAGTGGCTTAGTGATTGAACAAACTACTATGCTGAACCTACCAAAATAAAAGGAGGAAAAAGAAAAGTTGTTTGGTCATTGAGTGAAATCCAGTTAGAATCCTTCGGGTAGACTTATCGATCCTTCTCAAGTGGGGAAAGTGCACATGTTAACAACATAACTTGACATAAATAATGGTCTGAACTGAATTTCCCACTACAAGTAATGCCAGGTACAGTTTGGCCGTCTATTTCCTTGATATTCAGTCGCTACAATCTCTGAAATCAATCTTTGGGATACCTTGTCATGATACCTTGTCATGGGTAAATTTTGGCCTGAATGTGGCGGTGGACGCAATAACCATAATCGTTGGGGGTTATCCTGTAGGGACCATGAACATACGCATCAAATCTCATAGTAATCTGGCCAGTGACGATATCTTGCTTTGAACCAAAGTATTGGATGGACAGATGGATCAACTTTACTACTCTTAGGCACTGCTGACAGCAAATCACATATCAGTTGTTGGTTGCAAGAGGGATCGAAAGATTTTCTTTGATAATGTAATCAGGGACTGAATCGCAAACCCCACGCATTTCTTTTGGTAAACACAAAGTGCAGCTACAGTGGGTTTTTAGAGCTTTATCACTAAGAACAGCTGCCTGCTGAGGCCCAAAAAGACACCACGAGAGCAATAAAAAGACATCCGGTGGCGAACATGAATGGCTGTCCCAAATGTTATAGTAATCCATCAAGTTTTTAAGACATTTCAATCATATGTCGATTTGCTGGTGGCACTAGATTCAGGAAATCACCAAAGTCCTTAGGATACTTCCTCTGGGAACCATGTCATGCACATTTTATGCCAATCCAGCGAGCAAATTTTAAGATATTTCATAGGATAACAGAACTATTTGTGGTAGAATACAAGTCCGGAGATCACCAGAGTCTTTAAGATTCAATCCTTTGAAGACCATGAACCAAATTCAGTGACAACCCAACAGATTTTTCAGACTGGACCAAAGATTGATTGAAAGACCAACATTGCCATACCTTGAGGCACACTGCTAACTTGGCAAATATAACAATAGGAAAGAAAAAAAAGACAACCAGCTCTTCATGGTGACTTTTATTTTATTAAAACAAATTGAAATGTACAAAAAGAAATCAGGAATATGGGACACACTATCTGATGAGCCGCTGCTGCAAGCTACCTGATTTGTTTGTACCGTGTGTACACTGAGCTTATAAACCTGTCCAGAATTTGGAGCAACAAACGTACTATAGGCTGTCCCTGCCCGTTCCAGTAAGCAATTCTTTTTGGATGGTGTAAGTCCAATGAGTACAGGGTTGAATGTAGAGAGTAATAATGTATGTCCAGTTTGGTGTCCTATTGCCTTGATTTTCAGTCACTATAATCTCTGTAATTAGTCTTCAGAGTCATTGGTCTCCAAACAAATCCATCATGTATCACCCATCAATACACAGTATTGTGTTGTCTTCACCATAAAATGGCAGACCTAGTCATGAAAAGACAGAGATAAGAATGGAGGTGTGTGGAGCATCTAGTGATGGACAAGAGGCAGCACTGTTGAATGCCAAGCAACTGTTTGTGTGTTGGTGCAGCTAGTGGTCCAGAACAATAGCAGTCCAAGTAACCACATTACAGTGATTAGCGATGTCTTCCTGCTCTCAGATAAACCCTTGTTTCCCTCTGACTTATCCATGCTCCCTATGCGGCTTGATTAGCCCTGGGAAACGTGCTTAGGGATTGGCCTAAGCAGCATAATGAGCTTTTCATCAACCTGCTTTTTCCTCTCCATGACATCCTCTATTTGCGCTCACCCTCAGCTAAACCTCACCTCAAGGATCCAAGGATCATTTATTTTCATTATACAACACATGGATACACAATGAAATTCAGCTGTAGCCCATCTGCAACACAAGAAAAACATGACAAACAAAACATACTACATTCCTGTAGTGCATTTCTTAAATTTGTATTAGTAGGAATGTAAAGAACAACAATTTTCTGTGCAGATAATATGGCCGACATCTTAACATTAGATATTTATCAGGAAAACATTCTCCATCACCTTTGACTGTGTTTGAGCACCAAGCATCATTGATGTAAACACAGAGTCCACCTCCTTTAGTCCCACCAGTCCTGCGCTCTGTGCTGCTGTCCGCCCCTTCAAGTGCAGCTTGATCTGGGATACCATAATGGAGTCAGGTCTCTATAAAGATGTGGGCTCAACATTCACCGATCCAACATTCATCGCCTGAAGTCTTAGTTCATCCATCTTTCCGCGACCAGACAATAGACAGTCGATATGAAGCTCTATCGTAAGTTCAGTCAGGAAGACTATACTCTTGCATGCCTAAGCCCGTAGTTTATTTCTCATAAATCTGCCAATCACTCCTCACACATGCTCACTCATTATTTCCTTGCTGTCATTGTTCAAGGCTGTCAATCATGATATCAGCTGTTTAGATCAGCTGGTCTCTTTTATCCAATAGCACAACAAAACAATGACATGGTTAGCCTATCATCTTGCTGCTGTCTCTTTTAAATATGATTGTCTCTCTAACTTCAGCACGTTCATGCTGCTGTTACACACCCCTCCATGATGTTCAGGTTGCTGTTACACTCGCTCTCCATCAGCCCAGTGTCTCTGTGTTTTCATAACGATCCGACATGATTGGCCAACGTCCACATTACCTTTTTCCAGTCTTGTTTTTTGGGAGCAAGCTGACGTCCAGTTCATCAGCAGAAGAGAAAACATGTTCTTCCTCTCGTTTTCCCTGACGGGAATCTCACCGGTTACTCCAGGTCACTCTGTGCAGGTAACAACCTGATCAGCACCATGCAGTGTCTCCTCGTGGCTGCGGCTTCATGCGCTGCACATTTATTCCACTTCAAGCTGCTCAACAATCAAGGTAAAGACATTCATCAGCGTGTCACAACCAGACCGTCCTCTCAATCAGATGAATATGGTCAAACTGCTGTCAATAGTTTTAGGTGCTGTCCAAACCGTAACATTGTTTCATTCTCTTGGCATCCCATGTTCAATGGGAGAACCATTACCGTAAATTCTTTAAAAGCGGCGGGCCTCAATTAACCTACCTCTACAACAAGGGTATCCATAAGGCTCGTTTGAAGCAGGGATATTAGAGACACACGCTGTCAGGACATATTTAACCTCTCTGTTTCCTAAGGGTATTAGAATAGCCAGTGTTTGCTGTGTTACAGGCTCACTGAGAAACTTGAAGAAATTGTCATGTTAAAAATGAACAACTTGCAAGGTTCTCATCCGTACCTGTAGCCGTCTCCATCCTAAGGCACTTACGTTATGTTAATACCAGTTTGGGACTTTCAACTTGAGTACACCTTGAAGTATAATAAGTTTTCTGGTTTGATTTTCAATCAAACACAGGGAGTACTTGTTGCCAAAAGGAACGGTCATTCATGACATGCTCAGTTATCCATAGCAGCGCAGATCATGTAGTCCGTAAGAAAGATCACGCCGGCCTCATTCAAGCAAAGTGCCCTGGTCATTGCTGACCACATCACAAACCACAATAAGCATGCTCAGTTAGCGTAACGAGAACTCTCTTCCATTGTGTAACGGTGTATTCCTGCGACTTGTGCCCAGCTTACTTTACACCCCGGCCTGATTTGGCATTGTAGCGGTGCGATTCCATCGCAAGATGGCCTCCTGCTGATGTATTCTACTTATTCATTCATTTGTTTGTTATTCATTGCGTTCTTCTAGATAACTACTATTTATAGCTTTCTACCAATTCCTCCAATCTATCATACTCTGGTAAGTGGGTCACTGTCAATGTATAATAGTCTAATGCATCCTCATACTATTTTCCTGTGATGTGTCGGATGCTGTTATTTGATGCTGTCTTGGCTAGGTCTCACCATAAAAGAGGTTTAATCTCAGTGTGTGTCTTCTTAGTTAAATAAAGGTTATTTACATATATTGCATTTCGTCCTCTCGTAACCCCAGTCATTGCATCATAGTCCTCGTGACCTCACATGCTGGTAACTTTATTCTGTCATGTGGTATCGCGTTCAGCGCAGCAGCAGCAGTAGCAGCACTTGATGATCTGTCAAATAGAACGGGGGGATCTGTTAGTGGAATCACATACGTTGCAGCAGCAGCATTGGGTATCTGTTGGTGCAGGGGTCGGCAACCCGCGGCTCCGGAGCAGCATGCGGCTCTTCAGCCCCTCTGTTGCGGCTCCCTGAGGCTACATCCACACTATTACTGGAGTGGAGTTTGGAATTTTAAAACGAAAACGATGCTGAAACGCAGTGTGGACGGAGATCGTTTTCAAATTAGTTCACAAACTACTAAAACATTTTTTATTTTGGCGGCGTATCCAGCGGCGTTATCAGCCCTACGGAGCGGACGTCTGAAGTCACGGTTAGCGGCTTTGAGGAGGATGGACACAAAACTGAGGACTTTCCTTTTCTTATTGTTTCTTAACTATTGTGAAGTCCACACACATAAACTATAAAGGAACTAAACATTGATTAATCTCCAGAACGGCAGAGACTTCAGTCACCAGCAGAGCAAAGTATCAAGCAAGACTACTTTATTACTCTGTAATTAACTAAGCTAGTAATCTACTTCCTGTTTATATTGGATAATTCAGTCTTCAACTTTATTTTCAATTTTAAATGAAAATAAATTCATTCATTCAGACCATAAGCCCTCAACCTAAATGGGAGATACGGTCTCATGGTGTCAAAGTTACACTTTCTATATCCAAAAACCAAAAGAGTGTACTGGCCAACTCTCTCTGTTGGACAGTTTGGAATTTAATTTTTGAAGTTTCCATTGTGACCTCTTGTGTGTCAACCACCATAATTGAATTTGGGTTGATGGGGGCAAGCCGCAGTGTCTTATTTAGTGGTAATGGAGCTCAGCCACATGATATAATTTGATGACAGTGTCATGTAGTTGCGGGCCATCAGACTTGGACACATTAGTGTTACTCTGAATAATATCTCTACACTATGAGGCTGTGCTGGCAGAACCTTAGTGACAGACACATCCACTGATGTGGTGGATACTAGTACTATTTTAATTCTGTGTGATGTGATATAAATAGCCAAAGAGCTGACTCAGGCAGAGATTCACCTCTGGCAGTCACAACTGTGTAGCTAGCCAAATAGGATGGAGCACAAACACGCACAGAAAAAGAGTAAGAGAGGAGTAAAACATTTTGATTTGATGGCCACAGTAAATATCCCATTGCCATGGAGAGGAAATTTAAAATGTATTTATTTAGTAGAACAATATATTTTATCCTGCCAACATGTCAGATAAAGTGAGAGGAAATATGTTAGCATTCTGTTCATTAATATGGCTATATTTTGCCAATAAAGGCTTACAGTAGGACTGAAGGGCATCCCTGCCTACCTTAACGAACACTTTGGTCCGTGAAAAGACAAAAAACATTTGCTGGATTTCCATGAAATTCTCTTTGGATATTCTCGATATTCCCTCATTTGCCAAAAGTTCCCATATGGCACTCAAGACACAAGTCTAATTATTATTACATTGCAATAATTTTTTGTAAACAGTAATGCAACTCTTTAAAGGAACAATGAGTAATTATCGTAGTTATTGGCAGAATATATTGGAATACAATATTCAAAACTATGTTTTCAATAGTGTATAATCACCTGAAACTAATCGTTATGTCTTATTTAGCTCAGAAGAAGTCATGTACAGAGGAGTCCGTCCATGGAGTCCGCATTTTTTTTTTTTTTTTACAAACAAGCTTAAACAAAATCTGTGTTCTAGATACTTAGTTTAGTTTGTTCTTGTAAACTTCTCTGGTAGCTGAGACGAAGCAGCCCCTCCCCCTCTACCAGCGGTACCTGCAGGAAGTGAATCAGCAAAGGGAGGACGGAGGAGGAATGACGTTTGTGTTCTTCACTCTTCATATAAACTTCACTTAGGAATGGTATTTATTTCATTGACATTTGTTTCCAGAGTTATTAATGACTTTATATAGAGACTTTGCAGTTCTAAACATTAATGTTGCTCCTTTAGAAATAATATTTAGTGATATCAACATTTTTAATAAATGATTAACCTTTTCTGAATTTATTAGTTTTTTTAAATTATATATATATAAAAAGAATAATCATACCAAAAGATGCCACTAAATCTTACCCAGTTATTTTAAGGTAAAATAACTATGAATTGGCCAATTGTTAAGTTTTGGTAAGAATGCTCAAACTTCCATGGAGATGAATCCTTCTGATTTTTGACTCTTTTTCACTCTCTTTAAATCTGCGGTGGATATTCATGGTCCAGAGAGGATTAACTAATGTTTAAAGAGACTACCGTAACTATTTAGAAAGGAGCAATAGGTTGAACCCTTTCCACCATCAGGACAAACTCTTTCATTTACCTTTATACTCCCAAGGGGACCGCCTCTTCTGATTATTTGACCACATGAGCTTTCCTCCGTGCCACCATCAGTGCAAACTGTGCACATTCCCCATTAAGAGCAAAACTCTAGGTACAGTATTTCTCGTACTAGCCAACACTTTAGTGATGTGGTGTGTCATGAATACTGTATTGCAACCTCCAGGGGGTTCAGACTTCTAATCTTGTTTTGAATTGGATTCAATTAGTTTAGTTGAGAGTGAGAAACGGAGAGACAGATGGAAATATATATGCTATGAGATGTGAAGTATTTCCTCTGTATTCCAGCAAACACTATCGAAATTCGCATAAATAGCAGCACTTTAACCGCAGTCATCATTGTATTATTCATCAGGTCTCGGAGCCAGCGGCTCACTGTAAGACGCAAACACAGTCATCCTCGGTCTAATGAGGCCCTGAGGAGGTCACTGAAGTCAAAACACAGCCAGAGCCCAGCAAGTGAGCTTTCTTTTTCACGGTCTAAGGAGACACACTAACCTGCTCATAAATTATCCTCTAGTAGTAAAACTAAAAGGAAGAGACACACTCTCCCGTCTGAATGTGGTCCCAAGTCATCATTTAAAATATGTACTGGCACTGTGTCACAGCAGTGCCACATATTCACACCATTCACTGATAGCCCATCAGATCGGCTAACTGAGATGAAAGGTTGACGTTTCCATTATATGGATGCATTGTATCAGTGCACATATACAATTTCCTCAGAAAATGTAGCCGTTTCTTGTTTGCTCAGTTTTCTGCTGGGTTCTGTTAAGGAGAAGAGGGTGGCATTGGCTGCCACATTATAATCTGGCATGTCTCATATGAGTCGTGAAAGTGAGTGTAAGAAGGGCCCCTGGCAGCCTTATTTGGTCAATCTTTATGTGAACATTCTGCAGTTTTGGTTTTTGTAGTGCTATAGGGTGGAGGATTAAATCTTCATTCAAAAACATTCTTTCACTACCAGAATTGAAGATGCAAGACGAGAGTATACTGGATGCACATCTGCATCAGATGCTGTAGTTTAGAATTTTCAACAAAACCTTAGCTCCACCCTACTCCTCCATATGGCTCTGGCAAGTTGAATCCTATGTTTGAATGCATTATTCTCTCATGGAAACAGTGCAGTCAAAGACTAACTGGTTTCGACTTGTTTCCTGAAAAAAGAATGGCGATCTCCATAGCAATGATCACAATGACAAAAGTTAAGTATGCATAGCTACTGGCAGTAATACAACTCTATCTCATTTCTCCCACATACTTGTTTATCAGTCAATAAAAGCATAAACAGCAGCCATGCTCATTGCATACATGGTATTTGCTGTGTGAACTGGAGCCGTTGTTATTTTGTCTGACAATTAATGGTACATTTCAGGTGTTTGAAGTCTTATTTAGTGGGGGTTGTTTTTATTTCAGGGCAGGTGACCCACATTGAGCACCATGGGGACCCTGCCACAGTATTCTTACATAGTCCTGGAGACTTCTGTCTTTCTGTGTTGAGAAACCTCAACGTTATTCCTAAAACTAGGCCAAAACCAGCCCTATCTCTAAACAGGATGTTGACTGGTTTTAAATGTCTAGCTGAGCCTCAGTTAGCCTACAAACACCACAGGGAGTGACATGATCAAATTGGTTGGAGTCAGCTTTGCTAAATGCCCATCTGTTATTAAATACATTTGTGTAAATTGTACTGCAGCTGCAGAGAGTGACCAGGCTTATCGAGTGTTCTCGTCTAACTGGGTCAGGGAGCTCTGCCCCTCTCCAGTGGGTCAGATTTAGCAAACTGTGCCTTTGACCTTCATCAATGGACAGAGTTGTGATGTGATTGCGGAGAGCTCAGTCTTGTCATTAAAACCAGCAAGAACTTTGTAAACACAAGTTCCTGTTCAATAGTAAACACACCCGGGTGCATTGTGTACAGAATGCTCGAGGTATGTGTGAATGTATGCAGAGCGAGACAATCACAGCAGATCTTTGACAACTGCATCTATAATTGAAATATTAACAGGAACAATATGTGCAAAAACAAAGCTGTCAGCCAGCACTTCTCTTCCTCAGGCACAAATGCTCATTTACTTTTATCACCTGAACATAAAATTCAATGTATAATTAGGATACAGATGGTCTTTAAATTATAGGCAAACATAGTGAAGGGATAGTTTTGAAGTGGGGTTGCATGAAGAGCGTATCCGTAGTCAGTGTATTGCGTACAGTAGATGGTGGTTGGAATGCCCCCAGTCTGGACAAACTGACAGGAGTCCCTGCAGGGGAGCAAAGCAACATACTGCTGTGGACAGGGGCTGCAGCAAAACCTATTTTAAACACCTAAAAGAAAGACAAACTTAAAAAATCTGTTCCAGTTACACTGAAGCTGTTGAATCTATGCTCTCATCAAAGACACCAAACTCCATTAAAAATAACAGTCATTTTGCCTCACAGAACAAGGGATCTGCTTGTCGTCTGCCGTCTTCATTGCTTAGTTATTTCTGTTATTGTGAGACTTTGGTTACTTCAAATTCATACAAGTCACACAATTGTGTGTGTGTATGTATACCATGTAGCTCCCAAATCTGACCTTATAGCATAGGTTGAGTGTTGGTGGTCTTGACTTCATGTCTTTGTACACTCTCTCTCTTTGACCAGAATTAGCATCCGAGAAAGTATGGTCTGGGCCCCGGCTGAGAACGACTCTACATTTCTTTAATAGTGGATGAGATCCGGCCCATTCAGCTGCTAGGGTTACTGCTGTTCTCCATCCATTCTCTTTTAGTGCCGGTGGAGACAGCTGCATGGATTAAAATGAGAGCGTATCTGTTGTGAGACGTGCAAGTGAAAAACACATCTGACACGCTGGAGGTCTAGATGGGGGGCAGTTGTGGTTTGATATCATTCAGTCAAACATTACAGCAGACTATCCTGGCAAACATCTGCACTTCACTGAGTGCACTTTTCTAGTTCTTCATACTTTGGAAAAGGAGCCACAGGGAAATCCTTTTTACTAATCTAATGGCCATGCTTCCACTGCCAGACACTGCTGGTATAAATATGCATGGGTGGATCACAGATTATTAAATGTTGCTTATAAAAACCTGTTCAGAAGGCTTTAAGAGGATTTGAGGACCAGGTAATATGCACTTCTTTCTCCCTATTTACAAGCGTCTTTGGTCTGCTTTACAGCTCTGATGAAAGGTGTGCAATTATTTGAATTACTCATAAACTGACATCCTACTTACAAATAGTCCGTAATCCTTGCCAGCGCGGATATTTTTAGGATGGCTCTCATTTTATCCTGTTTAACCCCTTTTCTTATGCCTACTCAGCAGTATGTGTGGAGCTCATGCCGACTCTGTTTGGCTATCGTGATCACGACATGTCACAATACCTTTTAAGAGATGTGAAGGTTGCTCTGGCTCCATTAATAAGGCATTTGATGATATAATTAACACTCACAGATCATGTTATAATTGTTTATTATTATTTGAGGTATTCAGTGGAATACATAATGAAAGTCTGGACAAATATCTAAGCAAAATTTCTCAACCAAGTCGGCACCACCCAACCTTTTACAGTTCTGACATTTAACACAGGGGGACATTTCCTTTCATTTCAGATTATGTCTATACCGTGAAATTAATGGTGCCAAGTGTATCATTTTTGCACAACAATCATTGCCAATATTTGTTTTGAGACATCAATGTAGTGCTAGCGAGGAAACAAATGTGATCATTTTTTGTTTTTACCAGATTTCTGTCATCAGAATATCACTATTTTGTATGACAAAATAACACAATTATTCATTAAGTATATTAAGTTGACTTGACACAATTATTATTCCAACATAATTGACAATTGTTTTGACAGATTGCATATAACTTGCTTCATGATCACAAAATAACAGAATGACGAGTCAGGTAAAACTATGCAAAGGCACATGTAAACACATGTGTACACCAACCTACATTCCAGCTTCATGGTCCTCATTGGCTCATGCCAGAGAGCCAACATTGTGACTGCACACTCTGCCAGACCTTCGTGCCTATTAAACTTCACTACACTGTGTCGGATTGCTGAGCTGTGTGTGTGTGTGTGCGTGTGTGTGTATTTTGTGTCTTTATGTGTCTCACTGGCATTCCCAAATGCGTCTGTTTCGCACCATTGGTCAGCAAAATGAAATGGTCCACATGCTGTACTGGCACATTGACACACAATAACAAATCTATCACACACACATCGGCAAACTGTTTCTCTTGTCTCTTTTTGTTACACAAGCACACACGCCGGCATCATTAAGGCCCTGTTTCTGTCTTGCTATTCATAACCTCGCTGCAACAGAAAATGAATCTTTCCACTTCATCATTTACTGCCGGTGCATTAAACAAAATGTCACAGGCTGACAAGTTCTCCACCTCCTCAGTAGCTGTAATTTGCTTGCCACTTGAGGGGCTAATGGCAAGCAAACATGGCAGTTGGAATTGGTAAGTGATGGTGTCTGGCTTGCACTAAACAAAAAGGGCAACAGGTCGGGCCGAAACGTTTTCGCCTGAATGCGTTGCCACCAGATTACGCTCAGATAGGAACAAGAGGAGAAGGCACAGTTCAGTATTTTTGTTACGCTGCATAAACTGTTAACTGTCTGCCTATCCGGGATGCACTTGAGATGACTGCTATAAAATCATAATGCGATTAGTGTCTTCATTTGGCTGTCCTCCACATAGTTAACATTGTAGATACACACAGAGCAGCACTGGCCAACGAGCAAATAAATAAAACAGCTGACAAAATCCCATCCAAATTTCATATTTTTACAAGATTTTGTTATGTTTCAGCTATCTTTCTGATGACATATTTTGCCACCATCAAAAGACTATATAACAGGTTAATGGCTCAGTAATCCTTACAGTCATGAAGACGGAGTGCTGCATCTCGAGAGGCAGCTTTGGAACCAGTAATTACTTTTTGAGCAAAAAAACATGACTATGCAAAGTGTAGTTTTGTCACAACCTGGCGGTTTAGGCTATGCATGGCTACAATCCTCCAGTAAACAGTAGCATAGGGAAGGGATGAAAAGTTGCCTTGAACATCTAACCATCTGAAACAGAAAAATGGAAAGGTCTTCCAAAATGTGTTCCAATTGGGCAAGTTTCAATAGTTCCTTAATGTCAGCTAGTATAGATCATGTTTCATGCTGTCTGGAGAGAAGGACATTATAAATATATATCCAAGAAGACGCCGTACAGCTGATCAGACATGTAAGATAAATGTTGGCTACATCAGAACTGATTCTATCTATATATCCCATCTACTGCATTAACTATTTTTCGCCAAAGGCAAATCAGGAAATTTTACTTTTTAGAATGTGCCAAAAAAATACATGCTACTGACCTTTGACTTCCAAATAGGTGCCCTAAATATGCACTGATGACTATACAAGCCAAAAGTCACAAAGTCAGGGTGGGACACAGTGTGTTCATTATGGCACTGAAACACAATTTTTGATCTGATGGGGGTGAAGGTTTAACTACTTGGAAATGACTTTAGGTTAAGGTAACAAAATCATAAAAAACATGAATTTTTACTCTGTCTGTATTCTCACTTACAATGGTGTTCCATTTATTTATTTATTACTTTTCATTATTTATATTTATTTAGTTATTTTCCAAATTTGTATACAATTGGGTGTAATGAGCTTCGCTTACCACATTCATGTCACAATGGAGCGGTCAAAAATCTGTTTCCGACTTGTAAATAGTGTTATTATCAAAACTGGAATTTTGTGAAAGCTTTAGTATATTGCTTTTAATTTAATATGGAGATGCCTGAAATGTCAAACAAATATGGATACCGCATGTCAACTTAAGTCTCTTACTACCTATGTATTTTTTAACCTTCATATTAACCTTCATCTAGAAGTGGGGATTATAGGTGGACTCTATAATCCCCACTTCTAGTTGTCCGATGATGTACTCTTCCATATGTTGTGAACATTTAAATCTCTATCAGGTATCCCAAATTATGTGAATTTGTCATCAGTGTTGAGGGAAGGCAAGTTTATTTGTATAGCACATTTCAACAAGGCAATTCAAAGTGCTTCACATAAAACCATTAAAAGCATCAACACATGAGGCAACACAAAAGCAAAGGAGATTTAAAAACAGTTAAGAACATTCATTAAAACACTAAAAAGCAGTGCAAGAAATAAAATACAATAGAAAAATGCAGGAAATTGATTAATATCTCGAGAAAGAGTAAAATGATGTAGGATTTCCCCATTTTTGGCACTTTTCTTTTAAAATCTCTATTTCTCTGGATTATAACTGTGGGTTACTGTACACTGTACTATGGGTCATAAAATGCAGTAATGGGTCATAATGTGCAATCATTAGGATCTTGAACATTTAAAATGAACTGCACACACACTTACCTGTACTAAGATTTAATGTTGTTTATATATATATACCACTTTTCATACAGCTGTATGATCTTTACCATGTAAACTGTTTAAATATATATTGAATATATTTGAGATTTGCATATAGCACATCTTATGTTGATTAGATATTGTATTTAAAAAGAAATACATAATTTCAATTTGATAGAAGCCTTAACTGTAATATATACATATTAGAGAACTTTTTCCAGATGATCTCAGTCTAGACTTACACTGGAACAAACATCACAACACAATGTGATCACAGCAAATGAGGAGCAAACAGCCGCATTGTAATTAGCTTGCAGCAATGTGCCATTTGCTCAGACAGGGTCTCTTTACTTATTTCTCTGGTTCCCCCTACTGTGTCGCTCGGCTCAGTCTCATCAAGAAAAAGTCAAAGCATCAGCAGAAAGTCGGTGGCAGTCGGTTTCTTTTCTTTTTTTTCCTATGTAAAGCGTCTTTGGGTACTTAGAAAAGCGCTATATAAAATTAAAATAGTATTATTATTATTATTACCCAGTCCACTGGTATCCTTGAACTGCTGTATTTTTTGAGCAGGGTGGAGGCACTGCAGCATTTATGCTAAACCTTCAGTGGCTGCAGAGAGAGGGAGATACTGGGGTGAAGGGGAGAGCTTGGATGGGTCAGTGGCTACTTTTCATCTTTTCCCCACTAAAGACCAAGCTTTAAATGCAAAAACCTGCTGATTGACTGACAGATAAAGCAGAACTGGCAGGGAGTGCTTGTTTACACACAAGGGGACATTCTGGCTTACTAAATAAGTAAGAAGTACTCTTTCTGCAATTCTACGAACACTCACACGTCAGTGTGTCTGAAGAGCTGGAATCTTAAGGTAACACCAAGACGCTCAGCCTAAAAGAAATGCTTCTTAAAAATGATGGGGAAAATGCTTGCTGGTCAAAACAATTTGGTCATATATGAGGATCAATAAACATTGGGGTCAGCCTCTTGTGCAGTGTATAGAATTAAGCACTGGAGTTGTTGGAGCTGCATTGGATGGAGCTTAGCTAGCAGCTCTGTTGCCAGCCAGATAAGCACTCTGTCCTCCAACTATAAATGGCAGCGTCAGTCATCTTCAAATGGCAAAAGAAGAACCTCTGTGAATTACGTCTCGTCAAGAGTTAATGTGGAGGTAGCGTGATGTTGGTACAGACCCACAGAGCCTCATAGGGAGGAGGTTGAGAGGTTTGATGGATCAACAAATCTTGGTAGGTTTCTTTAAACCATGACCATGATCATTACTCTTTACCTTTAAAACAACATGGATAAAAAGTCATAAAAATGCTCAACACCCACTGAACTCACATGTCAGAAGATATATTTCCACTGTAAGTGAGCATCCACTGGTTGTGACTGTGTGACACAAACATGTGCAGGCTTTGGAAACAAATGTCTCCAAAGGTACAATAAAGACTATCTATCAATAGCAGTGTTTTACAAACTTTTTTTTCTGTCAACCCACTTTTTAGAAAAACTATTGTGACCCAAATCACTGTAAATAAACTTTACTGACCACTGACATTTTGCAATATCTTATATAATTTTTAATAGGTTAACCAGCCATTTCAAAGAGATATATGTTCGATGATTCACAGCTTTGTTTTATGGATATGCTATTGAAGACACGCATAGATGCATCTAGTCGGCGTTAACATGCTCATCAGTCACCTCATTAGTAAAACATACAGTACAAAATGTATGGTACCCTTTCATATTTGATTCAATGTTATAAGTAAACTATAATTATCAGAACAATTGGCCAATCACTTTTTTATTTTCGTGAAAATATGTTGAATGCGGGACTGTCATGCACAAACCTTCCTTTAAACTTCCTTTAAAGGAAGTCTAGCTGGAGACATACTAGCATGCTAGCGATTAGTTTAGTGTTTTTTTGTTAAGTTAAAAGAAAAAAAAAAGGGTAGATGGTTATGGAAAGTACAACAAAGCTGTTTTATTATATATATATATATATATATATATATATATATATATATATATATATATATTTGTTAGCCTTTTAGCCTCTCTCTCTTTGGTTTTATGACCTACAAATTTACCGATTTGGTTGACTCTCACATTTCTCATCAATCTCAATTTCAGCAGCAGCAG
This sequence comes from Pholis gunnellus, assembly GCF_910591455.1. Lineage (NCBI taxonomy): Eukaryota > Metazoa > Chordata > Actinopteri > Perciformes > Pholidae > Pholis > Pholis gunnellus. The sequence continues at coordinate 1,683,594 of NC_136543.1, forward strand.
CAGGCAGCTGCTTTTAGCAAGGACGCTTCAATAAACTAACCGTACACTACCTGCCCAGCACCAGACAGTAGACAGACACAGTTAGAGTCTGGCTGGAGAGTAAAGTCGGCCACTAACAAGCTCAAAAGCCAGAGCTGCTCACTTGTGAGAGCAGCTCTAATCAGTGCCTGTTCAGGTAGACTGTGTTTTGCCCAGGTGTTCAGTGAATATTCATTCAGTGAATGTCGATCAACAACACCAGGGGTGATGGCTACACGCATGATGGCATGTTTTAATGGGAGATACAGTGTGTTTAAACTATATAGGTGAAAGACAGTATCACTGCTCATTTATTTCCAGAAGAACCACTCTGCGTTAGACAGGTTACAGGGGTTGGTTTTTCCCTGGCTTTATTATAGCTATCGGTAATTATAAATTCTAAACTCAAGGTTCGATTTACTAGCTTTCTCCAGAGCTTTCAGCTGTATCCCACAGCCTTCTTCTGTGAATAAAAAACTAGCTACGATTCCCCCTATTTATGACAACTTCATCATTTGATCAAGGTTCCATACAGAGGTCAGATGACCACAACAGGGCATGTTCCTTTCTCTGAAGATGACAATGGTGGGCTAAATGACAAAACACTGTAAAAATAAGATGACAATTTTGCCAACTAAGGACTTTTTAGATTGAGAAAATATATTTTTTTACAGCCAGAGCTGTGCTAACTGCTACAGACTGAACACAATTATTGTAGCTTTGCTTGAACCCGCTGCAAGAAAGAAAGCAGCATTGTGAAATGCCATAATTTGCTTTGATTTTAGAAGGAAATATTAAGTTACGACAATTTGAAAAAAGAAACATTAATCTTAATTTAAGGTTGACTCGCAGGCTTTCAGCAGCAAACTTGTTTTTACTTTGGCCAGTTATTGGTTTTTGCAGTGCACCATCTCACCAATGCATTTGCTACAAGCTGAAGCTCTGCTCTCCTGCAGGTTTGCACCACCTCCTTGAAGCCATACACTGCCATGTTGTCGAATAATTATGAAAAACTGCTTTTACACACATACTGCTGCACTGATTTGAACTTCCTTTATCCAGTGTACTTTCTCCTCATTACTTTTTAGTGATTGTGGTATGGTCACTCATTAGTCACTAAAGTGATCTGATCGGCATCGCACTCTACCGCAGGCTTCATTTTGAAAAAGGCTTCATTTTTCAACACATACACAGTATGACTTGATGAATCAGTGAGTGGACAAAATAAACCCTTAAAAAAAATCCCCTTATTTTTATTGCTTTTAAACTTTATCTTTATTTTATCACAATTATGTACAGAGTGTGAATGACATATGCTTTGGTTTCCTGGATGTAGATTTCCTGCTCTCCTGTTCAGATGGAAGCTGTCCAGCCTCCATCCCCCTTCTCTCTGCTTCCACCTCAGCTCCTCCATGTAGCTCTCCCAGGAGCACTTATAGGCATTGTGGGTAATTTCATGCCACCAACATAATTAAATTGAGGGCTGAAAACGAAAAAGAATCGGTTGTGGTTGTGAAATTAATGTGCAGTTCCACTGAATACTTACCATGGCAAGACCCTGCTGTGTGATGAGCTAAATGGAGGTTTTCCTCCAGCAATGTTAGTCTCCCAACCACTCAAGCATGACCACCATCATTAGCCAATTATGTCATTGTTCCTTATTGCTGTTTCCAAAATGGAGGGCTTCTGTGGAATCCAACAGTTATTAAGGTTGAGCTAACCAGCAGAATGCTGTCGCTTACTATTATTCTGCTGTGCAAGAATAAAATAAACAATTGAAATGGTGCAATTGAATTACATATCAGTGACTACATTCACTGAGAATCCTCAAAGCTTAAAGTCGAACTGAAATGAATTATGAGTTTTTTTTCTCATATAGCATGTCCTGTCCTCTGTGTTAAGAAAAAGGAGTTCACAGCATACATTTTTTTTTGTTTCATGATAGCATCATCAGCATTGCCAAATGTATGCTAATTATTGAATTTGTATGATAATGTTGCCCTTTGTACGATCAATAACACATAATAACAATACATAATGTACCATCATTTTGTGACACATAAAATGATGGTAAAATAAGACGTGGTTCTAGTCTGCACGTCTTATTTTAATTCATTTCCGTATATCAAACTATGGATCTTATCTCTTCTCAAGTGACCTGTGTCCAGCTAATCATATTTGATGTACGCTATGATGTTGATGAATGTGATTCGTGAGTAGGGCTTTCGTTCTCTCTCCTTCCGCCTGAAATTATAGAGAAAATTGTTTAAATAAGTGTTTTGTAAAATTTCACATTTAAGAACATTTCTTCCCTTGGTTATTACTCACGGACAATACCTTTCCTCCAATCTGGATCATTTGAAGCTTCTGGTACCGTAGTATAACATTTCCCAATGACACCGCTGTCCATCCCCCATCTGTGCATAAAACAGTCGCGATGCTGTTGGTTCCATTTCTATTTCAATATGTACATATAGCCAATCAAATACTCTTTAGCACATTTCTGAGATAGCTTATCTTCAAACACCTCTTCTCTTCTTTTCAGAAATACTAACTATACATTTGAAAATCACTTTGGCATGATTATTGGCTGCACAAGGGATGGCCTTTCTAATTTAGACTTTTATTGTTTGTTTCAACAAAGTCCTACACACGGCTGCATATGTAAATGCCACTCATAACATCGTGTGCTGTAGATTAGAATGTCTTAATTGGCTGCTGTCGTGCTGTGCAGATTAAACAGTTTAGTCATACAACTGTAACAATATTATACCATTTGAGTCAGACATTTTGCCGTCTGCAGAAGAAACTACGGATTGTAATGGCATTGTAGATCTCACAAGAACTAAAGGGCAGCAAAACAGAGAGCGTCAGTTTCTTACTGTGAAAAGCGATTGGCTTAGTGGGGCATCGGGCGTAATTGTGGCTGACTGAGTCACTGAATTATTACATGGGGTTTATGTGTAATGCTGCAGATATGTGTTCTCCTGTGCATTGTCTTTGTGTTAACCAGTAACCAGCATGTTGTGTGTGTGTATGCAGTTTGAGAATAGGCTCAGTATGAACTGGGACTAGCAACATTTTAGCTTTTTACGCAGGTCCTGTGGGAATCCTCAGCTTTCTATTATGCCCAGCCAGGTGAATATCACTGCAGGGCAAGGCAATCATTCCCCAGCCAGCTCATGAAATGATACTTTAACATTAAATATTAATGCCAGCTATTGTCTGACAATGGTGCCCTCCATAAGACTAATGCATTCATTCCCAGGTTAGTCGTTTTACATTCTGAGTGCCAGCAGCAGCCACACAATGAAAACACTGAGCGCTCACACGCTTCTAATGATACTAGCAGATTGACTGGGCGTTAACAACGGTGAGGCGTAGCTGGGAGATGTGCTCGAGTTGCCAGTTTGCCGAGTTCCACAAGCTCTCTTAGCTTTTTTTAGTCAAATAAACAAAATAAACTCTCAAAATGTTTAAAGGAAATATTATTACACCTATTCTCCTAATCGCTTTCACTGAACTGAGACTGACATTAGTAAAATTGCCTGAATTGTTAACTCATCGTAAAACACACTACATTCAAACTGGACAGAAACAAAATGGAACTCAGCAAGTGGGTTTTGGTCCATATTAGAGGGACAGCTGTATTATCTTGTGATTTGGCTCTTGCAGAGCAGTGCTCATCATCCCGATGCCTGAAGGCAAACTGCAGCAGGGTCAATCAGTGGTTCACCCTCTTGCTCACATGCTGTACACGAGGAAGGTTCATGGTAAACAACTCAGTCAGCTTACTTACCACAGTGTGTTTGCAGAGCAATGGAGGTCTATTCTTTGATCAGGTGATGAACATCTCCACCTGAGCTGCCAGAGGACCGATTAGGATACGTCATGGTGGATGTGGCCCTACATTATCAGACATCTGCTTTAACTTCTGCTTGTCTGAATTCTTTTATGAAAACTGGGTTCATTATGATTTCCATAATCTTTTAGTTTAATGTCAACAGTTTTTAACACAAAAGTAAACCGCTTCTGACTAATACCAGTTTACCAAATCAACAATTTTTAGAAGTAGTGGTATTGACAGATAGGGGCGTCACGATTGTTGTAGTCGACACCAATACCAGTGAAATAACATGTTTCTCGATACACTATTGCGACTGTCCTGATGGGCAGGTGGTACCTTGCATGGTAGCTCCTGTCATCAGTGTGTGAATGGGTGAATGATGACATGTAGTGTTAAAGCGCTTTCAGTGGTCGGAAGACAAGAAACCATTTACAATAAACACTTTGAGCTTGTTAGGAAAGTAAACTGTTCATGACCTCCTCGCTAATATCTATTTCATAGCGTTGTGAAAACATCTCCTTCAAATACTTATTATTATGCACGTCTTTTGCCAAAAACTACATTTGAAAAAATTTGAAAATCGAGTAAATTGGCTATTTATATTGGTTGTATGTCTGCATTTGGATTTCTAAGTAAGTTGTTAGAAATTCTTGTCCCTATACTCTTCAAATGTATAACTCTGACGCTCTACATGCCCCTCAAGCATCAGTTTTGCATGTATCCATTTGGCACGTGAACATTTACGCCTCTTACATGCACACACACTTTCTTTTCAGAATAAACTTCTGTGTTCACAGGAAACTATGAGCTAGATAACTGTTAATGGGCCCGGTTCAACAGTGTGAAAATACAAATCAGAATTGTATTGGTTATGATTATTTTTCTTTAAAAACTGGAGGTTAGTTGCTCTGAAATTTGAAATGTTAGAGAAGGAGGTTGTGGGTACTTTGAGAGGTGCAGGTCCAGATGAAAATAAAAATGTTTTGAGGTGTTGATGTAAAAAGGAGGAACTGAAAAATCTCTTGGCTGTTTTGTGTGTAATTCTAAATCTCAACACTTTCCCATCGTGAGTTGTGGAATTCTAGATTTTCTGTGTACTGTATTCATTTACATCCCACGTGATTCCCACACGGTGCTAGGTGCCTTACTGCTGTCTCTCGTTAGCATCATTTGCTCGCTGCTCAGCACGGCTGCACACATCCCTATTCATTTTCCACCTTCAGTAGGCCACGCACAACTGTGCACACATTAATATTTCAATGATGCCATATGCTGATTTGAATATATTAATATACATTGGTCAGCATGGCTTATTTGAAGATGTTCACAAGCCGTGCACGAAATGGAGGAGTGCATATTTGAGCGTGAAATCAATTAAGGATGTATTTGACACAGATTGTACTCCATAGGAGCCACCTGTACATCTACATCCCCTACTTTTAGGGTGAGATTTATCACATATCTCTCTCTGGTTTGAAGCAGAACATTATCTCATCTGCAGATCCCTTTCAAACAAATGCTTTCATCTAATAATACACGGTGCCTGAAGAGTTCAAGGCTAGGATCTAATTGAAATCCCTGTTCTCAGTGATAGCAGCACAGACGGGATCCTCTGAAAGCTTTTGTCCATAACTGGTTGCGTGAAGGACACTGGGAAATGGATTATTCATTCTGTGTATTAATACATTTATTAAAAAGGGAGAAAAATGGATTAAGCATCAAGTTTGTGGATTGTCAAAGAGCGTGGCAGCATGTTTGTGCCAAGTGAATGCATTAACCCACTAAGGCTAGAAATAATCTCCCCCCCTTCACTCTTCGCCCTCTTCCTATATGTGAGAAACACTCCTGACTGGGAGTGATGAAGCTAAATATATCATTGGCAACGCGTTGAAGGCAAGATCCCGGTGAGTCTATGTTGGCTAATCAACACCTCTTCCATCCATCCATCTACCCCCCATCCTTCCACCCCCTCACCTCCATAAAGCCCTCCCCCAGGTGCCACTGTACCCCATCTGCTCTGTTGACTGCAATTAGCCTGAGCAGGAGGAGATGGTTCAGCAGCAGGGGGTCACACTCTTATTCTCCCAGAGTGCCTTTCTTATTCTCTTTCATATTGTCTTTAATATACCTCATCTTAGCATGCACATGAATACTAAACGTGACATTCAAGTATATGTCAATTAGTACACAGCTAACCCGACCTCTTTTAAAAATATGTGCAACGTGTTGTGGTCAATATATAGTTCATAGTACAGTTCATATCCTGTACTACTCCAAATCAATTTATGCTGTTTTTTACTTTTTGTTTCAGATATTCATCTCATAAGAAACAATATATTGATAATGAAACCAGTTAAGTATCTCAAATAATAACTAGTAAGGGCTGGATAAACAATGGTTCATAATGTGGGATGGAATAACCTAATGGCTCATTCAGCATAATTTAAAACAATATAAAAAAAACATGCACTCATAATGACTACATGCCCCCTAAAAAGATTCATTGAGTACAGCAGTGTTACGTCCTTTTCATTTCATACATTTTACCAAGAAGGTCATCAATTACATCAACATGTACACATCACATTATTTACATTGGTTACACAAGAAATAACAATATCAATCAAGTGGGTGGAATCAGAAACTTCAGTCCCTGAAAGCAATCTGAATATTGATATATTCAATATGGTGATATAGTCGAAGTATTCAAATTAAAGCCTACCAAGAATGCAACAGTATGCCTTTTGACCTCTGTAAAGACTTTCCATTTGAAACAATCTGCAGGAAATGTTGACTTTTAGTGATGGTAGCTTAACAGCAAAAACAACCAAACATTGAAAACAGTTTGGGAAACACTGAGAGAAGGTTTGTGCTGCAGACTGCTGAGAATGACTCTGCTTTTGATGGAATCCGTGCTGTTGGGATGTGCATTACTGAATTCATCAAGAGTGGATCTGTGTCTATTGTCTCTTATAAAAGTTGACTCTTTTCTCCACCAAAATTACTTTCCCATACAACTTGACTACATTCTGAATTACGTTTCAACGGAAACGTATTTTCCATCGGATCACGGTCATAGTTTTAAACATTTGTGAATTGAAACGAATCAAAGCAAAAAAGCAGCGAAATGACTTGGTTGTCTTTGTGAAATAAGTACGTTTGTTACGCTATTTAAGTTACGTACGTAATTTAAAATTAATGTTGACTTTTGGTTTTACACAGTACATGATGGGTAAAAGTCCTGGTTCAAATAAAGCCAGGTTCTCTTTGCAGTACAGATAGAGGCTCCCGTTCATAATTCGCCAAATGAGAGTAGAGTGTCTTTTTTTCTGAGCACTGCGCCTTTTTTGTGAGGCTGCTCCAAACGCTTTCAGTTCAAATTCTCAACTTTTCAGAAAAGCACTGGCGACGTCACTGTAGAAAACAGAGGAGAAGCTTGTTTTGGCCATGGCCACTTTTCGGACAGAAAAAGACACTATATGGACACAGCCTCTAAAAAATCTTTGTTCTTGAAGTGTTCCATCCCATTTCACGGAAGCTCAATATCGACTTAAAATGAACAAAATAAAAATCGACAGAAGTGACACCCTGTGTCTTCTTCATACAGTTGACATACTTTGGCGATATCACACAAAGACACATGCTGAGACTTAACCATTGCAGGGGATAAATCTCTTCTGGTATGGATATTCATTTTCCAACTGTATTTAGATCAGATTATTCTGAGCTGCTGACCAACACATGGAGAGGAAATATTTTTTTGCCAGGGGATTATTTCTGTGTCCATGTTAGAAGATTGAAGTGTTTCTGCTTTTGCTCATACTACTTATTGTTTTCTAAATGTGTTCACCACTTCTGTATGTGGCATGCTGCCACCTTACAGTAGCATGTGGCTTTTCACACTACATAGATTCAATGCTTATATCTATTCTAGCTTGAAGCAGCTTTCAAACAACGGTATTAAACTCCAATTCTGCAAATAAATAGCTAATTCTGGCTGCTGGAGTGGCGTTAACAGTGTCTTGTTGGTTACAGTTTATAGAAAGCATTTTATGCACAGCTGGATTTTGCTGCATGTGTATTCATAATGAGCAAGTGTGTGTATGTGGACTCCTATCCCCCACATGTCAGCATGAAGCTTCTATTGAAGAACATGCCCCCACAGGCTGGCTGGCAGACACAGACTGGAGATGACAGCTCTTCACAAAGACGGAAACACATGGTGACCGGTAGTGTTTGTTTGTGTCTCGCTCATATACTGTATTGTGTAAGTGTAAACATTATAAACATATATACAATACAGTATATGACTGTTATACATTGTACAGTTGGAAATAAAAACAACATATGATCAAGAGATTACAGATATATTTGAAACATAAATATTTGACTTTAACTCAATAGTCAACTGAATTTAGAAAGTTGGACCATTTGTAGCTCAGAGTTGTGAGTGATATCTGGGACAATCAAAATGACTACATTTTTCTCAAAAATAATCCTTACATTCAAAAGTGGCATTTCTTGATGACTGTTGTTTCCTACTTATGTTAATTATGAGCTAGCTATCCTCAGAGCATGGGCTGTGGAGGTAATGCCAAATGGTTCGATTAAATTGGAATGTATTTATTTACGTGAGTAATTTACAAAGCTATATATATATATATATATATATATATGGGGATGCCCCCTGAAACCCGGTTCTGAACGGGAACGGGTATGAAGGCAAATCACTGTCAAAATCCGAGAGCGCAAATGAGATCCATGCGTGCGCAAAAATGAAACAGCCGCACGCGTATTTCACTTTGACAAGCGCTTTTATATCACCCCGCGAGTAAAAGTCCGTCTCGCGCGAGCAAAATTCGCTCGAGAAGCTTAAACCTGCTCGCGAAACTTTTTCTGCTCGCTCGCGAGTAGTTTTTCTTTTTGACAGTAAGTGGGCGGACCCAGTCTCCATTGTATCTCTACATCTAATTGGTTACAATGCTCGTCTTTGGATAAACCGGATATCACTGACACAGACGTCAGGTCTGTTAGAGGTGGTTATCAATCCGCCACTAAACACGACTCCACTACATCTCAGGATGTTCTACATTTGTCTGACAGCTGTAAACTTTTCAGATTGTAGAGGCCGATGAAATACAAATTATGTTAATAGCGTTGTTAAATACAATAATTAAAAATGTGTTAAAGTCAAGTTGCTCAGATTGGTTTAAATTCACTCCATCATTCTATTACAGACAATGTGTTTGATAGTCAAACTGTGACAAACAGCTCAAAGACACTCTTTGATCTTAATTGATTAAAACATGATATGATCATATTTAATCATACTGTGTTTACAGAAGAGATATAATGTAGTTGTATATAATATGAGCAACAATCTGGACCTGCTCAAAGATCTGGAGCCAAGATTAGGGACCACTGTTTCTATATTAACTGTTAAATCACTGACAAGTAGTTAGTGGATGAAAAAGTATTCAGATCCTCACTGCAGTAAACGTACTAATACCATACTGATGGAACAATAATCCACTACGAGTAAAATACCTGCATTCAAAACCTTAGTCAAGTATGTTATTATCAGCAAAATGTACTTTAAGTGCAGAAAGTAAAAGTACCCGTGCAGTAAGATGTACATTATTTGCCCCTGACCTGTAGTGCAATCTGAAAATCAGATTCTTCTGAGCTGCTGGCCAACACATGGAGGAGAGGAAATGTTTTTTTCGAATGTTAGAAGAATGTTTTGTCCATGTTAGAAGATTGAAGTGTTTCTGCTTTCGCTCATACTACTTTTTCTAGTAAGTAGTATGTTTTCTAAATGTGTTCACCACTTCTGTATGTGGCATGCTGCCACCTTACAGTAGCATGTGGCTTTTCACACTACATAGATTCAATGCTTGTATCTATTCTAGCTTGAAGCAGCTTTCAAGTAATGGTATTAAACTCTAATTCTGATATCCGGTTTATCCAAAGACGAGGTTTGTAACCAATTAGATGTAGAGATACAAGGGAGACTGGATCCGCCCACTTACTGTCAAAAAGAAAAACTACTCGCGAGCGAGCAGAAAAAAGACTTGAGAGTGAGCAGAATACATTTTGCGAGCGAGCAGTGTTGAGCTTCTCGAGCGACTTTTGCTCGCGCGAGAGTGAATTTTGCTTGCGCGAGATGGACTTTTGCTCGCGGAGTGATATAAAAGCACTCGTTAAAGTAAATAACGCGCAAGGCTGTTTGATTTTCGCGCGTGCATGGATCTCATTTGCGCTCTCGGATTTTGACAGTGATTTGCCTTCATAAACTGGTTCTAAATTAGTAAAACGTGGAGTATTGATAAGGTCCAGAGTTAAAAGTCCTGCTATTGGTACTTTTAAAGATTTAGGAACTTCTTGTATTACGGCTCCAGAAAAACTATTCGTTTACATGCAAGACTAATAAAGCAATGTCGATTCTTTTCTTAATAAATTGTCTTTTTTTTAACAAAATAATCAAAAAGAACCAATAAAAGTATAAAAAAAAAAGAGTATAAAATCCTAACGTTACCCATCCCTAGTTATGTTTAAATGTGCTGACATAATACAATTAAAAAAACTCTCTCTGACTGTTAGCTAGCTTTTTTTATTGGCAAGCAGTGATGGGTAAGGGTACGCAAAATGTTTATTTTGGTTATAAAAGATGACAGGCATAACACATTTCTCATTTTTTTTGTCATAGTATATTTATTTTTCTCATTTATTTAGGTAGGTGGGCCTTTAGTTTCAAAAGGTTGATAACTTGCTACTCTACTTTTAGCCGTTCTGTGGCTGCTTAGCTAACGTAATGTTAGTTAGCTAACGTTATGTTAGCTGAGCAGCCACAGAGCGCCTCCAAGACATTCTTCTTTTTCAACCTGTTTCTGTCATAAACTTTCACAGATAATACATATATTAAAAGCAACATCATTTTTTTAAATTACACTTTTCTAAGCTTTTGCACTGTGATTAAAGGCATCAACCAATCACGTTGTGTGGAACGTACATATTCAAAACGTAAACATAGCGTACAACATCAGGGAGGCTCCGTAGTCCGAACAGAGACAGATAACTTTATTATTATTACTTTAAACCTTGATAAAGACAGCAAAGACCAGAACCTCTCCTTCCGACAAATACACAGCGAAACGGTTTAACAGAGGGAACTCAAACTAACGATAGGGAAGCTAAGGTAAAAGAGCTTACAGTAGCTGAGGATATGACAAACTTTACCATAGACAGTCTGCCAGACATTGTTCTTGGTTAATAGGATACTTTTAGTTGGTGTTCTATTAAAACTTTTTATTGAAAAAGTGTTGCAACTGTTGCAAATGCTGCCATTATGAATAGCTTTGAAGCAAACATATTTGCAGGCAAGTATATCGCATTTTAGTTTTGTTTATTCGTCACAAACCCGGTGTGTGTGTGGCATTAAAGGTGATGAGCTTGAACATTCTTAATATGAGGAACCTGACTGTTTACTATGCTGCCATTAGCTATGGGTCAGCACTGCTACACATACTGTAGCTAATCAGGGTGATAAGCCAATTACAAGTCAAACACAGCATCGGCAGGTCATAATTAGCGGTGGCATATTTAAATAAGAAGTGGTGAAACAGCGGTACAATGGCAGCAGCACACCCAAAACCAACAGTGACATACCTCTCAGAATCCACGCCAGCCATCAGAACAAGAGAGGCGCACCATCAGCTACTCTACAATCTCAGCATTGGATATTTTTGTTTCAATAGGGGGAATTTTACATTATATTTTCCTCCACTCCATTTATAACACTGAGGTAGACTAAATAGTAACATCTAAACTGCATTAGATATAGTTTTCTGGTTCATATACATCGTGATAGAAGGACAACAATTCTGCATTGTAATGAATTATGTGCAGTTTCTGCATCTCTTTAGAAATGTAAATGTATTTATTGATGGAAATTCAAGCACTCTTCTCCCCAGGGGCATTCAGTACCATGCAGCAAGGGGGAGGGCGTCTTCTCTAAGTCAATACAGCCTAAAATTACAAATCTTAGCATACATATTGCCATGCATATTCATATGCAGGCTGCATACACCGAACACGCCACACAGCATACACACTGCGGTAAAATGATTCCCACACTCTTTGAACTGATAACTTGAACAGCAAAGTGTCATATAGCATTTCATTGTGTTTGCCATCATTCAGGAACAACACAGCCTGATCCCTGCTTTGAATAATTCATCACTTACAGAATGCTGCCAGACATTGACTCGAACACGAGACGATTGTAAAGCAGGACTGGTAGAAATAGCAATGAGGTTTCATTTTTGTCACATTATACTTCAAGGTGCCTTCAAAGTAGCCTCTCTCCTACGACAGTAAAACACAGAGGAGATATCATCAGCGGCTTTAAATTCCAACGCAAAATGTTAAAACATTGCTTATTACTCCGATTATGGTTAATTCAGGTTGAGGGAACTATTTTTGTTTTAAATTAAACTTAAAAATGATAGTGAATCAAACAAAAGCATCCAAAACTGACCTCTTTGTAAATATGTATAATCTGTGTTTGTGGTCCGTCAACTATGAAATGCATGATACTCAATGGCAGTCTGACTGATTTACAAGGCCGGTGCATTTGTGTGTGCTCAGTGGCACAGTGGCCCCGATCCGCTGAGCTAATGCTACGAAGCAAGTCTGAGTCGGTGCACACTGTGCTCATTTTATTCCTGTCAGAGTGGGAAAGCCTCTGTAACTCTACAGTAACTCTCTACTTAAACCCAAGATAATAATACTAATGCTACATAGTACTACTTTGGCTACTACAAAAACATATTCATTGGTACATCCCACAATAATCAGTTCACAGTCTTAAGGTTTAATATTAATGAGCTTTCCAAAGCATACTGTGTGTTTTCAGAGTCTTAAAGACTGCAAACGAAAATTTTAACAAATTCAACTCATCTTTTAACCAGCATCGTGTTTACTGATTGTTTGCAGTGTTGGGCAGTAACACATGACTGTTCCAACACCAAGAAGACCAAACTTCAGAACTAATTTACTCTGCAGTAAACAGACTGTGATCAGGCGAGATGCTGGTTCATATACTACTTCAGTCTCTGCAATTCACAAGACGAAAGAACAATTTCAATCAAATTATTCACACAAAGAGCAAAAACTGCCTGAGGGAGCACGCCACTTAAACGGAGTGAAAATGCAAAAAATGATTTGCTTCCTCTCTTGTTAGGCAATAACTGAGAGCTTGTCAAACATAAACAATGAAATATTCATCCTTCAGGCCCTCTCAGCGTTCACCTCTTACACTCTCCCTAATCACTACAGTTCAAAGCGAGTTAAAGGCTCCATCAGAAGAACTAGAGAAGGGCCTTGTAAGTCTTTCTTTATTCATAGCTCATCGAAGTACCGTAATCTAAGCCTGGAAAGTCACTGACTCTTAAATCCTGTCAAAGGAGACTTCGATTCAGAGACACACTGAAGGACTGGCTGTTTTGTGTGTCATATTCGAGCCCCTGGGTGCTGGGTGTGTGATGGTGTCGTCTCCACCCATGCAGGGAATCCCCTCGTATCATCGTCTCCACCCCACTGTGCTCACCAAGCCGAGCAGCCCTCACCTCCACCTCGCAGCCAGACGAGGCTGCTCTGATGAATATTCACAGCTCTTTGGGAAGGGTTTAAAGTTGATTCAGAGCATGCTCATTTGTATGACCTTGTTGTACGGATACTCGTCATTAGTATTCAAAGCACAGAGAATGTGCAGTTCTATCTGCCTCATTATTGTCACTTAGAAATACTTGTGGTCAAAAAGTTGGAATACTTAAGTATTTTTTGCAGCTGTAGTAAGAATGGACCTCATGCAAGAACATTTTCGTATTCTTTTCTTAACTTTTCTCAGTGGGCTTGTAGGAGTGTGCCACAGTTTAGCAAACGTTCGAGAAACTTCAGAAAACTGTGAAAATGACAAACATAAACAGGGTGAATGCCAACTGTGTGTAAATGATAGGGTCTGGGGACAAAATCAACATATTGCGATATTTTGCTTGGCAAGATTATCGATACACAAACGTAAAGTATCAATCTTTTATTTTATAAACTATTGATATAGCAAATGGGGATGTGGTCACGGATTCCTATGAGTTGAAGAAGCTACGATATCTATAGTGTCCTGATTCCTGCATTGAGATGTTTGTGTGTGCGGTCAAATCACAGGTGTGTGTGTGTGTCGGTTTGATACTCATCTGCTGCTTTGAGAAGAAGAGAGTTAAAAATGTCAGTTAATCAACACTCCAGCCATATGTGCAAAAAAAAGTGCCTTAAATCAGCAGTGTGGGAGCATTTGGGTTATAAAAAACGACCAGGGAGTTATGTGACCCACAGTTGTTTGAAGGAGAGGTTTTGACAGAAATATAAACTAGATATTAGAGATGAATTATAAACTGTTTTTCCTAGCAGCTTATAGTACATCATTAAAACTTCCAGAGAAGTGAGATGGACAGAAGGAAAACATTATCTTAATAGATAAAACAGACATCATTTGCATTTACAAAAAAGGTAATGAATCATAATATATGTTATCTCAGTATATGGCAAAATGTCTAAAATCGCAATAAGGATTCAAGGATTATTTATTGTCATTATACGACACAGGGATGCACAATGAAATTCAGTTGCAGCTCATTTGCAACACAAGAAAGACATGACAAACAAAACAGTTTTACATTCCTGTAGTGCATTTTTTGATTTTGCATCATGAGGAATGTAAACAGCAGCAACAGAAACAATTCTCCGGCCGACATCTTCACATTACAAATTCGACATGAGGAAAACATTGTCCATCAACTGTGACTGTTTGAGCACCAAGCATCACAATGTCAACACAGAGTCCTCCTCCTCTCGTCCCACCGGAGTCCTGCGCTCTGTCCTGCTGTCCGCCCGTCATGTGCATCTTGATCTGGGATGAACGATGGTGTCAGGTCTCTGTGAAGATGTGGGCCTAACTGTCACCGACCTCCTGCTGCTTTCATCCATCTTATTTTTCTACTACCGGACATCAGACAGCCAGGAGCATGCTAGGTAGTGGAGTAGCCTAAGGTCCTAGCTGGGATAGCTTAGCTTCCATCTCGGCTCTCCTCAGGGCAGTTTGGTTCAGTAGGTCTGGCTGGTTGGTCGGCCGTGGGCGGTGATCGTCTCAAAGTCTGCTGCATTTAATCCATATCCCGTTTTGCATGTTCTCCCTGTGTCAGTGTGGGTTCTCCCGCTTCCTGAAGGTTAGGTTAAAAAATTGTCCTTAGGTGTGATTGTGAGTGTGAGTTGTTGTCTTATCTCTTTGTATCAGCCAAGTGCTAGCCCGGCTACCTGGGATAGGCTCAAGCCCCCCCATGCGGTTACAGATGATGGATTGATATTGTAGTGTTATACAATAGGCAATTTAAATGAATGCTAATATTGTTAGGATATATGAATACATTCAGTTATAGTAATAATAATAATAAGTAATATTGTGAATTGTACAGTCAAACCGGATAATGTCGACATCATTATGAATTGTCATTTATATAGGGTTTTCAAACTGAAAATTGCTTTAAAAAATGAAATATACAATTCATTCGTGAAAGACTTCGGCTTGGTTAATGGGAAACTAATTGCACATGAATGAGGCACGTTCTCCTAAATCACTCACACAAGCTACTTAAGAATGAATCTGTTCATACAAGTCCTTCTTGCATTAAGTCCAATGATTTATTCTTTCGTACATCTTAAAGATGTCTGAGTTCTCTGGTTTGCGAATCGGGAGAGAATTGCACATCTAAATCTAATCTTTCTCAGTTTTAAGCAGAGAGCTGGTGTCAGGTTGTGGTTGGACTAGCGTAGCAATAAGACTGAACGCAAGAGGTAACCGGTAGACTGAGTGAAAAATAAGCTTATTAGCACCTATTCAAAAAATGGCGATTTTGGCTGGATAAGCCACAACATCTGATGCCTCTGCCATGTATTGAATATATAAAATTATGATTTTATATGAATTTATCTCTAAATTCAGATGGCTCAAAATGTGTCACGTCATAAAAATAATCATATATGTGCATTTTTGTTAAATATTTTGAATTGATTGGATGTTTTCTGTGATGAATTAGGATATGTGCCTCTTAGTAAGAGGAGATCCCCATCCACCGCCCAAATCACCCCCTTATCCTTTGTCTCGTCTCACCTCACTCCCAGTGACATTTAAGCAACCCCCCCCCCCTCCCATCCCACCGCCATCATCTCTGCCACCCTTTGTTCCCCACCAGTCTGCACAAGGTCTCTCTTTTACATTGCACAGGTCTGTCTCTACCCTGCACCCTCTCTCACAGAGCTTTAAATGCCTTCTTATTCATTTTACCACATATTAAAAGAACTGGATTTAATAACCTACTGATTTCATATTATGTCTATTTACGTAATCAATATGAGCCCTTTATTAAGCTTTTACTAGGTCCAAAACAGAGCGTCATTGACATCCATTCACGGAACCCTGATATTAACATTTTAATAAACTGGCTCCCAATACTGACTTATGGTGATCATTGGTGAGGATTGCTAATGAAATTGAAATGATCATAGAAAGAAATCCTCCCACTTTCATACCAGCTGATGTAATTTGGTATTCCCCGCTCCTACGAGCTTATTTCGATATTCTTGTTGCTGTCAAGGAAAGGCTCAATGACCTTAGCTTGCTGATGACATACATAACAGTTACCTGCAGTTATTTGCCATGTGAACCTTTATTTGCATGAAAAGAGTTGTATTTAGTATGCAATTTGTAACATAGCAGTTTTTAGGAAATAGTTTGTTGGCTTCCAGTGATTCATATTCGTCATGCATAGTTTATGCCAAATAAAACATGTATGGGGTTTGACAGGGTCATTTTCTCCTTCTTGTGTGTTCAGAGTAATAATTCCTTGGCTTTTCAGTGTGAGTTTTTGCAGGTTGTGGGGTATCTATGTATGGTATGTTTGCTCAGCTATGGTAGTTGTATCTGCTGACTAGAATTTTCAGAATATCAAACAAGTACTTTTTTCTCAAGTGCTCATTGTTTATTATAACTGTTTATTACAAGCTTTTGCCAGAATTCCTATTAGCAATAAGATGATCAGACAGGTTGTGAGCAAACTCCCAATATAGTCAAACTTATTTGAAAGCAAGAACAGAAGCAGTAAACAGTTTTGTTGTAGTTTACAGACCCAATTCCCAGTTCAACCAGTCACACTGGGGGCGCTTTTCCCCCCGTGGGTTACATTTTGATGTCAATATTTTTTGCCACGAGTACTTTCACACGAAATGCAAATATAACATGGTAAAATGTTTTTTTAACAGGGCGTTTTTTTTTTTTTGTGACGCGAAGAAAGGCAAAACACACTATAGTGTACAACAACAGTGAGTCTCGGTAGTCCACACTAAGCTGCCAAACTTTATTACTCCTTTCAACGCTGAAAAAGGCAGCGCAGAACAGATCCACTCCTTCCGTTCTTACCTTCCACAATAAAAGCTCTAAACAAATACATGGCTTAACTGTTTACCAAAGGGATCTAAAATTCACTAAGAGCATTTTGCTAAAAGGAAACTCAATCAAATACAGTAGCTTAGGCTCTACAGCAATTGACCTCAGAGACTGCCAGACGCTGCTCTGTGTCAAGATGTCTATAGCAGCCTGCAATAATCTATTCAAACCTTCTATTTAACAAGTGTTGCAACTGTTTATATTTCGTCTTATCCCCATGTTTCTTCCTTTGTCAGACTTTGTTCAGGAAACCCTTCTCTTCATCACATCATTGGATGTATTCACATAAGTAGATAGTGTTTTAATAAATTACTCCAATAAAAGCTTTACAGAGCGATTTGCCGTTGCAGTTCTTCATCTATCTGTCTTTTTAGGCCCATAGAACCCATCCATTACTCTGGCTCAGCTGGCGTACTCCTTATACTGTACACGTGAATGGCACAAATGTATAATTGAGACGGTCAAATTGTGGTCAAATAATAAGTACATTCATGGTTTACAGTTTACTGTTGTTTTTTTCAATACCTGTGTACGGGAAAAGTGTTTTTGGACCAGAGGGTGCAGCCGAGCGTTGCAAGGACAATGTTCAGTGCCAGCACCTTTATATCCAGAGTCCCAATCATAACCATGAGCTGGCGGCCCTTGGGTCTCTTTAACCTTAACCAATTGTTGTAGCAGGATGTCACTGTGGTTGCCATACACAGGTTGTAAAAATAAAAAAACATTGATATTAAATGTAATCTGGAGTTTTCAAATCAAATTAATCAATTGTCAAAATTCTTGTCTGACGATAGGGTTGATGGCTTTTAGATTGAGCCCATAGACCGTATATAAGAAGTGGACATTGTCGTTGTGTCGTCACCCATTGGTTTGTTTACTCCCGTTTTGGAGTTTGGCGTTTGGCTGTTGCCATCTTGACTATTTGCAACCAGTAAACAGAAGTTACCACATTGAGAATGTGTAGGAGTGATGTAGAGATGCCGTATACGACTCTGGTAGAGCTAGCAACCTGTCAATCACCGTGTAGCCCCGCCCTAAAGCATACCCTGCTTTATGGTCTGTTTGACTCTAAATGGACCATCATTTACTAAATGAACATCATGCTGTCACGAAAAAGACTTGAAACTAGAGATTGAGACCATAAACTCATGTTTACAATGTTTACTGAGGTAATAAATCAAGAGAGAAGTAGAGTCATTTTCTCCAAGACTTCTATACAATTAGACTTGTTTTACAAATTGAAATCAAATTTAAATTTTGCATGCAATTTGTATGGTTATGTTAGAATGACGGGTGGGAAAGAGCAGGTAGAGCAGGGCATGGACTGAAGCCACTGTTGGCATTTGCCATGTTGGCAAGCAGAGTCTTATAATCACATCAGGACAAGTGGATTAGTGCCAGCCCTGACTGCAAAGCTGGTGACTACAGCCTCAGCCACCAAGCTTTTCTCACAAACGCCCCCTGGCTCAAACTCTCTTTTTCTGTCAATCGTATTTCTTTTGCCACCCCCATTCCTTTCTCCCTCATCCTCAGGGAGTGTATTTCCCCATGTTTCTCAGCCAAATCCAATCATGTTAGCTTCTCCACTTCCTGGTCCTGGCTGACTGATGCCTTTTCATCTAAAGGGCAGATTTCACAAAAAAGTCACCCTTCTATCTCCTCTGATGCCATTCGTCCTCTCCCTCTCAACCCATGTGTCTCCTCCTCCTCCTGCTCCTCCTCTTCCTCCCTTGGGCCTACTATTTCTCACTGAAAAGCCTTTTCAGATCAACCTCACCCGGGCCCTCAGGTGTCTTGATAAGGTCGGCGGCAACTCAAAGCATGATGGTTCCTCATATTTTCTCACTGCTTGGAGATCATCCATCCACACGGACATACCAAATGCTTTTCTTTGTCCAAATATATCTACAAGGCCAGCCTCAAGGACAGCAGCTATAATACATTTTTTGATTTTTAAAGCATGCAGACTAATTCATAATTCACATTTCCTTAGTGAGGCTGTGCATCATTACCCATTGGCCTTCGGTCACAGTGCCTGTAAGTAAAGAACAAAAGAGAAACCTTAACATCTCGGGGCTGGCGGGTTTTTTTATGGGGGGGGGGGGTTGTCAGTTGCTATCATTAGGGGAAACACACGAGGAGCTCAAGCTGTCATAGCAGACATGGTCAGTTGGGGTGTTGGCGAGTCGGGTGAGAGTGATGGTTGGAGCCATCAATGGGATGTTATTACAGACTTAGCACTGAGTAGCTATGTTCGCTACTGTCTCGCTTCATCTAATCTGAACAACATGACATTTCATCTTGTGGAGGAATGATCAACAGCACGTTACTATATCAGCCCCTCTGCAACCTGCAACCAAGGCACTGACCAGCTGTACCAGATGATTCGACTCAATGTGAGCAATCATAAGGGTTCTGCTGTTAAAACTACTCCTCCCTTAATAGACACATACATGAACTTGAAATCTTGAACAACACAAAAAGCTTTACCTTTTTTTAAACACGGCGAAATGTACAGACTCTTTTCCACTGCCAGTAGACAATTATTTCTTTCTGTTTCACAAACCGGGTCAGTAAACAGTTGAAAGCAGCTTAGAGGCCGGTGAAAAGGAAAAGGGTGGTTACTTATTTTTCATCTCTTACTTATTCAGTCTCTCTTCACACTCGATGCTGACTAATTTGGAACAATGTTTGAAAGGTACTTGAACAGAGATGATTGGAATTCTTGGTTGAGATGACATAGAACAGGGAAAGGGGCAGACGTGTGTGTTCATCACTGCCGATTGGAGCTGGAGCCGATAAATAGCTGTGACTGTTGAAGAGATCGTTACCTTTCCTACTACAGACAAAAGCCAGATGTAAGTGGGTGTTAGGGCCTGTGTCCACATGGAGCCTTTTTCTGGTAGAAAAGCGTCTGCAGGTGCTGGTTAGTGCTGCAGCGTTTCAACAAAAAAGCTCTCCAAGCGTTACTATGACAACGATATCTTGACAACATATCACCACTCTAACCAGCGTTGAATAGCATCGCCCCTTTGCTTCGTTTTATCTATTTGGGCTACTATCTATTTGTTTTACATAGTTCTTTCACTATAATGACACGTATAGATGAGCTCGTCACCTCTCAATCTGACGGCCGTAACGTTAGAGCAAGGAGAGACGAGGCGCACGCTAATAAAAGCACAACACAACAGGGTTTGTTTGCTAGATGTAAGCAAGTGCTAATAAGTTAGCAGAGTCTAGTTTATGGCCATTGTGATAGATAGATTATATATATATATATATATATATATATATATATATATATATATATATATATATATGGCAAACAACAGCTGAATTGAAAGTTAATGATCATTAAATCACAACCAATGAGCTGCAATGAGCCATATTAATAGAGCAAATGTGTGCCATGTCATGAGAATACTATCAATTTAATTACAATGAATCAGATCTTATGGAGACAGTGCTATATTGAACTGTATCATATTGTTGCATGGTTAATTGATTATTTTTGTTATCATCTTGAAGAAGGGAAGAACGCACACCCCTACTAGACAGCCCTTCCCTCTGCGGCTAACGCCAGCTCTGTCACATTCAACGGTCTTGAAGATTACCATCATGTAGTATATTTGATTGCTTGCTGCATAAATATCAATTAGTAATCATAACAGTGGTACAGTGTCTGTGTGTTTGCTTGTGTGGCTGTGAGTGGGTGGCAGTGTGTAATTAATCCTTTTGAAAACACTTGAGATAAATGTGCTCTTATCTCTCGTCAGTCACTCGGGCATATTTAGTCGGATAACTAGCATCTGTTTTCTGCTTGAGTAGAGTTGTAGCATCAACACTTCTATGTGTCTGTAAGTGTGCACCCCTCCTCTGAAGTGTTCTGTTGTGTTGTTGTTGATGGCATAAAGGTAGCATACAGATGAGTCACAGTGAACTGGCAGACATGCTGCCCTCTGCTTGTCTTCTACGAGCAGCAGACGCAAGAAGTCATTTAGAACCGCTCGATCATACCAGATCTGAATGGCACTGGTACAAATATCTGGAAGTCTTGAGTTTGCTCTAAAAGCATAAGTAGCTTGGTTATTTTTCTTAAAGAGTCAGTTCAAACAAATCACACACTCACACACAAACACACACACACACACTCTGAAAAACAACCCATGAAACTGGAACTCTGATCACACAGTGTTTATATTTGTTTTCCCTATATCATGTTTTTTTCTTTTAAATCTGGTGGTTTGCCAACTCTCACACAGATGATGATATTATTACCACAATGAGACATCTGTATGATACTAATGTGTACTGGTGGTTCCGTTACGACACTGGAGCCTCCTCAGAGACGCTTTTCAAATATTTTCACATGACAGCATGGAGGATGCTTTCCACTGCAGCTTCCTTACATAAAAAGCTCCACTGACACACACCTAGTACACATGTGCAGGCACAACACGGGTGCACACTTTTGTTGTTTTGAGAAGAAACTTATTTCAATTTGTACTTCAAAAAAATAATTCTGGCATTTAGGCTTCAAAAACCATAAAGGGTGAGTTCATTTGTGAAGATTATCTTGCTGAACATAACGTGTTAGTATGTGTTAGTCAGAGAGCTTGTTTTCTGCAATAATCCAATGGAAAAATCCCATTTGATTTTTGTCAAGGGAATCAATGCGATGCGGACTTCCAGGGTTGGCCTACAGAAACATTTCATCCCTGCCCCTCTTTAAATAGATGGTCATTACATTCTGACCCATTCATGGTAAATGACTACATTGCACAGGAAAATATCTTCGAGTTTTACCTTTGCCAGTGAACTTCAGCAATGTTTCTGTAGCTGGTTATATGTGTTTGTTAGCAGCAGAAGGATTTGCCCTTTACTCACATTTACAGAAACCTCCCAGAAATCCTTTGTTCATCATTGTGGGGACCAAAGCTACGTCTGTCCAATTAGAGTATTGTTCCAATCCTCGGGAACACTGCAGCAGCAGGAGTTCCAGCTGATTACTGGGGTCCATGCCAAAACAGCCTTTCTTTCTTGATTGCATAAATACTACATTTATACACAGCTCAAAGTTGTCTTTAAATCGGTGTTTTCTTGTGATATAACAGTGTGAATGCCAAGTCAAAATATATTGTTTGTGTTTTAAGGAGATATGTTTCCATATACTTTTGTCTCCTGCTTAAAGTGTTTGGAAACATAATTATTGCAACAGTTGAACATCATTCTCTCCTTTTTACGAATCACATTTCTAAAGGTCAGAATAAGCCAAAGAAAAACTAGAATCTTGGCAAGAAAAGGTGAAAATAAATGTAGTCGCAGTTATATTATTACTATGAAGAGCTCCGGTGAGTACTACACTCACTCAAAATATATGCAGGAGCTTTACCACCTTCAGAGGATGAATCTAAGCGTTTGTCCAAATCTGTTTGTACACAGAGTCTGAGAAAGAAATGCCAAAACAGTGCAAAGTGCAAAAGTGCTTTGGGCTAACGATAGCATGTAACGCTCTATGTTGAAAAAACAAAAATTATATATATATATATTTTGACTATGAACTTAAAGTTAAGTCAATAGTGTTCATCGTCTAAAGCCATGGATGCACTTGTAAGCATATACCTTAAAAGGCAGATTGTTGGTTTTGCTCAACTTTGCGTTGGAATTGTGAAAAAAGAAAGTCGTGAATAAAACGCAGACCTTTTACTAAAAACGTTAAAGAATAGACTGAGTACCTGCTTGGATTTGTTTTATGTATGAATGAACATGCCTGCTATCAGCAGCTGCAGTCCAAAATGTATTCCATCCATATGGATGTATCGATGATAATTTCAAAAATATGAAAAGAGACAGCTGCTGGTCCTTATTGAAATTCTGACAAAGGCTAAAAAACTAAAGAAAACACACAATACAAGTCAGTACCATCTGTTCATGTTCTGCTTCAGGTCTGTGTTACAATATCCAAAGCCAAATGCAGCATTTAACAAGCAGCAGTCTGCTCTGTACTGCTGTTGTGAAGCTGTTTCCATGTAGCAGCGAGACCCCAAATGAGCCGTGTAATGTCCCCTCCTCAAAGGGATGGCTACGCTATTCTGACAAGCCTTATGAAAGATGCATGAACGCTGTTTGTTTGAGCTTCTGGTGCTTCTCCATACCTTTTATCCAATATACCCAGCAAATTGTAGCAAAGTCATTATTCTCACCATGCTCTTAGTTTACAAACTAAACACTGTCTTAACACCACATATTGCCTTTGGATTAGTGTTCACAGCTTTTGTAATGCTTCATAAATCCCCCCCATGTGAGGTCTGGCTCTTACAAATTGACACAATCCAGTCATATTGCGCTGTTGTGTTTGGAAGGCTGATACTGGGATTCTGTAGAAAGCGATCTGTTTTCATGCTGTTCCTTCCATCAACTAGCAGGGGGTCTTTGCTGACCCTGGGACCAAACAGACCACTGTCCTGTCATTTACGTACAAGCTGTTCTTTGATTATGACGTCTGTAGATCAAAGACCAGAGGCACTCAGCCAGAGTCGGTATACAGCTACCTGAAAGCAGTTCACCCTGAAACAGACAGGGAAGGTTGGAGCAGACAGATCGTAAGCTGCAGTGAAATATGATGACATGAAACACCGTTTCCCACATGTGAGGCAATGTCTACAATAATGTGGATACATCTGAAACAGGGTTCTTTCTTTCACTCCCGCTTTCGGGTTTTCATCCTCGGTGTCACACTGAAAGAAACTGTGTTGAAAAAGGTTTAAATATCTTCTCTTCCTTTTTGATACGTGTTGGTTGATAGTCCTGGTTGATAAACAGATGCACAACTTTGTGCATTACCCTCATGATTGGTTAGAGAGTGGGGATGAATGGGAAGGCTAATTATACCATATATGCTACCTTTTGAACGAGGCAAACTTGAATTAACCATATCTTCTTGTTTCATCCATTTGATCAGCATTGCCTTGTGTGACATTGTGCATGATGGAATTAAGAGGAAAAAAAAGACTTATAAAGAAAAAAATGAAAGGCACAGCTGCAAGAAGTCATACTGAAAGCATGAGAGTGGCACTAAGAATGTTCAAGAATAACACAGACGGAGAGGCTAGAGAGAGGATAAACCAGTTCGCTTGTACTGCAGTGATATCGGTATCATAATGCTTTCCCTTGAGCCTATGAGGCTCGGCAATTCTAATGTTGTGAAAGCTGCCAGGAAAAGCTGTGTAATGCAGAGAAGCACCAGAGGCTGGCAGAGAGACGATTTAGGGCCATTAGGTTCATTAGGTTGGTAAAGTCTGTATGACCAATCCGCTGCAGAATATGGAGTCTTGAGGTGGTACAATACCCCAGTATAGCATGGTGACATAATAGGCAAAATAGCAACGCAAGCAGCATACCTGTGTAAATCGTGACAAATATAGTGGCAGACACTACTTGTAGTGAATCTGACATGACTGCTTTACCTGCATTTCCCTGTAATGTTTAGGTAATCTGTGTATGAATACAGAATTTGTAGGCATTCGAACAAGATCTTGATTTTGGAAGCATTCTGGTTGTCGCTTTGGAGCCTTTACCGGCGCAGGGTTGTCTCCCACATCACTTTGTATCAAAAACTGCTACATTTTGTGTCACTGCATCCGAGGGAACATTAACTAGCTTACGATGACAAAACACATCGTCAGTCCCTGATGTTGTGCTGTGATTTGCGTGGCCACTGAATGCATGTGTTTTAATTTGAATTGTTGAGCACATTTGGATATAAAAATAACTAGCTTTGTACATTACCAAATGATCAACCGTTTGGCAGTACCTCCTGGCCCACCAATGGGCAATATATAATGATTCTAGGGTAGTTAATTTCCCTATAGTGTTGGAATCACCTTAACAATTTGTAGGTCACATTTTTACTCAGGTTTAAGGTCTCATAACGGTACCCTGCCCTCAGGTAGCATTTGTCATTCTGGCCACATGTACTCTAGGGTTTAACCCATATGAGCAGTCCATCAGATCCATCAGCAGTTTGTCTCCCTATAGCTTATTTATTTCATGGCTGTTCCAGACCTCACATTACCAAATACTATCTTCAGAAGTAAATGCAGTGAGCAAACAATCCACAGAACTCCGTAGGGTTTAAAGCTCAGAAATAAACGGTAAGTGCAGCTTGAGTTGGGATTGTTTTCACGGTCAAGGATGAACTCAATCTTATTCCTTAATTTGATAATTACTTTTTCATAGATGTAAGTGAAGATGGTAACATGCTTACATGTTTTACATTTTTGAAAGCTCGTGTAGTTTCCTGGAGAGTAATTCAATTACACTGTTAAGAAATATGTCTTTGGAAACAGAGTAACATAAGTTTAACAAAAACCTTCAACCTAAATTAGAAGAGAAGGCTGCTGGAACACATTTATTGACAAAAACATGATTAACAGCAATAAACCAACTATAATTGGAGAAGTGGAAGCAAAAGCCGTCAGGGTCTCAAAGGCCAAAATAATAAACAAAACCCCCACGCTCATAAGTTCAACTGACCTACCGAACCAAACAGAAAACCTATATGAAGCTCCCTAAAGAACCACAAAACAGGACAAGAACAGCAAAGTAAATAACGGGTAAGGCTTCCCCAAAGACACCCAGACTGGTTAAAAAATAGTTCTCTACCAACTGGCCAGCCAAGATAAAGGATAACTGTAACGGAGCTGTATCGAAGACATATCAAAGAGATATCAAAAACAGAGTTTCAGCAGTAGGTAGCAACTCAGAACAGCAGCAGCCAACACACACACAGCTCAAAGGACAAAGAGAGCAGGAGCACTGGTCCTTGGGGTTGATACAGCTCCACTGACACACTGATGAAGTTCAGCTGTGGGTGCTCCGGGCACTGAAAGGGGGCGTGGCAGACCTGAAAGATAGAGAGGCCAAACACAGGCCGGAGGAAAGTCAGTGGGTGTAACACAAGCAAAAAGCAGGTCAGTGAGCCAAAGGGTACATCCCAAATCTCTGGCCCAATCCCAATCTCCACCCTTACGGACTCACGGACTTTGAGGCGCGCTCCCGCGAAGTCTGTGAGGGTTTAGGTCTGTCCCACTGTCAAATCATCGAGTGTTTGAGTCTCTCACAGACATTTTGTGAACCCTTTCCGTACTACCAAAGGGAATTACCCACAAATCATTGCAATGTGACGTTAAACACGGGGTAACCAGTGGATGCATGGAGACGTAAAACAAAAGGTAAACAAAGAGGACGGCTCAGTGTGTTCAGCCTGGAGTATTAAATGTACACAGAAACATTAAGGGTTAAAGATGGAAGATAAAAACACATGAAATCAGAGGATATTTATTTATTTATTCATCAAATATTTGATTTTGTCATTGCAGCTGTTTTGACAAAAACGAGTAAATAGATTATATGAAATGACCTCAACTTGTGAGGAAAGAGTCTGGAAGACGTTCAAATCAGAGAGTATAAAATAAATACACATAATTATAAATCTATTTCTTGTCGTTTTCACGGTAACGTGATATGTTGCAGCAAAGTGCTGTCCCGTTCCTATTTACACCATTTCAAGCCCTCACAGTCTCTCACACTCACCCACTTACAGGGGGACGTTGGAATTGGGCCTCTTAATTGCATCCACGTTTCCCTCACTTGTGTCTTTTCCTGTGAGGAGAGAGGAAACAAGGACATTTGTTTTAAGAGAAATGAGATCCTCTTTCCTCTGAAGCGTCACGTGAAGTGATGTTCGTTTCTGATGAAGGCGGATCAGCCGATCACAGCTGGATCAGCTGTCAGTCGGCTTTAACAGCTGTAGAGGCTTTTGATAATTATGTAACTCATATCAAGCAGCATCCAATCAAATAACTGATGAACAAAGAGGGGGCGTGTCAGCCGTTAAAACACTTCCTGGAAGGCTGCTCTAGTGCATCGTCGCTCATGGCTTCTCAGAGATCCCTCCTCGCGCCTCGGTCCAAAAAGTTCCTCCTAGCGTCTATTCCTAACCACTTCTCCTTCACCTCTATGGAAAATGTCACTGGGTCAAGGAAAGATGTGAAGAAGAATTCACAAGGAGATAGGAAAAGACAACTGTGGTGTTTAGAGAATCCGACTCCACTAAGCTGGTTGGAAACTAAGAGTGCATGCGTCGTGTGGTTGGATGTACGTATTCAAGTTCAGCAGGCAGCCTTACAGTGACATTACACATTTTGGTGAGAAGCTAAACTATATGGTAATTATGTCAAAACAAGGTGAAAGGAAAGGAGCTAATAAAGGAAGCATTGAAGCACCTTTCCTTAGCATTCAGAGAATTATAACAGCTCTTATCATGGCGGCCACTTGGATACTTCTGGGTGATTTCACTCAGTTAGGAACCTTATAAGCAAAAAGGACTATTCGACCGCAGCCTAAGACACTTGGGATGTACCCTCGGACTCCATTCTAGGAGCACTGCATGTAAATAAAACCAACTTTCAGAGCAGTAACACAGCCTGTGGCACCAGAAAACGTAAAACATAAGAGAAAGGATTCAATCGTTTGCTGGCTGTTTATCTTGGCAGACGGCCTGTTATTATGGATTTACAGCTGAATACAAATTCTTCATTTGACTGTGTTGCTCCGTATGAGGGCATCCAGTGGTTAATGATAACCTTTTCACAGTCCCTTTATCATAGATAAATGTGTTCAACATATGAATACAGATTGACTGCCTGCTGCCGCTCTCATTTATCTCGCCTTTCCATCTAAAAGCCACTGGTGGGATGCACATCTCACACTGGTTTCCATTATCTCCTGTAAATGCCAATGCCAATCTTCTGTTTGGCATCATGGGAAAAGCAGGAGGGAGACCAGGTAGGAGGTCCGGGTGGTGTGTCCAAAAGGAGCAATCTGATTATTGGGGAGTGAAATAATTTCACACAGATCTCAATTGTCTTGTGCTGGCAAGCTACAGAGGAGATAATCCTGTTGAGAAACATCATGAAGAGAAGCTTTTTTCTGCTCCCCTGTGGCCTGACACCTATTAAGTGGACTTATCTGTGAATAGTGGATATAAAACTGTGTTGCAGCTGTAAAGACATAATTTACTTCCTTCAAAGATCATCCTTTTTTTCACTCTATTGATTTGTATCAATCTGCTGAGCAAGTAACTTAAATCGAAAATACAATTTTTATGAGAAAGTCAGGGGATCAGGGTCAAGTCTGCGTGACACTTTGTGTATACAGTGCAACCTGAAGCCTTCTCAAGGCCCAAGCTAACTGCTGATGAAAGCCAACCCGTTCTCACTCCCATCAATCATTTGACCATCACAGCAACTGATGTAATATAAAGAAAGTCTGTGTAGTGCAGGGGGGAGGGAACGTAGGCCGAGTCTAACATGGACAGGACTTTCATGAGCGTTGTTTGTGTCCCTTTTGAAACAACGCCAACTTATTTTAACCCAAACAACAATCTATTTTTAAGGCTAACCAAGTGCTTTTGTTGCTCTAAAAATAACCAAGTAATTGCATAATGAAACAGAAAACATAAGTAAAGTACATTTTGAAAAGAGACTGTATACATGAAACAAGTGGAAACTGTACGTTTCCTGTGCACACGTAAGTATATTTTCAAAAGACACTATGAATGAAATGAGGGACACTGACTTACCTTCTCCCGTCTAAAATCAAGGACCCATTGTTTAAAAGATGCAGTCAACAGTTTGCTGCAACTGTTATCACTGTGAGGTGCCATGCGAGAATGGAAAGCTTGACAGACGTAGTAAGAGGGATGGGATTTAGCAAAGGCTCTTATATGGTTTTTACATCTGAGGAACCCACAAAATTGGGCTGCTGGGAGTGTGACAGAGACCGATCCGTATTTTATGCTGTTCCAGTGTTCTCAGCAGAAGTCACTTGTACTTTAATGGTGCTGATGTGGGGAGGAGAGAGGCTCACAGTAGAGCCCTGGGGCTGAGGATCATAGGACTGTGTGGTGGACTGTGGCTACCAGCAGAAGCTGACCTCTTTTACTGATTTTCTTTTTTCTCACTGGTCCAATCAGCCCGTTCACCCACTCTTGCTATTGATGTTAATGCTGTATTCTTGAATTCACTTTTTGGAAGTTCCTCTTACTGTTAATCCTTCCTTTTCATTTTTCCTGAAAACACTGCTTGGCATTTATAGTGTGATACCATGTTCATGTGTCATATCACACTTACAATTATAAATATGGACAATTAGGACAAACAAGACAGGGTGGACTGGGGCTAGCTGGTTAGCATGCTCATTTCAGTAGATATCTCTGCAACACAATACGTCTTTGACAGAACATCTTCACATTCTAGTGATAATGTTAATTCATTTCTTCAGTTCAGTTTTGGACATAAAGTCTGTCAAGATCCTACACATTGCACCTTGCTTTGATATAATTACCATATAGTTTAGTTTCTCACCAAAATGTGTAATGTCACTGCAAGGCTGCCTGCTGAACTCTTGCAATAGTTTAAAACCAGATGGAACCTTTCTTGCCATAACCGGACTACTTTAGGGTGGCCAACAGTCACAGTTAGGCTAGCTGTTGGTGGCTACTAAACACAGCAGCTTATTTATAGCTAATGTCTCATTTTGTATTCTACACATAATTACAGAATATATGAATACATATGTTTGGAGGTGTGGAGGCTTTGAAGCTATTTAAAGGTGCTGAAACAACAGTAATGTGTAATGACAAATGCAGCTAATCACTTTTGCTATTGAGCCGTTAGTAAAGTAATTCTCTTTGAGTTCTTCTGTATTTGCAGTTAATAGAAACCTAGCTCCGGTCAGTGTAATAACAGCATTATTGAGGGCTGTTTGTAGTATGAGGATGGCGGTGGGGTGTGATTAGATGTGTGACATCCCTCCTGGAGTTTCAGCCTTGTTGTCACAGTGCCCTTCATGCCTCCTGGCTCCTCTCAGTGGGTGATAGGCAATGTAGGCCAGCGTTAGTGCAACCATCCTCATTTAGTTTTTTTACGCTCGCCGTCGGTCTGGCGATAACCGTGTCATTCATGGGTATGTTCATAAATTACACCGAACACCTTCGTGGAGCTTCCTGTCGAGGAGGTAATACTTTGTGGCTATAAACCCGCTGGGCCTCTTCAGAGTGCTGGATATGGATGAATACTCCAGCCATAATGTTTACATAGCCTTGCAGCATTTAGCCTTTTCCATATATTTCATCTCATTACTGACAGAATGAGATATTGCATTAAATGAGTGGTGTGCCTCAGAAATCCTATTCTTTCTGTGGTGTATTTCCTAATTTCCAGCCAAAGAGCCTAATGGCAGCTGGTCAGAGATGCAGATCTGTGACTGCAGCTGTCTCTTGTGTCTGAGGCAGTTTTTTGCTACCACTATTGATTTGTATTGATCCAGACCTCGTGCCTGCAGCTGTAAGCTAATACAGCCTGCTGGTTCTTCCGTTGACATTTTCATTGCTGTATCGAGTGAAACCATAAAGCACTGTTTAATGCAGCCTCTGACTTTATACTCTGAGCACAATGAATTATAGACAGTTAAAGCTGATTCTTTTTCATGGCTCTCACTGGGAGTTTTATGCAGACAGTCTGGCAAATCATACCTTTGAACACAAATTTAATTTGCAATTGCAGTTTTGAAGTCCTCTTTCAAGCCACTTTAGCAGCGGTCTGCAGGTTTGGTGGATCCATCACTTTCAATGGATTCATTCGATGGATTGACATGAAGGTTTGCACAGACATTCAAGATCAGGATGGATGACTTTGCCGATCACCTGACTTTTTCTCTAGCGCCACCATTAGGTTAACACTTGTTTTTGATTGAAATACCTTGACAACTATTGGTAAGATTGACATGGAATTTGGTGCAGAAATGTAAGGTTTCCAAAGAATGTAATACAGTATATTGAATTTGGTCACCCCCCACATTGTTATCTAGTGCCACCATCAGGTCAAAACATTTTGCTCATCTACTAGAAGATCTCGACATCGAGGCATGCCACGAAGATTTGTACAGACATTCATGGTTACCACAGGATTTATCCTTGACTTTAATGATTACCAGGAAAAACCAAACATATTGCACATAAATGTTAGGAAGAGAAAAGTACTTCCTTTGGCACACAGACTCTAGGCTGCACTTTTTTCATTTGCTAAAATGTATACACACACAAAAAATATTAATACAAGTTTTTTCTCATCAAAATATGTCTTACAGAATTGTAAATACAGGAGAGGCAGAGTGCCCTTAATAGATCACATGTCACTGTCCAGTTCAGAATTGAATTCTTGTCAGTTTTTGCACTTTTCTGACCAGTTAAAAAAAAAAAATCAAATCCAAAGATGTTCAATACCGACACCAAGTGTAGTTTTGGCAACTGTTTTCACTTCTTGGGTATTCTTCATTGTTTTATGGCGAACCTGGAGTCAGTTCACTAGGACCCATTGGGTTTTCACTGCAGGGCCTAGTTGCTCCTGATGGGAAGAAATGACCCACTTCTGCTCTTTGATTAAGATGCCTATGATCAGCCATGGTTTCCCTCGCATACCACCATCAGGCATCATGGTGGTTCACTATGTTTTAACCAAGAGGTCAGAGGCAGGAATAAATCCAAATTTGGGACTGATTTTGAATTATTATTATTATTATTATATTGTTTGAGCTAAGCCCTCATCATTGTACTGTTTTTAGCAACATTTCCCAGAGATCCCGTCTCGAAATAACGGTGAGGGGAAGGATGTGACATCTGTTCCACTGCATTTCATGTTGAAGTTTTAATTTCTTTTAGTTTATGAATGCTTAATGTAGGCTTCATTCTGTGGAAAGTGAATGGTGCCAAAGGTCATTTATGTTTTGTTTTCTTTGAGTGTGTGTGTGATCATTATTAATGGATCTGGATATAACAGATAACATTTTTCAATTACAGAAGAATTATTTTGTGGTCTTAGTGTAGCGAACTCTGCAATCTTATAGGTGCACAGCTATAGTTATTTTGTGATCATGGGAAAACCTCATTAGTGTCTGAGTGATGCTTTGCAGACTCTGGACCTACACAGGTTCCCAGCATTGTAACACCAGTCATGGCTAATGATAGCAAAGGCCATTCATCATATCAGTTCATTTTTATGTTGTATTGATTGAGTCTTCAGCTGCTCTGCATCTGCTGCGCTCCGAACAGGGCTTTTGTGTCGAAAGTCAATGTTTACTTAGAACAATAATTGCATTCTCATAAATCCAGTGGAAGTGCAATCACAGTATTGCACTCCAAAGCACTTAGGCCAAGTGGAAAGGCAGTAGGGTTGTCTTTAGAAGCACTTTAGAACTACAAATAATACCTTTTTTCTGTGGAATATTAAAAGTTGCTTTTGATTGATATTTTTTGCCTGTTAAAAATAGTTCTGATTGATTGATTACAACTTAGGTCTTAGATCTAGGAACATGGGGACATCTCTGCCACAAAGTCTGGCGGGACAAAGAACACCAGCAGTCGGCTAACGTGGGGGTCTGATGTCTGACCGTTTTACTGCTCTTTCACGAGCAAGGTTGTAATGCACTTTGACGTTTCCTTGACTTCTCTTTTATCTTACTCTTTACAGGTCCGTGGGGTCGTTGCATGGGCAGTGAGTGTGGACCCGGTGGCAGCCAGAGCAGGGCGGTATGGTGTGCCCACTCTGAAGGCTGGACCACCCTGCACACCAACTGCGACCAGACAGAACGGCCTGACAACCAGCAGAGCTGCTTCCGAGTGTGCGACTGGCACAAAGATCTGTACGACTGGCAGCTCGGTGCCTGGAACCAGTGTGTCCCGGTGTCGATGCGCAGTGCTGGGGTACAGCGCCCTGCTGTGTGTACCCGGGGAGAGGAGGGCATCCAGACCCGTGAGGTTGGCTGTGTCCAGAAAGTGGATGGCGAGCCGGCAGAAGACGCAATCTGCGAATACTTTGAGCCCAAACCACGCCTAGAGCAGGCCTGTCTTATCCCCTGTCCACGGGACTGTGTGGTATCTGAGTTCAGCCTGTGGACTTACTGCTCTAAAACCTGTGGAATGGGCTTACAGAACCGGATCCGCTTCGTTCTGGCTCCCCCACTGTTTGGTGGGGCAGCCTGCCCAAACTTGACTGAATTTCAGACCTGCCAGCCAGGGCCCTGTGAGGGAGAGGAGAGCCTTTACAGCCTTAGGGTGGGACCATGGGGGCCCTGCTCTGTCCCAATGCCAAGGCAAGCCAGACAAGCGGACAGACCGCCCAGAGATAGTGACGAACTATCCAAACTTTCCAAAGAGGGTGACAAACAGTCCAGAGAGAGCGAAAAAACATCCAAAGGGGGTGACAAACTGTCCAGTGAGGGTGACAAACAGCACAAAGAGGGAGACAAAAGGTCCAAAGAGGGTGATAAACTGTCCAGAGATGGACACAAACCATCCAGACTCAACAGAAAATTAGGAAGGGCAAACAGGAAACCAGATCGGCCATCCCGACAGGCGGATAGGCCCAAACGACAGAAAAAGGCAAAAAACAAAGAGAAGAAAGAGAAAATTAGAGAGAAAGTCCGGGAGAGGTTAAGGGAGAGGGGTAAGGTGAAGGACCCTGAGACCAGAGAACTCATCAAGAAGAAGAGGAACAGAAACCGTCAGAACCGGCCAGGTGGAAAGTTCTGGGACCTGCAGGTCGGCTACCAGACCAGAGAAGTGACCTGTGTGCATAAGAGTGGAAATGTTGAAGCTCTCAGGTAACAATGACTCAAATACTTTTCCTTATATGTCATCTCGCATCTACAATGATGTGTTTCTATCCAATGCCTTTGTGTGACTGGACATTTGGGCTTGTTGGGACTTTCTTTAGAGGCTAGTCTACATTTTAGTAATACAACTAGAATAATCTGTGACGAGGCTAAATCATTTTATTCTCAGATTAGGTTTAGGTTAAGGTTAAGGTAGCAGTCAGTGGATGGCTAAGAGTTTGGAATTAGATGTTCAGGGAACATCTAATTCCAATGTCATCATCCACAATAAAGGCACAATAAAAAAATAAAAACCTTAACCATACCCATACCATAGTTTCCATGCACAGATGGTGTCAATAGAAATGTCTTTAGAATTGTTAGAAATGTCTTTAAACACCACTCTACCAAAACAGACAAAAATAAATGTACAATATTTCTTAAGTGACTGACTTTCTATAAAACCTTTTCATCATATGATGAAAAGGGAAATAATATTTACAAATGGCACATTTATGTGTTAAAGCAAAGTTATACTTGTCTATACATTTCATTGAAGAGCTTGTACTGTTAAGCTTGTTGACATATTATTCACGTATCAGGGCTCATAACACTCAGTTAAACCTTGTAAGCCTTCAGTTTCTGCTTCTGCCTTGAATCTAATATTTACTCAGGGCTAATTGAGATTATACTCATCCTATAAGAAGGCCTGAGTTTAATTAGAGGAATCGTTAATAGCATCTATGTATAATTTATATCCCACAATGCATGGCCTCAGCACCAATGGTCGTAACAAGAATTGCTGTCTGTTTCAGTTTGTCAACGTTGAACACCATTTCATCTATTCCACGTCCTCAGTGTACATAGAGCTTCATCCACCTCAATAATGTGTCAAAGCTCGAGGATGTACAGTCTCAATACATGTTTTTCTCCAGCTAGGTCAATGTCCACGCGACGTCTGAGAGCCACGTTCTTTGTTAGGAGACGGATGGCCTCATTCTGTCTCACTGTGCTTGCTCGGCTCTAATAGAGGCCACTGAGCAGCGTCCATTACATCCTGAGAAAATCATGGCTCTTGTGTTACATTTGCTTTTAACGCCTGGAAGAAGGTCAGAATCCATAAAACATTCAAACTTCAAGCAAATGTTACTCGTCATGTTCCAGCCTTCAAGTAGCATATTATGTTTGCATGATACACACAGGATTGATATGTACTTTGGAATATTTATCCAAATGATAACCACATATACACATACTAACAAAGGCCCTGCTCTAGTTGACTACAGTATCACGGAATGCACAGATGGCTAAAAGCTTCAAAGAGGCTTACTTGATAGTGATGATCATATTAATGTTTACTGCAGCCCAGAGTCTAGCTTATTTACAGTTGGAGCCATCACTGCGGGAATTTCAAATTTGATCTGGTGGCTAAAAATACTAATTATCCCCATGTGTCCAGGCTATTAAATGATGACTATATTATAAAGACCATCCTCTCTCTTTCTCTCCTGTTCCATCTGTCAGAAAACATGTATAACCACGAGCGAGTCAGATTGACATGAGCACGCTACACTACTTGTTCTGTTGTTTGCGGCAAGAACCAACAGAACAGCCTAGATGTGCTCCAAATATATGAGGATGTGAATACCCAGTGGATTAACTTTATATTTCATATTTCACTGAACTTCACTTCAAAACTGAAGCTCGGATCGATACCAACCGTCAAATGAGTTGACCACAACACATTTATATTTTTCACAGTCAAACTGTATTACGGTGTTGACAGATGAGAATATGCATTACACAATATTCTCTACAGGGATTTTGAAAGGATTTCAAACAGTCTGCAGCTTTGATGAACAATTCACAGTATCAATATGGCAATAACTGTCTGACACATAAAAAGGTATCAAGTGAAACAATCAAAGTTACTCTGTGAAACATGAATGCAGTCCTCACAGTAGCTGCGGATACTTTAGTTACTGAGCAGTTACATTAGAAAGTACTTCATAACATCAGTAACCCCACCCTCAGCTATGTTGACATGGTACAGGAGTACTTCTATTCCAAGCAAGTTAGTCCCTCATTTTGATAGGTGTCACTGGTCTGATGTAACTCGAACAAAGCATTTCAGATGGAGGGAGGATACAGGTGTTGAGAAGTATGAGAACAAATGAAAGCATGTCAACATGTTGTGGTAGAAACCCAAAATTAGTATGAAGCTGAAATGAGGATAATATGTTTCCTTTAATGTATCTGAATTAGAAAACAGTGTTTCATTTTTTTGGGCTCCAACATTTCCATGCATATGTTAATATTGGAATGACAAATGAATTCTGGTGCCCCACACAACAAAAGTTCAACAAGCTGTCAAGTTATGAGCATACGCTATAAAGTGAACTGCAGGATTTTGAAAGTCTATTAAGAAACTAACTAGTTGGGTTGTTTTGAAAGTCATGAAAAATGACGTACTTTGTTGTGTCATTTGGAGGACTTGCAGCTGCTGACCAGCAACCACATTCAATTTGAATAGATATTCATGGTCGCACAAGCAAAAGAGGAAGTTAAACACAGGTCATTCTAAAGCGTCATTTCTTTTAAGTATGTTTAAAAAAAAAGAGCTCGTCATCACATGAAGAACAAGTGTCTTTCAACTCCTCAGCAATCCCATCATCAAACAAAGCCATGGTGCTATGAAGCAGCCGCTCACATTACAGATAACTAATTGTTTGGGTTTGTTATGAACAACTTTCAAACCCTGTTTATCACATTGGCTGACTCAGACAAAGGAAAGTTGCACGATGTACAGCAGCA
Organism: Pholis gunnellus; assembly: GCF_910591455.1. Taxonomy (NCBI): domain Eukaryota; kingdom Metazoa; phylum Chordata; class Actinopteri; order Perciformes; family Pholidae; genus Pholis; species Pholis gunnellus. Next base: position 1,720,541 of record NC_136543.1, read on the forward strand.
TTTCACCAGTCTTTTACATCTGTGTAATCCCTAAACAACAGACACTATATGGTTCTTAATCCACACTACAAATGTAAAGGCATTTTAACAGACAAGCAAAGGCTGCTCTGGTCTTTTGTTCTGTCTTTACCTGCTGCTGTATGTGTGGCTTTCTGTGGACACTGATGTCAATATGATGCTTGTTATAACATGAATAGAGGCAGTTTTAATTATCATTCAATCTTCAACTGTTTTGTGTTGTTATTTTGGTTCAGGCTAATAGCCTATGTGCCAAAGTCACATGATTATTTGCATTTCAAATTTTAATCCTTAAGACTTTCACTGTGTCACTGATACTTTCAACAGCCATCAAATAGATTTGTATTCTGTAATCACCTCTTCATATAATATGTTATACTATGTTTGTACAGTATGGTATTCAAATTCAAAATAGATTCAATGATCATAGACTGTAAATAAGAAGTTGACTTAGACACCATGATGTCATCCATTGGTCTGTAGATTAGTGTTTTGAAACCTCAAATTATGGCATTTTGGCTGTCGCCATCTTGGTTTTTGCTGCAGCCATCTTGGTTTTTTGCAACCAGAAGTGACACTAGAGGTTAGAGCTGAAAAATATTTTGTAGGTGTCCAAAACATTACAATTAACTGTAGTGAACTAAAAACACACTGTGAAAGAGTTTAAGTTCCAAGAAGAAAACAGACAACATACAGACCGGTCTATTTTATTCTAAATGGGACCATTATTTACTTAGAATTTCCTAAATGATTTAAAACTTAAGTTTGAAAATACAAACCCATGTTTACAATGTTTACTGAGGTAATAAATCAAGTAGGGTAACTTCTTCAGATACTTCTATACAATCGGACATATTTTTGCAACCAGGGTAGACGCCTCCTGCTGGCCATTTGAAAGAATGCAAGTTTACGACACTTCTGCATTTGCTTCACTTTTCAGAACGGGAGGTTGCCATCTGGCCATGACACATGCCTAAAGTAGAGATGATGTGTAAGACAAATGCCATTACCAATTTAATTATATCGAAAGTCCAGCATTACTGTGTCAGACAACATTTTTGATAGACATATCAATACCGCATTGGAGCCAATCCGAGCATATTCTAATGCGGAGGTATTCAATTGAAATTCAGCGAGGTCTATTTAGAGAGAATTTCCTCAGGCAAAGGTTTTGAACATCACAGTAATGTTTAACTTAGTCCCATATATATCAAAGTGGTCTAGCAGTTCTCTATGTAGTCAACAACTGACTGTCAAATCAAATAAAGAAAGTTAAATTGAATAATATCTGAACAATATGTATTGTCAGATTTCAAATTGAACTGGATGAATTATAAATAATACATTATCTAATAATAAATAAATGTTCTCTCATTTCAAGTAGAATAAGGGATGCATTTAAGAATAAATGAAATAAAAGAAAGTACTTAATTTTAGAAAAATGAATTTAACTGAATTGTCTTTGCCCTGCAGCTTTAAATTCAGTTATTTCAGGTGTGAAATGATGTCAATCAAAAAATATATATTATATATATAGATAATATTATATTCTTCTCATCTTCTAAAAAGAGAAATGTGTGTGCAGGGATTACATATGTGGTTATGGAGCCTCATTCCCCTCTCTGTTGACACCCTGGGCAGTGAATGAATGCGTTAGAAGTCTAATGAATCAGTCATATTGGGCTTCTGTGCCTTCATTTCGGATGTGAGTGGGTACGTTTGCTCAAAAGAGTTGAGCTTTGTCTCGTTGTGGCGCATCACATTAACGCTTTTAATAATCGTCACGGTCTCTGAACATGTGAGACATGCTGGTTTTGAACTGTCTAATGTGGGAAGAATGAACATTTAAGTCAGTCCCTTGTTGGTGAAAGGCTCTGGTCTCACTGTTCTCTTTTTGGAGAACATCATGTGAAATAACTTCTGACTCACGTATTATTCTCCGCCTACTCGGTCTCTCGCCCCGTCTCCCCGTGTGTGTAAATCTCACGTGTGTGTAAATCTCACTCGAGTTGGCAAGTTTATCGGAATACATATTTGATTGGCTGAGTGTCATCACGTGATGTGATTTACAACGCATGTAGTTGGTCGGCGTGTTTCTTGGACCGCTGAACGACTGCCGTAAAGACTAAAAAAGCTGTGCCGTTTAAAATAGAAGCGCTGCATCAAAATGTCATAAGCCTCAACTATCTATCACTTTTAGGTCTGGGTCCAGAAACGACGGCATCTTGGTTCAGATGCGGACCACGGTCCGCCTATGAGTGACCCCTGTTCTAATGGATCAGTATGGACTAAAATAAAGCCTTAATGCCTCTGTAATGACGGGGGCTCTATCGTGTCAGCATCTTGCTGCATATCCAATGTGAAATTAGAGTGTGCCCTCTGTGTGTGTGTGACTCTGAATTCTGATGCTGAGGTTGACAAAATGTTTGCTAAGCTCCGATGCTTCTGATCATTAGCATAGAGCAGTGGACAAAACATTCACGTATCAGCTTCTGATGTTTTGCCAGCGATGTCCATCATTTATTCGGGTTAAAATGACAAACTTCGCAGGCAGTGGGTCATATTGGCTGCAATGTTAATTGTGTGAGTAACTTGATGACAGAATAAAACTAGTCTAGACAGAACTAACTTGTCTGTTGTCTGGTTTAACGTGCACTCTGCCAGCTGGTGTCTCTACTGCGCAAAAAGCTTATTGTTCAATTTGTCAAATTTGTGGGGAAAGGTTGTGGTTATAGCAAATAAACTATGGTTAAGATGTGGTTAAAGTAACTATTAAAACAGTCAGTGCAAGATTTCTGTCATAGTTAATAAATAAGGAAACATGCCAGGTTCATTACAGGATGCAAACTTGGCTTTCCTGCATGAAATTCGGATGCGTCTTCATCCATCACACTGACATCCACACCTTACATTCCTTATCTTTATTAAAGGGCAAACCACCTCCTGCATTGATACTGTATGTTGACACTGGAAGTGAATCTTGAGGAGCAGAGTCATCCATCGGGTGTAAGTGCAGCTACTGTGGTGTTTCCTGATACGGCTCTACTGTTCCATTTCTTTCTTGGGGCTGCTCTGTGATGATTTTGCTCACAGCAAGAGGGGCCAGGGTTCGATTATGGGGCTGGATGTGTGGCATTTGCATGTTCTCCCCATGTCAGCGTGGGTTTTCTCTGGGATCGGAGATTTCCCTTATTTACCCTTGGGTGTGTTAATGGTTGTCTGTCATATGTGTCAGCCCTGCAATAGCCTGGCGAAATGTCTTCGCCAATCCTACCTTAGAGTATTTAAGCTTCATCTTGTCTTACGGCATTTTGTGTTCTCATCTCCAGCCTGTGCTCTCAGGAGTCGTTGCCGGTGACTTTCCAGGCCTGTGTCATGACCAAAGACTGTGATGTGACTGAATGGTCTGAATGGTCAGCTTGCTCCAAGGAGTGCTACGACCCCAACGGGCCCAAAGGGGAGCGCACTCGAACCAGAAAAGTGAGCCAGTTCCCAATCGATGGAGGAGCAGATTGTCCAGAGCTGGAGGAGAAGGAGCCCTGCAGCCCCCAGGGAGACGGAGTGCCACCCTGCATTGTGTAAGTACTGGACAAAGAGAGAAGGTCAAGTGTTGCTAGTTTGCTTCTACAGCCATAGTACATTTCTTCTGTTAACAATCTCATGATAACTCAGGTTAAACTTGGACCTTGCTGTACTTTTAACACTTTCAATATTTATCCATAATAACTGCTTGGCTCTATGCAATTTGGTTCACACATACATGGTCCTCAGAGGATGAATCCCCTTTGGTGATGACTATTCACGCACCACCATGAGGTTGACATTTGTGATTTTAATTTGAATGTCTAAAAAACTATTGGATGGTCTACCATTAAATTTGGTTCACATACTCCCCAATTATGTCCCACTCAGAATGATTTGGAATGATATCGGTGATCCCTTAAAGGGACAGTCACCCCAAAATCAAAAATGAATATTTTTTCTCTTATCTGTAGTCTATAAAACTGCTCATAACAAGGTCTGTGGATTATTTTGGGTAACCGGGTCATGATTTCTGGAAAGAAAACATTGCTGTTGAGTTCAAATCTATCTATTTGGTGCTTTTTGCACTACAAGCAAAGTGTTATATAGTCCCATTATTTTGGAGAGAAGGCAGACATCTTTCGGCCGTTATTTCCACAACTCATGCCAAAACAATCTAGATTGATAAATAGCACAACAATTAAGCAGAAAATATGTATTTTTGATTTGGGGGTGAACTGTCCCTTTAACATTTGGTCAAGCACCTTCATCAGGTCAGCCTTAATCAATCAATCTTAAGCTGTTTTGTGTTGTTATTTCGGCTCAGGCTAATAGCCTATGCGTCAAAGTCACATGATTATTCACATTTAAAATTGTAATCCTTAAGACTTTCATGGTGTTATTTATTCATTTAATGCATGACCCATCATCATACAAATCAGAAAATACCATCAGACAGTGGTCAAGATATGCCATACAATTGCAGCTTCTCAGAAGCCTCTATGCACATCAGCACTGGGAATGACGTGGCAAGATGCTTACAGGAAAGAATATGAGCAGGTATTTTGATGGCTGTCATACGCTGACAGTGAGTGTTAACCATCTTTGTGTCAGGCTGGTGACGGTTAACCAATGACGGTGATGGCCGAGGCCGCCCAAAACTAGAATAGTCCACTGAGTAAGAATACGGGTAAAAAGTGGATGTCTTGTAAATAAATGTTTAAGTGATTTTGCATTTCCCCTTACTCCTAGAACTAAATCTGATTGTTCCAGTTTCACTTTATCTCTCTATAACCCACATATACAATACATTTAATTCTGTTCTAAAGGCAGCGTGAATTAACCATCAACACCAGATCAGTGTCCGTCGCCTCCTGCTGCCCTTTATTTGACATACAGCAGGAAGAGAGCCAGCAAACCCTGTCCGTGGTGCTGAAGAACTGCTCTGTGTGAGTGTCCCCATCTGGGCAAGATGCCCCAAGATGCAATGCTTTCCCAGGGGCCTCGTTGTTCTGCAGCAGTGCAGAGGCAACTGAGAGGCAGAGAGACCTTGCTCATGAATATGGAGCATTTCATTGGCGACCTCAAATGAATTCCATTATCAGTAGAGATTGAGGCAGGGTTTACAATTACTGACCTTGGGGTGGAAACCACAATACATTATTGCTAAAGCAGACTGCTGCCAATTCAATGACCAGACACAAACCCATCATGCTGCAATTAACAACCTCCTTTCAGCTTAAAAAATCGAGGAAATTCTGGTTAAATTGTAAATCCTTAGGCGTATTGTAAACAGAGATCTAAGGTCAGTAACATAAAAACTCTGTCTCACAATGCTTGGAGATACTTGTCCCCCTGGCTCTCTGAGGCACTCTGATGCTTTTCAGTGACTGCAAAAAAACACGCACACAATTGAGTGTCCCTCAAAGCAATTTAAAAAAGGTTAAACCACAATGCTTACTCTGCAAATGGTATTTTTAGAAAATGATTCCTGCTGATTTTAGTATTGTATGCTCTGTTTAGCATTTTTCTTTTCAGCAGATTTTCAACCATTTTGACACGAATAAAGAGTCAGATTACTAATAAACCTTAAATGTAAAGCTGCACAAAGGTAGTCGTGTGATCATCCCATTCTCTGGGCCGGGTGTACAGGAACACTTTCAGCAAAGGAGAAACAAATATTTGTACACCGGATTGCTAACATGGTCAATTGATTTAACAAGAAATATACAAAAGCCCTTACAGTACAACCCTATAACACATTATTTAAAAATGAATAAGTTGCTAAAACATTGATATGGATCACAAAAAGAACCCGACATAGAACATATCTGGATATCTTTACATATTGTTTTTAGACCCCACAGATTGGCAATTATGAGAATGGCAGGAAGAATCTCCTCCCATAATCATTTTGGCTGCTTTAATCCATTGTCGGTAAACTCATGTAACACTGTCATTTCATAGTTCTTACATAATTGAAGATTTATTCCTACTTGTGTTGGTGTGCAGTGTTTGTGTCAACTGGACACTTTCATTGTGTTTTTTTTGCAGCGCATTTCCTCATGCAATGTATGTGTTGTTAAATTGTTGAATGTTTTTTTCTTACTTAGCTTATCTATTGTATATTTATTTATTTCTGTCTTGTTCACCATACAACTAAGCACTCTAAGCGTGTTTTGAGGGCATATTAAATAGCATACCAGTTTAATCACAATATGAACAAATGTAGGATAACCAGACTTATCTGTAAAAACAACAATAAATGCAATAGTTTTGGGATGTTTGATTATAATGTCAGACAGGTTTGCATGTGATTCTAATAAGACCATAACAATGCATTGGTTTGTGGTAGTAAGGCCTTGTATGTACTTCACTGTACTATAGATTACATTTGTCAAATGAAACCATTGATTTGGTGAACATAATCTATGTCACAGGAAATGAAACTTGATGTCTGATTTCATATGCACACGGTCAATATGAATCAATTTGGACCAACAGACCACACCCCTGCGTCTTTCTCTTGAAAGCTGATACCGACCCACAACAATTGAGTATTAGTTATATTGATCCAATCTATTCTATTAATCCAATTGGTAATTTCAAGTAAAGACAACATGGGGCTGATAATCTCTATCAGACTAACTCATGTGTCCACCTCTGTCCTCAGCTACAGCTGGAGGACCACAGAGTGGACAGAGTGCAGGGTGGACGTGCTGCTGAGCCAACAGGACCGCCGGCGTGGAAACCAGACAGGGTTGTGTGGAGGAGGGATCCAGACTCGAGAGATCTACTGTGTCCAGACCAGCACGGATACACCACCCAACCTCAGCTCACTCCGGAGCAAAGAAGGTGACTTTCCCAGCTGGCTTTTCTGACCTGTCCTATTCTATCGCTGTAGTTGATCTACTGTAGGTGTGCCTCGTTCACCACTCAGTGTTTGTTCACTTTATTCATTGAGCTTGTATGATTTTATGTTATACATTTATTGATGTATCCTCTTTGTGTTGAAAGCCCCATGCAATAGAATTAAAAAGTAATGGAAAATGAAATTGAAAGGAAAAAACAAATGTGTCACCAAGATGTCTCAAGCCAACGCTGCTGGTGCTGCAGCCTGCCAAGTGTGTCGCTCGGCACCAGATCTGTTTGTGATTTTCACGGACAGAATCTCTTGGCACAACCAAGGAGTGAAGAACATCCAGTTTGGTGACCTTGAGATTGCATCTCTGCTTTTGGAAAAAAAATACTGATAGACTTTAGAGTTACTCAAATATACTGATTCAAATGCATTTCACATAGTGGTCTTCATACCTTTTTACATGCGACACTGTGGGACTTCTGTTGTGCCTTCACTTTGCCAGAGAAAACATTCCCCAAATGGTGTGTCTTTGTCTCTGAATTACCGCCATCTGGGTGTATTTATTTTGGTCACTAGGTCACTATGATTGACTACCACATGCACACTACTCTGTTCCTATAGGAATGTTGTTTGTGTGTTAAGGTGCCTAGTATTAGTAGTTACTAGTGCTGTAAAAACTTGTGGCCATTAATTCCGAAGTGCCTTAACAGCTTTGTAAACCGAAATGTGTTCTTATCAATTGTTTTTCATAGCTTTATAAACACAAGAGGTTGAACGCATTGACTGATGTGCAATCTCTGAACTGGATGTTTAAACAGTCATCACGTTAGTTCCTCGATATCCCTTTCTGTTAAAAAACTGGGACACCTACAAATAATCCACAGCTTCATTCCAGATCCATTCTTGTAACTGTATCGTCATCATTATATTACACAGAATTCATATGGCCGATCGAGGGCCATTTATCAGCTCAAATAAACAAACAGCATCTGGGTGACAGAGAGCCGAGAGGGTTTGTGGAGTAAATTATAGTTTTTAATAGCACATGTTTTGACAGAGGCTGTTTAAAAACAGCTTCAAATAACATCTGTGAGGGTCGAGTGGCAGACCAAAAAAAAAGTTGTTGATGAGCTTTTGCATCATCTGCTTAGGCTTGCGTTTCACACACACACCAAAGTCATGTCATCTGTTCCAGCTCTGCTGATATGCTCCCCCTGCATCACCAGCCATGTGTGAACCAGAGTGAAGAATTGAAGAGGTTTCTCCCTCATATTAAATCTAGGGACTGAGCTATATGAATATGCTAATGTACGTGCAAAAGCCACACAGAGAGGATAGCAGATGAAATATGAGCTTTCACATAAATTGGTGGCATTACTGAGCACACGGCGGCTGCAAGTGGCCTGGTTGCAAGCCTATGCTTATCCTGCACTGACACAATAAGTCTCAGTCCATCTGGCCGGGGAGGCTATACTGGCGTCTGCTGCTAGAAATTATTCAGATCAGATGCTCACAACCAATCACACGCTTTCATCCTTCGGCTTCAAGATTCCACTCGGCCAATTTTACTAACAGTCTGACTTTCAACACTTCCCTTTTACATATATTGTCAGGATGAAATAGGAAATAGTGGCTGCCCCTGTAGCCAAGCCGCCCTGTCTGCATGTTATTACAGTAAATGTTAAGCAAAGTGTTTTTTGGGTGGCACATTATTGAAGGTATTATGACTTCAAGGTGTCTCTAACGACGGACGGTGACAGATGGAGAAAAGCGTGAAGATACAAGAGTGGAATGGATGTGATAAATGAATGCCACAGCCTCCTCCTTCTTTTCAGCCTGCACCTGTCCTTGCTCTAAGACAGGTTTTGTCATGTCTTGTATCATTTTAGCTACCCCCTAACTTGGACATGTCACAATGTAAATAAGGAGCATCTATGCATCCCCTATATTCCATTTCTCCCTTCTTTCTTTCAGCTGTTTCTCCTTCAATGCAGTCTTACAATGGTGGCCATTGCACTACTGATGTATCTGAAATATTTTGTGTTTGCATAATTTCCACCAATTGGCTTGAGCAGTGTCTGGTCAGCTAACTGTTTCTATCTTGCAAACAGCTTTAACGATAGCACACCAGCCAGCGGGTAGAGGTGGAGCTCGCATCAACAAAGGTTTTCTAGCATCTAGCTTTACCAGCTGAGGGCTGAAAGGAGCTGAACATTTAACACAAGTCTCTTTATGGCTAATCTTTCTTTGCTTTAAGTAGGGCTGGGCCATGTTGACATTGGTTACCCACTAGTAAGAATATTCATGTAATATATTTTTTATTAAATAATGACACCAACTGCCACAACAATTCTATTGGCAGACAGGACGTTGATATTAGAAGATCACCTTTTTTTTGCTACACGTTAGAATTCATCGAGGTGCTGCTATTGTGACGATTTCTGTAAAGCTGAGGCATTTCTGTTCCAGTGTAGTGTACTTGTTTCCTTCTCACATGAAACCAACCAAAATGTGCCACAGAAACGACCACACTTAATACTTCAACAGAGGCCGGGGAACCAGCAGTGCATGCTTGAAAATAGCTGACCTCCTACATATCAAACAGCAACCGGTTTACCGTGATCTCCCCAATCACATCTCCTTCAGTTCAAATAAGGTTCAAACTACAGATGTGGCAAGAAAAAAAACAGGAATTAATAGTAATGAAAAGAATCAAAACTAAGTCCAAAACAGTCCAATCATGAAGTAACAATTCTTCAGTTTCTCAATAAAGCTGATACAATCATCATTTACTTTGGAGGATGACCAGTAAATCCCAGAGAGACTGAGATGGGATATTCTAGCAGTAATATCTGTGCACACACGTCATTCCCAGTCCCATTCCTGGGAGCTAGTAGATCACGGCTTGTTCATTTGATTTCCTCACAGTTGGAAAGTGAAGGATTCACTCAGTCCTGGATCTCTCTCAGACATGCAGTGATTACTGTTGACAGCATCACTGTACATTACAATGCTACACTCTCAAATGGAGAGCTTTTGATGATCATGAACAGCTTGTTAATCCTCCCTGGTCGCACACATTTCATAGACAGTTTATCATTTTCTTCTGAAGAGAACAATTTCCTCTGAATGTTGCTGTAAGTTGTTCAGCAGTGTTTTCCTGTTTTGGTTCCGATCGATGCAAAACTTAATTGGAGAGCAAACCGTGACATGCTGTATAGCAGCTGTGCCGCCGTGATGTCATGAATCCTCCACTGGAAAGGAACTATTAATGGCAGGTGGCACGTGGCCGCGCAGGTTCCTAATTTGGCGGCTGGAAGCACTGCACAGGGAAGACTAGACCATCTGGCACAGAGATACCTGAGCAAGGTCAGTCTGTGAGGATATTTCCATTAATCAGCCTTTGTTATGGTTGTGAAGAGCTGCTCAGACGGGACAAGGAGGGAGGACAACAAAAGACTATTATCCTCCAAAAGGTCTGAATGGAGCATGTGGATGAAAAGCTTTTCATAAGAGATGGGACTGTTTGGTTGGCACAGCAACACATGGACATGTTGGAATTCAAGTCATCAACAGATCATTTGGGTGATCTTATTCAGCACCTGCTATTGCAGTGGCATATTTGCTAATCACATGTTTAATACCTCCCAGTTGCAAGTTATAACCCATTAGAATGATTTGCCATTTTCACAGCGGGTAGTGACAGTTCTCTGCCAATATTGTCAGTATTTCCATATACCTTTGTTTGACCGACCGGCCAATTAGCCTGTCTTGTCCAAATGTGTAGGTCACACACGTCAGCGGTGTGGCTCTAGGGATGTAGGCTATGTCGGTTGGTCAGTTTAGAATGTTACTTGATGTTGTTCAGACTTTTGTAGTTCCCAGAGTATTAAACGTACAGTAATGACTTTGATGATCTCCAATGACACTTAACACATATTGATCTTTTGTCAAGTCACACATGTTATTAACCGATACTTTGGTTTGTGAGAAAAAAAAATCAGTTTATCCTTTTTTCTAAGTCTGATCTAGAATGGTTTTCTCAAGATTAGTAGTTTTGTTGTAATACTCATTTCAGCCACAAGGGACTGAAGTCCACCTCTGACTCGTGTTTTCTTCCAGGCGAGTTTTAATTTGTATAACTTTGTAACACACAATGTATGTACCTTGTGTTTAGAGTGCATGGAGAAATGAAAACTCACCTAGAAAATAGCCTCAGTGTAGTGGAACACTTCAGCCTCCTGTGGGCGAAATACACACTTGGGAGAAGTTTACCTTCAGGGCTTTCTGCCAATAATCTCCTTAGGTTCAAGCAATAAACCTATTTATTTAGGTTCAGGAAAACATCATGATCCTGTTTAAAATAAACCCTCTCTGGCAGAGAGCCCTGAAGGAAAACTACTATCATGGGCCCGAAATAATTTTGTTCACACAAAGAGATTAAGGCATTTTGAGGAAAAGATCATCCTAGCAAATCATTCCTTCCCCCTGTTTTATTCGTCTCTCAGGGCTTTTGTTCTGACCAAATACCAAAGAAATTGGTGCCGTTCATCCTCAGCTGCATGTTGTGTTTAACGCTAACTAGCAAAGTAAGGATTATGTGAAGAGTAGGCGACTGATCTCAACGGATCTAAAAGCCTTGGGTTCACCACATGATTTGAGTGATATTTGTAATTCAATTTATTAGGAAATTTGCAATATCAAGTGGGTCCTGAATCTTGTCCTCCTGTCTTGCAGAGGGACCCTGTATGAAAATCTAGCTTTAATATTTGTATTATTACACTTTATATTGTGTTGACATTTTTTTTTAACTAAGCTACCACTCTACTTCCTGTTTACACCGGCACCCACCCACATGCCCAGTGTACGTGAACAGTCACGTGATATTCGATTTGGACGGAGATCGTTTGTTAAAACGTATTAGTGTGGATGTAGCCTCAGGGAGCCGCAACAGAGGGGCTGAAGAGCCGCATGCAGCTCCGGAGCAGCGGGTTGCCGACCGCTGTGCTAACCCATGAAGATTACTTTGAAGACTGGAGTTGAAGTACTGTTGTCCCTGCACAGGCATATATGCATGGTATACTGTGCAGCTTTGAAACTGAATGGACGGTCCTGATGTATTCGTTAGAAACCCATATTTCACAGCTGGTGGTGCAGAGAGAAACATTCTTCCACCATTTTAGCAACCTGAGTTAATTCCCTGAGTGATTCCTCTTTCAATAGTGTTTGCAGGATTATCAATGACAAGAACTGTGGAACATCTTCAAACTGTAGGATTCTTTCTGGTCTCTTTCATTTTACTGTATTATGTTTGCTGTGATAAAAACCCAAGTTTCCCCACATGACATTCCTTTCATCTGTGTCTCCATAGCATTGCGACCAATGGACAGTGATCTGTGTCTGGGTATCCCCCCAAACACCACCCAGCTCTGCCATATCAGCTGTCCTGTTGAATGTGAGGTGTCTTCTTGGAGCGCCTGGGGACCCTGCACCTATGAAAACTGCCAGGACCAGGCAGCCAAAAAAGGTAAGAAATAAATGGTAAATGGGTGTACAGTACTTGTATAGTTCTTTTCTAGTCTTCCGACCACTCAAAGCGCTTTAACACTACATGTCATTATTCACCCATTCACACCCATTCATACACTGATGGCAGGGGCTAACATGCAAGGTACCACCTCTGACTAAACATTCATACCCATTCATATGCAGGCACAACTTGGGGTTAAGTGTCTTGCCACAGGACATATCAACATGGACTAGCGGAGCCAGAGATCAAACCGCCGATCCTCTTATTGAAGGACGACCCTGCACTGAGCCACAGTCGCCCCTTTCATCTTTAGTGCAAGTGTGTTCACTTGAGACTGTGTTTGCTCTACTCCTTTCTGGATGTGTATCTCCTATTGGATCATGTTAGTGTAAATTATTAAATATCAAAGTTAGTATTGGTATCAAAGTCAAAATCTGGGCCTTGCGACAGCACCAGAGGAGGGCAAAGGTTTGGTCCGGGAGCTAAAGCGTCATCATCCGCTCTGCCTAATTTGTTTGGCTGTTGTAGCAGGTTGAGCTAGTCCATCAGCATGGTTGACACAGTCGCTGCCTCGGCCCTTAATTATCCCCGGAACAGCGGCGTCTGCCATGACTAATGCATGTTGACTCTGCCTTAATGAAGCGCCTCAAATGAAAGGGACGACTTGAAATTCTCCTGCATGCATCTTAATGATGGATCTGCTCCCACTCCCTCGCTTTCTCACCACTCTACTTCTGCTCTTGCTCTCTGACTACTATACATAACGAAACATGATAACAAACACACACACACACACACACACACACACACACACACGCCCTCAAGTGTGTGCACTATGGCTCTCGTTATCCAGAAAGATGTGAAATAAAAATATAAAATCTTTTTATCGTCCTGACAAGGAACCTGGGAATCAGTTGGCCGTGATTACAACACGTTAGATTGCTGAATGTTAGTTTGTGCTGTTTAATTTCTCCCACCAAGATTACAATTGGGATTTACATCACCTTCCTTTTAACTCTAGGCAGGTGTCTGCAATGCACTGTATTCAAATACATTTAGTTTGTATCGAGCATAAACACATAATCTTACACGTATCATTTCTCCATGAAAACAATCCGATGAAATCATTGTTGTTATTATACTTCAATAAGAAAATAGATTTTCACTTTGAGCAAGATATCACATAGTATATGTGATATATAAATATGGCATTACTCAATAGTTTTTGAGTAATGAAGACACCTAATGATAGACTTGATAGTACACTGTATCTAGTCAAGCTTTAGATTAGTTTACAATTACATTATGCTTAAAAGTGCAGGATTGTTTTTATTAACAATGGATCAAATGTTTACACTTGATAAAAAAGGTGTCTCTTTTAGAAACAAACCAACAGAGTGAAGATCCAACTCTGCAGTGTCCATTTAGGGCCTAAAGCTGATTGTTTCTGTTTATGGCCCACAGCGTTAGCGTTCATTCAGACTCTCAAAAGCCTTGCTTCCTGCTTCCTGCTTCCTGCTTCCTGCCATAGCTGGCAGCTTTTTGTCAGTGAATGAACTGAGAAACCCACTGTCCACTACCTGCTCAGCACCAAACAGCAGATAGACACATTTAGCAACTAGCTGGTGAACATAGTCGTGCATTTAGCCGCTACACAGTGAATATTGGGTTTACATTTATCAGTTGGCTAGACACACAACTCCAAATGAATGCTAATGTTGCTCCTTGTCTGCAGGATATGTAAATAGGCATTCTTACCCATACTGTTAAGTGTCAAACTAAATATTGCAACTTCTTTATAAGTTGAACTGAGAGATGCAGACCACAGTTTACTATCCTGAAGCATTCACTTGACAACTAACTGGCTAAGAAGCTAGATTGTCTATGAAGAGGAAGACTACCACTCCGTTGGTCTTTTTCAACCTAACAATACATTTCACTCGTCTCTTTTCACACGTCACAGTGACGACGGGTTATTTCTCCAGGAAATCACCTTTAACTGACAACAATTTCATCTTGTATTTTGGCAAACTATAAATTTGATTAGTCACAGCTCACTAACTGTAATTTAATTGATAAGAAGATGAGATAAGACGAGGTGTCTCTTGATCCCAGGAGGGAGATTTAGCTTTTGAGCAGACAAGCAAAAATAAATAAATAAGTAAGCTCTATACAGTTATTTAACCTAACCAGTAAAGTTGTCCCGATACTGCTACTAGTATTGGAAATATCTCCACTAACAAGTTTTATGTTAAAATGTATGTGCAAAACCAACAGTGCAGTTTTCTGATAATCAATATCAAATCTAACACAAAGAAACTCATTTAGAGAAATTACCAACATGGATTCCAAGAGAAAAGCAAAGGAACTGAATGCTTTTTATATGTTTGAAACTACACATGAACAAAGCAATGGGCTATTGTAGGATTTTCTTTTTTAAAAGGACATTTGCTGAAGAACTCATTCGCCTGGCATCGTCTCTTTTAGCTCTCTTTAGATACACACACGGTGCCAGAGCTCTGGAGAAAATCTATTATAACTATATAATAGAATAATAGAATATATGATCCTTGTCAGGATTATGATGGAGGAACTAGATCAGTACTAATTTGCTTTCATAAGAAATCGCAGCACAAGTGACACCATCTCCAGAATACTGCATCAACGTTGTGCTGTAAGCCAGAGTGCTTTTTATTTACTTTACTTCCGCTTAACACTGTTCATCCACATATCTTTCTTAAAATGTTAGCTCAGTTAAACTACGTTTTTTTGATGAGTTGGTATTATTCTTTTCATCAGACAGACCACAACAAGTGAAAATGCATTCAGCTCTCTCTAGAATAGGGCTTTGAAGTACAGCGCTCCCCGTGGATGCCTCAGTTCACTCTGTATGTTTACTCTGCGCACAATGACTTTGTCAGCTCTGAACCCAATAAATAGAGACGTTCTCTGATGACACTGCTTTCCTCAGTTTACACACATCAACTCCAACATGACCTGCTTTAGAGCTGAAGTGGACAAGTTCACCTGCAGAGCATGGTAACATGTTGTAATAACCATTCATTAATCATTAATGAATGCTACATTAATAGTGAGTTAAACTTGAATTGATAGTCATAATATTGACAACAGACAATGAAATAACTGATCATGTTAACTAATCATTAGTAATGCTATAATTTGTCTTATTTTTTCATTAGTTTGTGTAATATGAAATAATTTTGTTGATAAATATATGATATATAATGCTATGGTATGAATATATTCTATATAAAGTATTAATGAATGAATTTGTAAACCTTTAAGACATCTACAAACATTACGTTGATATATGGTCCAGTAACCAAATATTAACCATTGACAAAGTATTAGCTATAAATAATGTTTATAGATTAACCATTTATTAACAACGTATTTGTAACAAGTCCCTGTTACCATGGGGGTTCTTAGAGGCACAATGACGCCAGCACACTCAGAAGCGGTTCTTAATGTCTTTTATTTAGTCCCCGCTCACGCTGGTCTCGGCCGGGCGCTCTGCCTCCGTGGGTTCCGGGTTCCAGCGCCCAGCTGTGAGCGATGCTGTCCGTCGGTCTCTCGCTCCCAGCGTCGCTCGGCCCGCCTGTGTGTTCTCTCGCGCCTCCGTCCCTACTGGTGATTTTAACGGGGAAAGATACAATTAGCATTTGCCTACAGCTGAGGCTGATTACGCCTCTTACCGGCACCGTTCCCTGAACCACTCCGTCCCCTCTGCAGCTGAGCCCAACCACGCCCACGCCGCCACAGTATTATAATCATCAGTTACTACTAAAAAAGCCATCCAATAAATAGCCAAGTACTGTTCATAGAGGGTTTACAAGCGAATCATTAACTGTTAACAAATACTTTATATATTATATTAATTGGTATTATGTGTGCAACAATACACAGTTCAAACAGCATAAATATAGCATTACAATCTGTACAAATGATTATTGTTTCATTGTTTGTTAAAAGTAAAATAACTATTAACTGAAAAATGAATCAAAAAAGTATCAATTCACCATTAATTAATGGTGGGTACTAGAAAGTGTAACCAAGATGATAGTACACACAGTTAGCCAGTGAAACATTGACCAACAATGATTTTGCCTCATACAGTTATGACACTGTTAACAACTTCTCTTGCAATTTTGAAATTCTCTTTGAAACTGTGGTTTGATCTAAAAACAACAAACACTACTTTTGCTTTGGTCGGAGTTGTCTTGTTGTTATCCCTTATTTTGTCCATCACCTCGGATAGAGAATAATTGCACAGCCCTTGGTTACATGAGCTACCTGTACATGCTACGTAAACGGTGGGTCATCACATATGATTGCTTCCATGTATCTTTGTCTTCGGTCTAAATGAAGCATCCAGCTCTGACAGCAGCTGCAGCCTTGCCATTCATAATCTACCCTGCAGATAGCAACTGAGGGCTGCCTGATAGAATTGAATTCCCTGCACCTTGAGCCTCATCTCCCCCATTTTAATCCCCCCCCCCCCAAGATAAAACCTCCATCAAAAGGGTCTTGACACACGGCGGTACATGTTCTGCCGACCTGTCTGATTAAATAAAGGTTTTTGAGGGGAAAGGAGAGACAAAAATGAAATGGAAAAGGATCCTGTCATCTCCACCTGAGTCCTCCAGGCACTCCAGGACCCTGCTGCCTTATCGGGCTGGAGCAGGAGTGTGGATTAGGGGGTGGATGACCTTGGCTGGGCTGGAGCTAACATCCCCCCTTCCCAGGACCTGGGTCAATCCTGTGCCCTTGAGCAGAGGAAAAGACATAAACACACATGAGAACAAACCCCAGCTGAATTAATGGAATCCTGCATGCATTAGTCACTTTGGATAAAAGCTACTGTAATGAGAGGAGAATAAAAACATTCATTATGTGAAGTTGTTCTTGGAATATCTCTCAACTTCAGGCTTAATGGACTGTCACGTTAAATGCAATATTATGGTTATCATCAAAGGCGCACTGTGACCACGGAGTGAAGTTAATATGCTGTCGGTTGCACATTAGATTCTGACAAGTTTTTGCTCAGCAGCTCACAGAGAGAATGTGGGGGGATTTGGTTGATTAGCGTGGGGCTGGTTTGTGTTCAGTAACTTCATTAGGGTCCTGTTGTTCTCGACAGGCTTCAAACTGAGGAAGAGGAAGATCGTCAATGAGCCAACTGGCGGCACGGGCAACTGCCCCCACCTGGTGGAGGCGATACCGTGTGAAGACCCCAGCTGCTACGACTGGCTGGTGGTTAAACTGGAGGAGTGCATCCCTGATAACGAGAAGGAATGTGGACCTGGAACCCAGATCCCACAAGTGCAGTGTGTCAACAGTGATGGTGAGTAGATGCATGAAACATTTGACCATGAAGCAGGTTTGAGGATTACTGTTTTTCAAGACAACGGCACATTACAGAAGTAAATCTGGCCCATAGTGTATCAATCGAAGTCTGAAGCACACACTGCTTCTCTGACGATTTGACAGCAGCATTATTAATGTGTTAATGAAGTCAAACTTGGTGTGCAGACGCCCACAGAAACAAGTGTGGGTGTGGAACTCACGTCATTGCCTCTAACAGTCTGGAAAGCACTGTGATGGAGTGGTGCGGCGCCAGCAGAAATGCGGGCATTGTACCGGACCGTAAAGTAGGAGCTGAGCTTGAGTTGATCCACATTCCAACCCTCACCTATGGTCGTGAGCTTTTGGGCAGTGACCGAAAGATCACTCATACAAGCGGCCGAATCGAGTTTCCTCCATAAACGTTTGCTCAGTTTCATCTGCTCAAGTATAGTGGCCCATGTAACACATGTACTGATAACATAACAAATGGTTACTTGCAGCCCAATAGCTCACGTTTTAATGTTACATTTTCTGTCCAGTTTGTCATTTTTCTTTCTTTTGATAAGTCACACTCAAAACACAAAGAACAATAGCAGTTTGAATTGTTTTCAGATTGAATGGCACTAATCAGGACATTACAATAGTAACTTCCATATTTCTTCTGGATTCTGTCATTTATTTATTGTACCGTCGTCAAACACAGGTGCAGTGTCAAGAATCTGTAAGATAATTCTCTATATCTATATATTTTAACAATTATTATTCTCAGTTTTCAAATGCAACTGGAAGGATTATAAACAATACATAGAAATACATAAATAAATACATTTCAAGTAAAATAACGGCTTGATTAAAAAATAAATTACGTAACAGAATTCATTTTAGACAAGTTATTTCACTGAATTGACCTGCAGCTTTAAATTCAGTTCATTCAGGGTGAAGTGAAAAAGTCCCAATATTATATTTTTCTCATCTTCTAAAGAGAGAAATCAGTGTGGGAAGAATTCACCTATGCGAGTCTGTCCAGTCAGAGTCTGATGACTCTGGTGTCTCTGGACATTTTTCTCTGCTGGAAGTCGTCCTGTGATTTGACTTTCACATCTTTCACCATTACAGTCCTGCTCTGCTACCTATTAACTGGTCTCTCCCCCGTGTGTCACGGTGTGTGTACATCTCACTCAAGTCAGGAAACTTGTCAGAATACCCATATTTGATTGGCTGAGCTGCATCAGGTGATGTGACTCACAAACGCATTGGTCAGTGATGCTGGAATAATTCCGCTGCATTCAAAATATCTTTCAAAATCAAAGCACAGGATTTTTTATTTTTTTTTACCCACTTTTGGGTCGCGACCCACCAGTTGAGAATCACTGCTCTGGGGTGGGGGGGTGGGGGGTGGAAATCTCTCTCTCTCTCTCTCTCTCTCTCTCTCTCTCTCTCTCTCTCTCTCTCTCTCTCTCTCTCTCCCCCTCCCTCCCTCCCTCCCTCCCTCCCTCCCCCTACCTACCTACCTACCTACCTACCAAAGCAATCAGGCTGAGAAACCCAACTAAGTCACTTGTTCTGTCTTTCTATCGATCCCTTCTGCTCCCTCTCAGTATTCTGTACAACGCCACACATGCACACAACAAGCAGCGCTGTCCATGGTCCTGAAACAACAGCCAAATGATATTCACACTTTGTTGATTTTGCTATTATTTATAATAATAATGATAATAATTCACTTTTTGTATTGCACCTTTCAAAAATAGAGTAGCATAAAGTTACAGTAAATGAACATAGACCAATGGAGGTCTTTTGAGATGTATCAAACACAAACATGCACAATTGATATTTAGTACTTTCACTCTTACAATTTTACTAACTCTGAGACTAAACTCACAAAAACTGCATCAAGTGACTTTTCATGAGAACAAGATGATATTGAAAGGAACAATAATGGTTTAACGACATGTTTCCCTACGATAATGTAAAAGTATGCAAGTACGTAAGTAGGACAAAGACACTGCACACTGGCAACTTCATTTTAGAGCAGTGCTTACTGATCAGACATTAAGTCACAGTAGCATTCAGTTGGATTTCCATCCATCCATTCTGTCAATGGACAAAAGTAAACAGAAAACAACAAAAAGTGTAATTTAAAATGAAATAAGTATTAACAAAAGAGAGGTCAATACAGGCATGGCACAATGATTTAAAATCAACATTAAAAGTATCGCAACAGCAGTTTATTCACACTTCTCAATCTCTTTTTGTTCTTTTTGTGTTCTAGAATATCACTTGCCTTCAGAGCCTTCTTCAGAAAATGTGCCATTTGGCTGTCAAGCAGGTCAAACTTTGGCATCTCTGAAGGAAACGAACTCACTGCTGCTCGCATTAGTCACTTAAACATGTGTTTCAGAGTCACGCTTCGACAGTGATAGTGTCAGACTTTGAAAACCCCCGGCTGTAAAAATAAACTTGGCCTGACTTGAATTCTAGTATGCAATAATGGAGAGAGGATATATAACCAGTGACATAACGGAAACAGCATGGCCGAGAAATGTTCATAATGACCGTGTGTGTCATGTTCACAAGAATAAATAAATCATTTGCGAAGAGATCTACTAAAAGCTAATGCAGTGAGCAGTATCTACCAGCCTCTATGCTGCATTATACATCAAGTACCACTGGGTCCAATTAAAAGTTAAATCTGCAGGACTTTTGTACTTTTAGCATGAAAGGAGCTCAAACATCCAGGGAGTCTGCATTCAGCAGTGGAAGGAACCGTATGTCATTGAAAAATAAGTGGGTGGGAACAGAAATTAACTGGAATTGTGGGAAATATTTTATGTTCATTTTTGTTAATCGCATGTGCCTAAATCGAAGAGATGCTAAAGAACAACGTCCACATCTCTCACATATTCTCTGTGGCAGACTGAGGACAAGCAAACATTACACATAAACACATAGACCTGTTTCCAGCTGGCAAGTGGACAGCGAGGTACACCAGTTCACACCTGGCATTAGAATGATTGGTGATTAGCTGCTATGGGTACGGCTTGGTTTCCATATCATTACATATGTCAGAGAATTCAAGTACACAATTAGAAATAAAGGCCCTTACTAGAACCACATTGGGCTCTTTGGGCTTGTCCCCATAGGAGAACCCTGTTTTGTTTCTGGATCTCTTTCAGAGGGTTATACCTGTGAAAGGTTCCACCCAGAACCCCAATTAGACATTCTATAGAGAACCCTTAAAAAGTGTAATGGATCCACCCACACTCCTTTCTTGAGGTTCTATTCAGAAGCTTTACCACCTTCTAAAGGGTGCTAACAATTACCCACACAGGAGGTTCTATGGAGGACCATTTAATATAATAATCCAAGGGCTTCATCTAGAACCCACCCAAGGGGTTCTACAGCATACCCTTTTGTTTTCTTTGATGAAAATGGTTCTTAATAGAACCCATAATCTCACAAAGAACCCTTGAACGAAGCTGATGGATCTGGGTGGAGCGTCAGCGCTTCAGGAAGAACCTTTTTGGAAGAGTAAATATAGGAATGAATCAATTATTACCTAAATATTGTAATTTCATTCAATCTTTTTAGTTCCCTTTTGTGTGTGTGTGTGTGTGTGTGTGTGTGTGTGTGTGTGTGTGTGTGTGTGTGTGTGTGTGTGTGTGTGTGTGTGTGTGTGTGTGTGTGTGTGTGTGTGTGTGTGTGTGTGTGTGTGTGTGTGTGTGTGTGTGTGCGCATGTGTTTGAGATAGCATGGCAATTATGGGTAGATTCCTGAACCATACCACAGTAGCTGCTAATGATGGCTCAGGGGAGAAGGAGAGAAAGAGAGAGATGGGGGTTGTTCATCAGATTCCATATTATACTCATAATCAAAGTCCCCATTCACAGGCTGCACTGCTCCGTGTTGTGGCAGTGACCAGCTTCCTCATCACAAACCAACTTACTCTGCTGCTAATTATCTTTATTCTCTTTTTCCTGAAAATCGAAAGGACAATTGTCTTTGAAAGTGAATGTATTATGAAGCAGCAGGTCACAAGAACGCTGCTGAGATCTTTATTATAGATTTTCGTTTTCTAATGTTAAGATCAACAGCTGGTCTGTGGTGAAGCATGGCAGACATGTTGATCACGCTGTTGACTGGAGTTCATCCTCTGGTGACCTTAAGAGGAAACTGCTAAATATTAAAGCTGCAGCCAATACTCGCTGAATCTGTGAGGCTCAATTCTAGACATTTCATTGATGTAGGAAAGGAGGCTCTCATATTTCACATGATCAAAGTGACCCATTCACTCACAATTTGGGGTTACTTCAGCAAAGCCAAATGCTCAATTTAATTTTTTCATTTTTTCATTATAGTGCCACATCAGGAGAAATGTAGTATCCTGGAAAGTGTGGTGCTGAAATTTGAGTTTAGCTTTTAAGGTGAATGGTGTAAGATCTGTCCAGAATTTAAGTTTCAAATATCTAACTAACATAATCAACAGTGTGTGCTGCATAGAGATATCTACAGCCAGTCAACAAGGTCTGGCTCATGATTTCTTGTAATGCCCCTTGTACCTCAAGAGGTGATAGAGTCACTGTTGCGTCCAGTCTGCCCTCAGTCCACCATCAGAGGATGTAGAAGTAGAGCTGCCCCGAGGGCTTGTCAATATTACCGCAGTAGGAAGACATGCAGCCTCGGTTAATTGAGGACAGTAAATTGCACTTAGGTGTGTTTGGTGCAGGTGTGAATGGTTGTCTGTCTCTATGTGTATCAGCCCTGTGATAGTCTGGTGACCTGGGGTGTACCAATGCCAGCTGGGTTCATCTGGGATAATGGATGGATGGATGAGCAGACCAAGCCCGAGCAGACAGTAGCTCAGTGATCATAACAGCCATAGCCACAGCTTTAGCTAACACCATGGTCATAGTTGACCTTTTTCTTAATCATAGCAATCATAGTGTACCCTTTGATCAGAGCTGATCAGAGTCTGACAGCTATCCAGCTCTGCTCCACAGACTCTCATGCAATGGTTTCAGATTGTCTTCATTGTCAGGCTGGTTTAGTGGATTTGAAGCTTATCATGGTCAAACGTTGTGTAATAATGATACTTGTTACCCAGAGAGGAGCTCTATGTTCCTACATGGAGCTAACATTAGCAGAGTACAGCACATCAACACTTCTATGCTACGCTAGCTGCTGAAGGTATACTGTATGTATGTATGCTGCCTTTGCGTTTTAATGCTTGTAACAGTAAATCAAATTCTCAATTAGCATGAGTATAGACTGTAGTGTGGACACATTCTTAGATCAAGAGGACATTATTCTACAGTATCTCTTTTCCTTTAGCCAACCATCACATATTCTTCCTCTTTTACCTATTGTCTCCTCTTCTTCTATTCATTTGTTACTTGAGGCACTCTTCATGATCTGTGTCTCTGTCTATTTAAATGTCTGGTGAATACGTCCAGGTAAGTAGTTTCAGTCCAAGCCATGACAAAATAAAGTTGACCTCATCTTTCTCTTTCTGTCTTTCTTTCTTCGTCTCCTCCCATCTTCTGAAAGGCACTTAGCTAAAGAGGTGTAGGCTTCCTTTTATGGAGCCCTGTTGAATCAGACTTATTGGTAAATTAGATCAGCACAGCCTGCTTCACACAGTCAGCTTAGATTTATCCTGCCTTTCTTCCCCATTACCTTTGACTGCGTGAGAGGCAATCTGTGGCAGAATAGAGGAGATGTCAACCTCTGTCTGGTACATTTCCATCAACAGAGGTTCAGGCAGTGGTTTGACTTGTCTAATGTGTGTAATGTTAAAAAAGAAAATTGTCCCTTTGATCGCCTCCATTGCTTGCTGAGCTCAGGTTGAACTCGTATCACATCAGCTTCTCAGATCTGTGAGTTTAGGAGACTGATTTAGAGAAGACGGTGCGTTCTCTGAAACTCTTCTTTCCTGCTACACCACAAGGCCTCTTTTGATATGACTTTCATTGACACTGAAAATCTTTCATTTACCAAAGAATGTTGTAACTCTGTCTGGGAGGTACTATTTCAGCCTGTTCCTGATATGCATCGCATACTAGCAGCTGATGTGGTAGCTTATAGGACACCTTACCTCCATCCTAATTGATGTCATTTGTCGTTGTCTTCCATCAAACAACAAGATGAGCTTTTTCTGATGTAGTACCCCCATCCCAGGGGAAACATCTGACCCCAACAAAAGTCTTGCAAATGAGTGTTTTTTGAGCTTCAATCTTTAATGCTTGATTTAAAGTTAGGTAACAAAAACTACAATATATACTTAGATAGATCATGGTCTTGCAAGTAACAGGAATATTGTGGTTATGGTTAAATTAAAGGATGAAAAGAGTAATGCATTCACTCCAAACCATGATGTATTGAATTACACAAACTTTAGATTCCAGTCATATCTTCGATGTCAGAAATGAACAGAAATAACTATTTTTTTAGACATAGAACATCGATTTGTCAGGTCAAGAATGATCTATTCTGAAATTTGTTTAAATATTACAATGTTTGGTCATTATTGACCTGACAAAATGATTACTATCAGTTAAAATGTATTGTTTGTTTTAACCTATAAACAAAGAGCCACATATGATTGAACTGTTTATATGTCTATTTTAATAAATGTATGGCTCAGTATGCAGGTGTTTTTGTTTTTTTTAGTCCGTGCTATTTTCCAGTAGCCTAGAATCTGCATGTCATGCGATTTAAAATGGTCCCACTATGGCTGAAATAAATCAACTGTTGCTAGCAAATAGCATGTCAACCATGGACGCCTGTGTCAAATGTCATTTGTGTCATTGGTTTGCCTTAGCTTTAGTGGTAAACACTATATGGACTATTAAACACTTGTCATTCACCCATTCATACACTGATGGCAGGGGCTTCAGTGCAAGGTGCCACCTGCCCTTCAGGACGAGCAGCTTTCACAGACCAAGGACACATCGACATGGACTAGAGGAAAAACAAAGGGTTCAGAATGGAAAGTGGTCACCACTAACACTAGGAGTCATCCACATGTCATGACAGGCTGCCAGAGTAAGATGTATACTGGACAGTATGTATTCTTAACAGCTTGCTTTATTGGTTTGTGTTGACAATAAGGTGTGTTTAACTATCAAGAACTAGAGTCAACTCATGCAGTGCTCCTCGAACCAAACACATCATGGAAGCCATCAGTTTCAAAAAGACACTTTAATGATTTCCTTCTGCATCTATCCTACGGCTCCATGTGTCCCCGGTCACCAACGCCACCCCACCCCCACAGCATGTGGCATCCCTCAGAGTTTCTCTTGACTGGCCTCTTATTGATCTCTTGTTGTCTCCTTCTGATGAAAATGGATCTGTTTTCCCCCCGGGGTTCCAGACATGTCATTCGACTCACTGGTTGCCATTCTTCCAGCCCTTCACAATGAGATTTTCACAGATATGGTCCTTCAGCGACAGCATGGGCTGGGATAGAATGGGATAGAATGGGATGAGAGTGAGGACAGCCTGCAGATCTAGATTGGAAGAATATTGGACACGTCAGCATCGCAGCACCCCCACCCCTCCAAAACAGATCCTTGAAAAAAATGTCAAACATAAACCAGTATGCATTCTACTGTCCCTTCGGTCATTTAGGACTATTTGTATTGAAGAACGTGATGGTCCTGCAACTCATGCTTAACCTTCAAGGTTTCAGCAATAGATCTGTGCTTCAAGCTCGGTAAAGACATTACACGTTTGATCCTGTCTGTGGCTGAGGACAGTTCACCATGCTGAAGTCATCACAGGGATGTTTACAGCTTTGGCACCAACATAATTAAAAGATTTTCGATAAAAGGTCCACAAAACTAACGACAAAACGTGTACGATTCACTTTAAATATATAAAACTGCCTTGAGGGACATTATGTATTAAACATAGACAATTATTCATAAGGATCAAGACTATGTCATGTATGTATTGCAGTGATTGAAAGAGTATGAAAACACATTTTGGACTAGACTGACACAATGTATTCAACGGTTGCTGAAGCATTTCTACCTTTTAACGTCTACAAAATGTGTGTGTCCATTTTCACTTCCTGCGACACAGAGAAACAGCTGTAGACCGTCTGTTCCAATGAGGGTTCATGATATGCAGAGTTTCACTATCAGATTACCCAACACTCTGCTCAGACACATTGATTTTGACATGAACATGTTTCTGCTTCATGCAATTTCAAATCAGTCTTAATCTGTGCACCCTCATGTTCACTCCTGTTTTGGGGGAGAAATACAACTCGAATGGGATGGCAAATTACATTTTTCTTTTTTATATTTGCATTTCATCATTTTAATAAATTCTATCAATCAATAATTTTGGTCAATTTTGGTCATCACCTAAAATAGAAAAATGCTGAATGTTCTATTATAGTGCTTTTGAAAAAATAAGACATTTGGCAAAAGAAATGACACCAGCTCTATTGTGTTTCTGAACTCTATTTTTAAATACATTTTTTGATTTGTGTGAGTACAAATGTGTTGAGTTGAAAGCTTCTAAATGACAGACATGGTTCTGGTCCCTTTATTTTATTGCCTATTAATGTGAATATGAAGCACATTCAGCCTTTTTATTTCATTATTCAACCTTATTTTGTCTCTTTCCAGGTGAATATGTAGAGAGGCAGCTCTGCCGTGACGCCATCCTGCCCATGCCAGCCATTTGTGAGGTGCCTTGCCCAAAGGACTGTGCCCTGAGCCCCTGGACCCCCTGGTCTCTGTGTTCCCACACCTGCTCTGGAAAAAACACGGAGGGCAAGCAGACCAGAGCTCGCTCCATCCTCGCCTATAACGCAGGAGAAGGTAGGAAGTCCTAAGTCCTGCAACAGGAGGACAAATCAGTGCGAGACACACAGGAGTCAGACAGATATATGGTTTTGCCAATACATGTGACTCATGTGGACACATGTAATAAGTCAGTCAGTGTCATCTGATATAAACAAACATGCCCGGTAACACTGACCCAGCTATCCATCCACAAAGAGCAGAATATGCCTTGACAAAACTTTATTGGTCTAAACCACAGTGATGCTAGTTGTGCAAGTCTCAACATTCCGGTTTTGGCTGCATATGTCATTTCCCTTTCCTTATATACCAAGCGAAATGTCAAAGTGAAAGGAATTATTCAGCGTGTTCCTCTACAGCGACTGCAAAGGTTGTGGCTTGTGTTACTGTGATGCAGGGTAAGAAGTGACTGGAAGGATAACAAACCCACTGAGCTGTTACAAAACCTGAAGCACAGCGGTTATGATCACATTGTTAAACGCAGTAGTATTGAGTATTCCTGATCATTACATGTTTCAAACTCCAAGGTGAGTACTGGGTATCTAAATGGTGCTGGAATGAGATTGATGCGATGCCTCATGGTTATAGCTCAACCCTCCAAACTGTCAATCACACTGTGAGAACTGAGCCATTCTCAAGGAACCTCATTGTGAGAGGAAATGGGAGGCTGCACATACAGTTAGCGTCTGGCTTGGCAGCATATCAGAATCTGATCTTTTACGTCCCTGCTGTCCTTTTAACAGCTCTTGTTGTGTAGCTGTCTTTGGCATATTCACAACAACGCAGCATCCACGCTGGTTTCCATGTAGATGGATACTCCTCCTCCTTTGCGCATGCTGGGCTTCAGGAGGACTTCCATGCCAGAACACAATGCAGGCTGCATGCTGCTACTTGTTTATGAGCTCTCCTAGCATTTAGGAGGCAGACTCTGCTGCAGTGTTGAGGCCTTTACCCACCGGGTGGGATTAATTCACACGCTTATATGTTTTGTCAAACTGTTTGGACATGAGAACACACATAATACAAATACTAATCATCAAAAACGCAAAATCATATTCCAAAACTTTTTTGATACAGGCATCAACCAATCACCGTGTGCAGAACGGACATATTCCAAATGCACTCTATACAACAACAAGGAGGTTCTGTAGTCCGAACCAAGATGGCAAACTTTATTACTCCTTTCAACCTTCAGGAAAAAGGAAGCGGAGACCAGATCCGCTCCCGCCATCCTTACCTCTGGGTAAGAATGGCTCTGGCTCAAGAGGATCCCAGCAGTTGGTCCTTTGCCTGGACAAGTCTATTTGAACCTTTTACTGAAAGATTATTACAACCGTTGCAAATTTGCATCGCTGCTCAAGTGATGACCCATCTAGGAAATGTATCCACCAATTATTGGTTGAATGCAAAAGTCTCATTTAGTGGCAAACAACGTACTTTCTAATCATTCTATCGAAGTTGTTTTCATCAACATCAGCCTGTAATGTTTTTTAGCCGTGTCATTTTTTTAAACTTGGGTCATATTTTTGTCATATTATTCCTGTCAGTTATGTGAACATATGAGCTGCACATTTTTTCAAATACATGTTCAGTTTGATTGGTAGCACTTAAATGTCTATCAATTAACTATTTAATTAGCCAGTGCAGCAATGATGGTGTGTCCTACGAGTTAATGAGCTCCATGCCTGATAAATGACTGCCCTGATGAAATCCAAGAACATCTTTTCTGAAAGACCCTGTGAAGGACATCACCCCTGTGCTGTTACAGAGAGGTCAGCCATATCTTCTGTCTGCGGCGCTTTCTCATGTTCAATTCAGACTCCCCATCACTGACTGGAAGATGTCATTCGATGCCTTCTGAGGTGCTAATGGCTGACGTTCTTCTCGGGGGTTCTCTTTTTCCCAAGACGATGACTGCTGTAAATGACAGGGTTTCGCTGTGAAGAGGGTCACATGGTGTGCACACCCCACCTGGGTCCATATCTGGCTTTTGGCTCTGTGTAGACATTCTGCCCCCTGGGTCACCTCATCTCTGCAGTCGTCCCTTTGATTATCTGTCATGCTGAAAATCAAAGCTAAAAGCTTACAGCACTGCATGAAGACTCATACAGCAGTGGATCGCCATAGCCTTACTGCTAGCCAACCTGTATTCTGTTACTGTCACTGTTTTGGGACTTTGATAGCGATAATACAAATAACTGATGATTTATCTTCTTTGCCGAAGCATACTGTAATTAAGTAGTAATGATAATAATTATTATCTTTGGTCGACTACAATATAGGTTTATCACTTTTAAATCGGGCATCAAATTTAGAACTTGCTATTATTATTTCCTTGGATTTTCTGTAGATGGAATCTGAATCAGAAGGCAGTTCTCTTCTTTTTGTCCAGCCAAGTTAGCTATTTATTTTACTAACTGCCCAGTCATTCTTCTCCTCAGTAAAGTCCCACCAGACAGCAGGTGCTTTGTATTTATACGAGTGTGCCTCTACTTAGTTTGCTGTTTAAAAAAGTGGACATCCAAAATTGTGCTCTTTGTATTTTTACTCCTTGGAGACTAGAAGCACTTCAGTGCCTTTCATGTTGAAAGATCCATTGCTATGCCACAATGCCTAGTTGAATGTTAATCAAGTAATAATAATACATGTTATTCATGTAGCACAATTCATGCATTGAGTGCAGCTCAAAATGCTTTAGCCAGGGAAGCTGCCACATTGAAAACAATTTTACAATGAATGAAAAGTAAACGAGCAAATACAACATGAATGATACAATAATCTTCGAGATGAGAAAATGCACGATAAAAACAATAATTGATAGAGAATATGCAACATAAAGTGGTCCCCAGTTTAGATGTTTATATACAAGTAGCAGAGCTTTACACACTGGACACTGGAAGCCAATGCATCTAGGCTACAAATCCCGTTCCAACTGGTGTGTTGGCATCTACCAGCAAACTTAGCATTGGCGACAGGCTGGTTCTGCCAATAAATAACCAACGAGGTATTTATTTATTATTTTAATATGGATGGAATCTGGGTTAAGAATGTGTTCAAATTAACCCAAAATAGAGGAAGGTGTGAGTCAAACCACCTACTGCAAAATGGCCATTACAAGGTCATAAAATGTCTCAGACCAGCCTTGATATAGAGACCAGACTGGAGAACTACACTCTCTTTTTGGGTCAGTTGGATTGGTCTCATGATTCTAGAATACCCATCTATACCCAAAAGCTGTATTAGGCTAGTGCTAGTGTTTCCATTTGTAATCCGGGTAAGACATTGACGCTGTTTTGTGTTCCATCATTTCTCAGGTGGAATCCAGTGCCCCAACAACAGTGCTCTGCAGGAGGTGAAGAACTGCAATGACCACCCCTGCACTGTGTACCACTGGCAGACCGGCCCGTGGGGGCAGTGCATAGAGGACTCTTCCATTCCAGCCACCAACACATCTGCAGGCCGAACACGCGGCGACGATGCCTCCTGCTCAGTGGGGATGCAGACCCGCAAGGTCATCTGTGTCCGGGTGAATGTCGGCCAGGTTCCTCCCAAAAAGTAAGATTCCACATAACTTCTTTCACATGCAGGTGTGAATGAGGTACTTGAATGTCAATCCATCTCTGGTATATACAGTGTAACACAAGAGGATTCAACTGGTGTCAGATGATATACATGTTAATATTAATTAACAGGACCGAACAGATTCCGGCCCACAGACCGCAAGGATGTGAGGGTATATGTTAATGGTATTCTTATTGGATCCTCATTATGATTGAAGCTTGAGTTTCTCTTGGGGTCCAGGGCAATGAAGATGACAGTTGGTGTCCTTTAAAAGCTTGAAGTGAAACTTCAACAGTTAAGTTATCAATCAGTAGAAAAGAAGAAAGCAAATGTGTTAGAAAACAAACTGATAGAAACTCAAATGTACTGTACTGGCCTGTTGAAATAATAGAAGGAAAAAATGATCCACGACTCAAAACACAGTAAAAAGTAATCCGAACAACAAGCTTAAAAATCTGTTGCTAGCTAATGTTCAGATTTTGATAAAAGCTTCAGCACTTTTAATGTGTTCCCTTTTAGATTCAAAGACAGTTTTAAATAGATTTGTTGCAAGGCCTCTAATTTGTGCATCTGACTGGTTTGTTCTCTAATGAGTGGCACACATGAGGTTTATTAGTATTGTAGTATATGTATCATATGTTTAGATAAAAATGAGCACATTTTTGGATTCTGGTTCCAGAAT
Source organism: Pholis gunnellus (assembly GCF_910591455.1). Classification (NCBI taxonomy): domain Eukaryota; kingdom Metazoa; phylum Chordata; class Actinopteri; order Perciformes; family Pholidae; genus Pholis; species Pholis gunnellus. The sequence continues at coordinate 1,751,398 of NC_136543.1, forward strand.
CTAAATCTCCCTTCAAATCGTACATTCACTAAACTTGAATTAACCTTATAATCCAGAGCGACGCGCGAGTGTTTTGCGAAGAAGAGCGTCATATAAATCACTTTTCCGAAACGAATATAATGAATTTTGCCCACATGCTATATATCTACTTAACGACGAGATTCTGAGAAAAAATACAAAAAAAGAAATTGTACTCACTCAAAACACAATTATACACAAAGTAATATATAAACTACCAAGTTCTAGCACAATACCACGTATTTTTGGCGAGCTACGCCCTCTGAATGCAGATATTATCACAAAAAAAGAGACCGTCATGGCCGAACGATAGCTTAGCAAGCATGAGAACCCTGAATCCGCAGATTTCTTCCATATTTCTCTCCTTCAAACCGTTCAAACGTTACACCGTGGAACACACACAAGATCAACCAACCACAGAGCAACAACTTTGAAACGCATCGTACCTTGAGCTGATTTTCAAAATGAAAAACTGTAAATCCGCTTATATCCTTTCGCTACATATGCGCCCGGTCCCTCTCTTTCGTTTGAGAGTAAAATAGAGTTAATCCAGGCATATATGCATTAATAGTCCTCCTTTTACTTTTCAGGGAATCTTTTCGACGCTCGGTCTGTTGCGCAACTCTTTTGGAGTTTTAGTGGCTAAAAAGTCTGTCAATCACCTGACTGACCGGCCCACTGCATTCTACACTCATTTCCGCATTCTTAGACGTATCACATGTGCAAATCGACCAATCATAGGCTTCGAAAACTGCCTATACACACACAGGGAGCGACGAAGAAATCACATAAAACACATAAATCAGGCCCCTGAGAGGTAAAAAATGGTTCAAAATGATGCCAAACTGCTGTATTAGATAGATTGAACCCTATCAGTGATAAAACAAGTGAAATATATAGTTATATAGTATATAAAATTAGAATAGAACAGCTGGAAACCTGGTTCCAAAATTCGGAAAATTCAGAATTTTGGCTTGACCTGGCATGAACTCTCTGTACTCCAACCTCTATCAACTTGGCCTGCTTCACTTTATCAAAGCCAATTATTTTTTAAAAAGGACTGCTGACATGTGCTATGATTGTGGAGAGCTTTAGGCTTACTGCTGCATTATTTCAAAGACAAAAGTGCTTTATTTTTCAGGTGAACCTGAACATTTTCAATTTGAGCTGTGTGTTATATTCATTCAGCATTTACCAGTAACATATACACGGATATGTACACATTAACAAACTATCACAAGTGTTAGTGTTATAATTCCATTGAAATTATTCAAATAGGCTTAGGGATTAACAGGTTATCATCATATATCTCTGATTGTGTTTAAACACGTTCAGTTCACAGATCCTAGCATCGGCTGGGCATATAGGCTACGTCACTCACTACTGAGTGATTAGGATAAAACTAAAGAAATAATCCCCAAATACTAATCTCTATAAACAGATATCTGCAGATGAATGCAAAATATTCAGACAACGGGACATTTTGGTATCAGAAGCGGTTTCTTGAGTCGTATTGACTGATCCCATTCGAGTGGGCTTTGGTTGCATGCAGGTAAGTTTGTATAGAGAGCAAAAGCGATACCCATCAGCAACTCAATTGTCAGGCAGGATTTAGGCTTTTTAATGGTTTAAAATGAACTAGTAAACTGGCTACTTGTGAAACAATTGGTTGTTCACATCTCACATTCTCTCAACTCAACTCCAGTCTAGCATCTCAAGCAGCTAATCGGATTGCCGAAAAAGCTAAGATGTTGTAAATGTAATAACCGATGGTGTCCGAGGTTGCTTCCAAATGCTTCCTTCTGTAGAAGTGAAAGGCAGCCTCAGTGTTTGGTTGCAGAAAGTGTTTGCTTATGGCACGTCGTGCCGTTTAGTCTCCTGGTTAGTCTGTTGTTGCTGGTGTCTGGCAGAGGTGTTAGCTGATGAGCTGTTCCAAGCATCTGGGTCTCTTTCCCCCCTGAAGGTGTCTGCTGGGAACATGAATTATCTATTTATTTATTCAACAGAACGAGAGCATTATTCTGGCAGTTACTACGCAGGGAAACCCACCCCCAGCCCCCACGCTGTGTATGGAGATTAATCTCACTTTTTATTCCTGCCCTTACTCCTAAACCCACTGTTACATGCCGAGCAGTGAGCCCACAGCCTTGGGACACACTTTCACATCAATGGAGAGAGTGGCACCCGCTTTCACCAGCAGCACCAGCTGCAGCCAGGATGTGAGGACTGCCGTCAGTAAACAGAAATTGGCATTAGATCATTCTAATGCATTAGGATGATAATACAAAATGAAATATGTATTAGGATTTTAGTTAAGTGTGTGGTTCAAATGTGGTAAAAACTGTGATTTTTGAATGTGTGTGCATATATCATATGTCTTTGTTTGCCATAGAGCTTCTTCTCTTGCAACATTTTAATTGGCGATTTGCAATTCTAAGCAGAGCTCATTTCCAGGTTGGCTCGACACATCGACGACGTCCCTACTTTCCTATGGGGATTTCAGGATTTGGGAAAGGGTTCAGTTTTAGTGCAGCCTGGCAAATCACTACTGAAGAAATTAAATTATTTTTAGAATGCAATCATTTCCAAGAAGGGATCATTTAAGAAGCAATCAATTACAAAAAAGTTGTTAAAGTCAAATGTACTATTTTTCGAAGGATAGTCTCGACTTTAACCTCTTTGTCTTAATAGTAGTAGTAGTTAAAGGCTAAAACATGGAAGATATATCACTGAACATTAAGAATTATAGAAAGGAAGTGTCTGTCTTCACAATGCTATGCTGCAGTAGACACGCACACAGTCAAAGTCTCACAAAAAGATCCAGAGCTGCAGTAGGGCACATTCGGAGTCTCCCAGTGAACTCCCAGCATGGTTCCATGGGCTCTGATCCAGCACATCTCTGTCAGACATTAAAGGGTTCTCTGTGTGTTTGCCTGAGCATGTTGTTGATCTCCTTTTAGGTGTCCGGAGAGTCTGCGCCCAGACACCGTCAGGCCCTGTCTGCTGCCGTGCAAGAGAGACTGTATCATCACCCCGTACAGTGACTGGAGCCCCTGCCCATCAACATGTCAAGCAGGTAGCTCCAGCTCTTTCTTGGCTTCAGTACACACAGTGAGGTGATACGGGGTGTCACACTGGCCAAATGCACCAGTGTCAAGAGAGGGAATGCATTAAAACCTGTATGACTGTGTTTCTTAATTAATAAAGCATACCAAGTGTGCTCATCATTATTTCAGCACCGGCAGAGAGATAATAAAATCATCAAGCACACTGAGACGGAATACCAAAACATGTGTTTGGATTGTGACATGTTTAATAAATGTGTTTGCAGCATCTGTCTATACTAAAAGGAAAATATTGGAATAACAAGACAATTGTTAAGTCCAGGTGTTGAACATCATAGGACAGCCCTTCATTTAGTTTTCTTCCTAAAGGTCTCTTATAAGGCGGTAGAGAATTCTTACGATGTTAGTAGAGACTGTTGGAATCAGATGACACAATAAACAGCTGCTGGAAATCCTGACACTGTTGGTGAAATTGGAACCTATTTGCCAAGCAAACACGTTATGTCAAGAAAGAGAGCTCCAAACAATTCTCAGCCTCAACGTTGTGTAGCTGTTATTCCCCTGAGTCTTGCTTTATGTATTGGCATAGTTACTCCCCGAAGGCATCTGCTGAACAAATACTTAACTCACCTCATTGTCTTGTATCTATATACAACATCCATGTGTGTCCATGTGTCTTGCTCTGAAAATGAGAGCAGATCATCTATTAACAGCTTGGTTAGTGTTTCCATCTCCTGCTCCTTCTGTCATGTTGAAGTATCCTGCAGGCTTCTGTCAAACTTGCTTTTTACCAGCACGTATGCATAGACAAGCAATTACAAATTGATGCAGTTTGCGTAAAAAAATTAAAATGATAATCCTTATAATTTCAAATCTTGCTTTATGATTATCATAGATTCACCAAGTTAACGGAAATAGAGGCTAAGCTAACTGTGCTCACTGTCAGTGCTGAGGCTCAGAATGTTCCATCAATGTTCAGTGCCCCTCTGTGTCTGATACCGACACACTGGGGCACCCTTTAGTCTCTGTATAAGACAGACCAGGCTTTCAACCAACTCCAATGTAAACCCATGCTCGCCGTTATTAGACAGTCAGAGCAATTGACGTCGTATAAAGAGCAAGAAAGTCTGCAAAGGGCAGATTTGGACTAGGGATGATTGGGATCCCAGGTCTATTGTATCAGCCTCCTTTAGAAGTGGTCAATTCTAGTGAGCAAATGGATCAATTACGGAAACATTAGGTTCAAATGAGTTTCGTAACATTCAGGCACATTAACATATTTAATGAAATACAGCAAATAGTGCCTTTTGAAATGTGGACATGCTGGAACTCAAGAGGAGGCCCCAGCATTGTTCACTCAACAGCATTTTGTACTCAATATTTAACCTCAGTTGCTTGTTTATAAATGTGTTTAGGTACACTTAGCTGAAACTACACACTTAAATGTACACATGTGTTTGCTTAGGTGGTAACACCAAGAAGAAGCAGTACAGGAAACGTGTTATGATCCAGATACCAGCCAATGGGGGACAGGACTGTCCTGAAGTTCTGACCCAGGAGAGAGAGTGTGATGCTCCATCTGTCTGTCAAGGATACAGGTAAGCTGATCCTATTCAACATTTAAACACCTGCAAACATTACGCAGTGACAGCCTCGTAGTTGAAATTTCAAGTCGGAGTTGTGGGTAATTTTGGATGCCTGTGATGTCCTCAAATGGCCAAAAGAACTGCACACGAGCGAATCGTCTGCAGTCATTTTTATTTAAATTCTGACTTAACTCGAGTCCATTGCTACTTGCACATGGCATACTCTTGCACCCTTTTGATCATGGCCTTCATTATGGATTATGACAAGGCACTGAGTCTATGTTCCTGTAGTGGAGGATTTATTGTCCTCAAGATTATCATTTTGGTGATCGCTCCATCCATTGCTTTGTTGAAGGAGGTAATGAATAGTACATTTTCTAGAGATTGCTAGTGAGGTATTTAACTCGGATTCTTTCCCACCGGATCCAGGATATAAAACTGGCCACCATTCACTCCCCCCTGCATCTGATTGCTAAACACTTCTGATTCTGATACCTATTTTCTTTTTTAGATGGAAAACCCATAAGTGGCGAAGATGCCAGCTGGTTCCATGGTCAGTACGTCAGGACAGTCCTGGAGCTCAGGAGATCTGTGGGCCCGGACTGCAGGTTCGAGGTGAGGACATACACACAGACACATGCACAGATTACACAAACATTCACACATGTTGAGTTCTTCTTTATATGAACACATTAGTTAAACAGAGCAGGAAGAACAGCGTAATCAAAACGGCTTGAGATAGAGCCGAGATGTGGTTTCAGTGGGGATTTGGGAACACTGATCAGATCCTTCCATCTACATGCTCTATTCCAAAGAGCCTGGAATAGAGCAGTGGGCATCAAGGCAGTTACCTGGGGGCTGCATACGACTTTAATTTAGCTGTGGATGTCATGGGACTGAGAGGAGTCTCAAATCTCACCCTCTCTACAAAACCAATAAACTTAAAGTATGGGTTTAAATGCCAGGGGTGGGTAGAGAATCTCACAACAAAACATGACCTGTGGCCTGAGAGAGTATTGAAGCAGACAGTTGAATTGCTATCAGTGGACACACTCAGACTCCTGTCTCAGAGACAGAGACCATTATCAGATTCCAATGATGAGCATCCTGCTCCTCCATTACCTGTAATAGTATATTCTGAGCTGAAGAGACACAATTCAATACAAGCCTCTTACGATTCACCCATTCACTCAATACAACGTGCGTATGTGTGCGTGTGTGTGTGTGTGTGTGTGTGTGGGGGGGGGACGGGGTTAAGAAAGGAAGACTGAGTGATGATGATTGGGTGTTGGTGTTTTTATTGTTAACATATTGTCACCTGTGTTTTCTCGACTATACGGCAGGTTGACCATCTTTTTTTGCCATTTAACCAGCCAGCAGTGTGTTAACCACATCAAGCTAAACCTAGCTTATGCCACAGTACAACTCCCAGTATTTCCATGATGTACTACTTTATACTTGTATAAGAAAAATGTACTTTTTACTCCACCACGTGTATTTAAAGGCTACAGTTACTTTACAGATTTTGTGTAGATGAGCTAATGAAATATGGCGCAACGACCAACGTTATGTAAGATAGTTTAGATTAACCCTATCTTGTCAACTACAATAATATATGTATGCAATAACTCATGTTGTTCGGCCCCAAAGTGTCATCAAGTAAATCCAAATGCTCATCAAATCTACACAGTATGAATAATACATTGCACAGTATATTGCATAGATGTTAGGGACTTAATCAATGTCTTTAATGAAGTCATGGGGCATGTTTCTCTAGAGTAAAAACGAGACGGACATTTTAATTTAAACGTGGAGCAACTTTTTAAATGATCAAAACTTCCAAAGGAACATAGCTCTTTGCAACTTACGTTACATTATAAACAACATCCTCACAATTTGTTTTCTAAACAAATGACTCACACAGGAGGAGGAGCAGTAGAAGGTGATACTAACGGTCCCTTTTGTTTACACATCCAGTATTGTGTAAAATGCACAGCACATTCTATGTACTGAATTAAAGCATGTTTTATTGAGGAAACTGGATGGTGGTTGGGGCCGACTGTCTGAAAGTATAGATTATATTGGAGTGTTCAGACCCAACAATCTACTGTGGACAAACAGATGACTCTTATCTTCTCATCATTTACATCAAAGTTGACCACGACCTACAAAATGAGAAGTGTCCCTCCTCATTAAATTCTCTTCACTCCTTTACCACTGTAGCTGTTTCGTGCCGGAAGCAGGACGGTGGGCAGGCAGACGTTGAAGCTTGTCTTAAGTTTGCCAGCTCCATGCCGCCTCTCACACACCCCTGCCAGCTGCCCTGCCAGGAAGACTGTCAACTCAGCAGCTGGTCCAAATTCTCCTCCTGCACAGCCGATTGCGTGGGTGTCAGGACCCGCAAGAGGATGCTAGTCGGTGAGTGACAGACTTTGATTTCAAGCTGACTTCCAGATTACATCAATCTTCAGTGGAAGATCAGTGGATATGAAGAACATTTTGAATTAGAAATTTGTTTTTGTGTAATATGAGAGGGCTACAAACAACCCTGTTCTTTTCTATATCTAAATCTCTACACTTCCACAGGGAGCGGTCACTAAGCTGCCTCAATGAAACAGCTGGGGGCTCCAAGCCTTGTTGAAGAACCAACAATCATGAAATGGCATAATTAACCTAAACCTTAATTAAGTTAAGGGTTAATGTTTGGGTTTTTTTGTTCCAGGGAAGAGCAAAAAGCATGACCAGTGTAAAAACAACCAGATGTACCCCCAGAGCGAGACCCAGTACTGCCCATGTAACAAATACAACGCCCAGCCTGTGGGCAACTGGTCGGACTGTGTCCTACCTGAAGGGGGCCGCATGGAAGGTCAACTGGGCATGAAAGTCCAAGGTGACATCAAGGAGTGTGGCCAAGGATATCGTTACCAGGCCATGGTGTGCTACGACCAGGACAACCGCATAGTGGAGACCTCTCGCTGCAACAGCCATGGTGAGTTGTCCATGCTCAAAAAACCCTCTCCATTTTTAGAAACACCAGCATTAACAGCACAATTCAATTGCAAAACACAGATTAAAATTACAACAAATCATTAACTCCCAGTGGTAAACGAGTTTATACGTTACAGCATTTTACTAAGTGTGTCAGTCAAAGAATGCACCAGCTAAATAGTGAATCCATCTATATTACTTCTCTGTCATTAATGATTGCAACAAGTATGACCAGTATGACCAATAGCTTATTGTGGATACTGTTAGCAAACGTTTGATAGATATTGCTGATAACTCATCTAGCTGACTTAGAGGCTCTTCTACTATTCTACTGTTACATTATATTTTAGCATACACCACGGATTTCAGCATTAACCCATTTTCCCATACCACTTTAGTAACGTGGACATTCAGCATATCCCCGGTTTGCAGAAAGTGATAATGGCAACATTTCTTCTGGGGACTGAATGGCTGGGTTTACAAATTTGAATTCAGAATTCTCCCTCTTCCTCTTTCCAACAGTCAACTTTGATTTGTTCAACCATGAACACAATCTTGGCCTTTTGTGAGGCTTGTTTGTGTTGTTGGGGAAGATACTGACAATCAGCCTATTGTTGGATGTAACTTATCTTAAATGTGGACCTAAAAAAATACAGACCTTGAAGCTGAATACTAGTCATTTCTTCACAATAATTGTATTTATTGTTTATCATATGAAGACTTTATATATATAATCTCACTGAAATATGTTAAGTAGGCTAGAATTGTTCTTCAATGAGCAATCCTGTCCCAATATTTCAGATCATTCGCCCTCAATCGACAGGACAACTTGAAAATGCATTGCTGCCAGCAGCCCAAAACAAAGAGAGAAAGGAGAATTATGAATCACAGCGCTGTCGTATTTTGCATCTTAGCGCTGGGAAAAGAGAGAACACATTGAAGCACTCGGGGGAACGAGTGTGTCTGTGTTTGCTTTGCTCCCAGTATGGGGCTGCTTGATGGTAACCGGCTGTAACTGTAAAAAGATACAGGACTCAGAGTCGCTACTGGTGCTTTCTTTCTCTCGGATTTTGGAGTCCTGCATTGGTTCTTTTTTGCTCGAGAGCACTGTGCTCGCAGTACGCTTTTGCTCCCTTTGGCTGATAGATGTATCTTCTGGCTACAGCTGTAGATCAGTGATGCTAGGTTTGTTTATGGCAGGAGTCAGGGAAAGCATCATATGGTTGAATCTGGAATCACCATCAGTGAGTAATAGCGAGAATGTTCGCTTAAGAAGTCGCTGATTAGCACCGAGGCTGGTGGTCTCTTTTTGGGAAGAATGTCAGTTGTTATAGTGTTTGGATGTATAAGTCTGCTGTCATCTGATTGGTTACAGGGTACATCGAGGAGGCTTGCATCATCCCCTGTCCATCTGACTGCAAACTGAGTGAGTGGTCAAACTGGTCGCGCTGCAGCAAGTCCTGCGGCAGTGGGGTCAAGGTTCGCTCAAAGTGGCTCAGAGAAAAGCCCTACAATGGTGGAAGACCGTGCCCTAAACTGGACCATGTCAACCAGGTGAGAGAGGTCTCACTTTAAACGGTGTGATTGTGATGTTTCAACACAATATTACGCCTGAATGCTTCTCTGAGGTTGAATGTGTCTGATGTATTTATAATGCCAGATGAAGGTTACTTTTATTAATGCCTTGAATGTACAATAATCTGAATCACTTTTCTCTGTTTTTCCTTTTTCTACTGAATGAATGGTTTCCATCCACAGGCTCAGGTAAGCTTATTTTTATTTAATTTATATTTGTACCCCTTTTTGTAGCAGTTATCTTGGAACTTGGATCTTCTCTTCAATTCCAAAATTGTGTTTGTGTTGCGTTTAGTGAAATTGTGATAATAAATGTCCAACGAATGATTGTATAAATTTGATGTTGTTCTTGTGAATCATTTTTGATCTCAATAAATATTCCTCATGATAACTGCAGATCAGTTCCATAGTTTAAGGAAACAAAATATATTTACAGTTAAAAAATGTTTGTTGCTAAACGACATATTTCCTGTACAGAATCAAACCCTAAATGTCATGTGTCTGTGTGTGTCAGGTGTATGAAGTGGTGCCGTGCCTGAGTGACTGTGGGCAGTATGTCTGGGTGGCAGAGCCCTGGAGTGTGTGGAAGGTCAGCAGTGTTGACCTGAAGGACAACTGTGGTGAAGGTGTTCAGACCAGGAAAGTCAGGTAAGATAAAACCAAGTCAAACCATGTCATGTTCTCACTCTGCATTCTTGTCAGTACTTGTGTTCTCGTGGATGTTTTTAATGTATTCAATTTACATTCAGTTTTAAATTACAATTCATAGTCTGCATTTAGCCAATTAAGCCCTAAAATCCTAGAGGTGTTCTTTGCCCACCCGTTATATCAAGAATAAACTGACTTGTGTGAGCTTTGGGTAGATCCCAAAGTAACAGTTGTTACTGTGACTCTAGTTAGTTTAGAGATTCTTCCAGGTGAGAAATTATACATTGTATGTTGTCAATTTATGAAAGTAGTGCTTACTTTAAAATTCCTCTGTTTTTGGAGATGGGATCACAGTATTATCTTGTATATTCAACTTATATTGTGTTCTTTGTGCATAAGAGATGATGATTGAGATATTGCATGTATTGCAGATAAGCCTGTCTGTTATCTCTGTCTCTGTACATGTTAAACCTTGTGCTGCAGCTTTTACGTTTATCTGAGCGCATTCAATTCAGATTTGTCTCATGCTGAAAGTATTAAAAGTATCACATAGTAGGATTGACATTGTGACTTTTATGTGAAATTGAACCGAGAATTTCAGAAATTAAACCGACATGAGACAGAAAATATATGCCATTAGATGCCTTGATAATCAGCTCAGTGGGCCAGGCTTCTTTCCAATAGTAGTAGTAGAAAAGTGAGGCCAATGAGGAAGTATCTTAAACTTGCATTCTTTTTAATGGCCATCAGGGGGCGACTCCTCTGGTTGCATAAGAAGTCTGATTGTATAGAAGTCTATGAGAAGATGACTCTACTTCTCTCTTGATTTATTACCTCAGTAAACATTGTAAACATGAGTTTATGGTCTCAATCTTTCAAGTCTTCTTCAATACAGTATGATGTTCATTTAGTAAATGATTATTGAGAGAAACGTAGAATATAAAGCAGGGTATACTTTAGGGTGTGGCTACCTTGTGATTGTCAGGTCACTACTATGCCATTGTCCAATCTGGGAGTACACCGTGTTTTGTTCTTAGAACCCTTTCGTAGTGTAGATTCAGTTGAAGAAAGTTATTTGTAACCTCTTTGGTTGCCTATCTTCTTCGGCATTCAGTTACCCGAGGAAGCTGCAGCTACTCAGAAAATGTACAAATCTTTGGCATTGTTTCAAAATTTGGAAAGTTAGAATTGTAGTGCTTAGTTTGGAGAACAACAAATGTCTCAAACGCCTGAGAGGGCAAAAAGGAACGGTGATGACATATAAAATATATTGAAACATTTATCAGTCAGAACCCTACGACAGTTTCTCAAAAAGAAATTCTGTCTTGGGAAACAAAAACAAATTACAATGGGAGGAACTTGTTACTGCAATTGTTTCTTAACTTGGAATCCCCATCTTGTGTCCAGATGTATGCTGAACACTATAGATGGGCCCTCTGAGCAGGTGGAGGACTACCTGTGTGATCCAGAGGAGATGCCTATGGGGGCCCGCAACAGCCGGTTGCCCTGCCCAGAGGACTGCGTGTTGTCAGACTGGGAAGCCTGGAAACCATGTCCACTGGTATACATGACATATTACTTTCTCTGTCAATGCTTTGTGTTCACATATGAGGTAAATAGTCTTCAAACTGACACTTTCACAATCATTTATGAGCATTTCTACCTCTAGATGGACTGTTGAGGAAATGAGAGAACACAATGTCACGTTAACGAAATACGACTAATACATGAAACATGTTTTTTTGAAGCCTTAATTTTACAAAACAGTCGAGAAAGAATATCAAAACACTGGCACCATTTGCAAGGCTGTCGTCTGATGTCTATGCTTAAAATACATACCGTACCATTGAGCCACGGACTGTCAGTACAAGATGCTTCAACTAAGTACAGCACATTCACTTTAGTAATATTGATGATTTATTTTATAATTAAATTGTATTTATCCAGTTCCATCCAGCCTTAAAATCTCAAAGTCTTGCGTTCAAGAACGCAGCATAAAAGTTTCACACATAAAAACTCCAAAAACATAAAAAAATATATCAGCATTTTGTTAGAAAAACATACATTTCACATAAAAGAGACAATTAACAAACTTAATACAAATACATCAACCAACAAATGATCAATGTTGCTCACTAACAGGAGTGTGTGAGTGTGTGTGAATGTGCATTTGTTTAGATCCTGTTGAGCAGGTGGAACTTTGTGTTGGTAGCCTCTGCCATCGGTGTATGAATGTGTGTGTGTGTGTGTGTGTGAATGTTGACATGAAATGTACAGTACTTTGAGTGGTCGGAAAACTAGTAAGGAGCTATATAAATACAAGTCCGTTAACCATTTAACTTATCAGTTAAACTAACAATCTGATACACATCATCAGCTGTCTTCTGTGACCTTGAGAAGCACATCATTTTGGTTTTGTCAACATTTAATACAGGTCTCAATTTACAGAGATTCGTCAGTTCCTAAATCACACTCACTGGTGTCGTCTGCATAATAATAGTGATAATTAATTAGTTTGAGCACAAATATGCAAAACCTGAAAGTCTACTCACATATAGACTGAATCACTTTTCTGTTTTTTTTTTGTGTTTGAGTTGAAATCAGTTCCTACCTGTGGCAGAAGGGGAGGGACCAATCAAAGTCTCTGCTCACTGTTGTCCCTCTACAAAATGTGTTTGTTGTTTTGATCCCAATCAGATCTTGATCAGGGTTTTGTGCTTTGGAGTCAGTGTGCATACATTACTCTTTTTAATGAAATGCTTGAAATGAAGTTGCATGAACATGAGTAGGCACAACGCAAAAAAAACATCATCTTTAAATATGTGAAAGGAAAAATTTGTGAAAGGTGTTTATTTTAATAAAATATTTAATGGCGATGAGGACATTAACAAAGTCTATTTGTACAAGTACTGTAGCAGTATGGCTGATTAAGTCATGATCCTCTCTCTGGTCCTCAGCCATGCAGTGGGAACAGTTCTCGAGAGAGGAGCGCTTACCCGCTCCGACAGCCTGGAGAGGAGAAGGAGTGTCCTCCGACTCAAGAGACGGAGCTCTGCAAACTCAACAGCAACTGCTTCCACTACTCCTACAACATCACTGGTGAGACTCATATAGAGCGTCAACACTATGCATTTATCAGAGGCAGGCTAATTAACATGAAGCCACACTCTTTGCATTAAAAGCGTTTTAATGTTGGTGGTGCATGAGGCTGTTTGTCTCTGAGTTGTTTTTGCTGATGAAACGTCTCCATGTAGATTGGAGTACCTGCCAGCTCAGTGAGAGAGCAGTGTGTGGAAACGGCATCAAAACCCGCATGCTGGACTGTGTGCGCAGCGACGGCAAATCTGTAGACCTCAAGTTCTGTAATGAGGTGAGTTGTCGTTTTGTTTTTCGTTTTTTCTGTCAAAGCCACTGTTTATTTGTTTTTGTCAAAGAGTAGCTAAAACCATGTTTTCTCTTGCAGCTGGGCCTGGAGAGGAAATGGCAGATGAACTCTTCCTGTATTGTGGAATGTCCCGTCAACTGCCAGCTTTCCGAATGGTCACCATGGTCTGAGTGCACCCATGCCTGTGGGCTGGCAGGTGTGTGCAGTAGACAATTTGTTTAATTTAAATAGGGGGACGGGTCGGACCCAGCTCATTTTGTTCACTCCGCAACTAGTGAGCCATCCCATGAACAACTCTTTTGGTTGACAATATTATAGATCCATGATGAAACTGACGGAAGGGCGGGACGTTCAGCCATTACCATGGCCATGGTAGGGGTTATAGGTTCTAACTTGCACAAACGTCAGTCAAACCTCAGATAAAGGATCAATGAGTCCGACAGACATGACAATGACAATAAATTGGGAGAGATGTTATCGATAACCAGAGAGCACCCAGGGGACTGTTGAGAGTATACAGCACCAAGAGCTGATATATCTTAACATTTTGATCCTAGTATAGGTCAACCTCAATAAATACCACACAGCCCATTATGCAACCAATAGCTTCTACTAATTCAACCCTGCCTGCCTGATAAATATCTAGGTCTTCAAACTCCATGGTTCCAGTTTGCAATGTAGGCTGTCTGTTAAAAAGGAAAACTTCAAGCCCACACTGAGCTACAATCATGAGGAGATGCAAATTTGCGTGAATTGCAACACTTTTTCAATCAAAGGTTAATTGAACCCTAGGCCTATTTTTAGCCCTGTGCTCTAAAATGTCCTACCCTTACGCAAAGGGGCTTATCTCGCTAACTACAAGGTCTATTTGAATAATTGAAATGGCAAAATAACACAAATAAATGTGAGCTTTGTTAATATGTGTACATATCATTGTATATGTTACTGGTAAATGCTAAAACGAATGTTACACACAGCTCAAATTGAAAATGTTCAGGTTCCCCTTTTTTTTGTGCCTAAAAAGCACTTTTATTGATTTTAAATGATGCAGAAGCTGGCCTAAACTCTCCCAAACCATATCACAACATGTCAGCAGTCCTTTTAAAAAAGAAATTGGCTTTGATAGAGTAAAGTATGCCTGAGAAATCAATGCCGGTGTACAGGTCAGCTGAGGTCAGCCAACGTCAATTTTGATTTTGGAAGGCGCACATATCGCTGTCTTATTGTACTTTTAAATACTATATATCTATATATGTCACTTCTTTTATCATTAATAGCGTTCAATCTATCTAATACAGAAGTTTGGCATCATTTTGAGAGCCTGGGCCATATAAAAACTTGTAAAATATGGCTAATTTTCGTCAGAATTTCAGTTTTACGGGATGTATTTGAACCTAACACAGCCTGTGATCGGCCGATTTGCGCAATTCCCACAGATTTGAACCCGGCAGAGTGTGGGCAGTGTAGTCATTGGTTCTTTGAGTTGTTTACAGAATTTTAAGCCAATAAAATAATCGAAAACTGTGATCCGCCCCCATGCAAAGGACCAACTACTGGGATCCTAATGACCCAGAGCAACGTTTGTCAATCTGTCTGAAGTACATTGTTGTATAGCCGAAGCTATTGTAAGCTATTTTATTGTTTCGAGTAAATTTGAGTTCCCTCTGTTAAACAGTTAGGCAGTATATTTGTTTAGGGCTTTTATGATGAAAGCTAAGAATGGAGGGAGGGGATCTGGTCTACGCTGCCTTTGCCAAGACTGAAGGGAATAATACAGTTTGCCGTCTTGGTTCGGACTACGGAGCCCCCGAGTGGTTGTACACTATCGTGTACATTTTGAATATGTCCGTTCCACACAACGTGACTGGTTCATGCCTTTAATTGCGGTGCAAAAGCTCAGAAAAATCAACCATGATCCGAAAAAAATATTTAGCTTTTCTCCACTAGTCCATGTCAATGTGTCCTTGGGCAAGACACTTAACCCCAAAGTTGCTCCTGTAGCTGTGCCTACGGTGTGTGAATGTAGTATGAATGTCAGTTAGTCCTGATGGGCAGGTGGCACCTTGCATGGTAGCCCTGTCATTAGTATATGAATGGGTGTGAATGGGTGAATGATGACATGTAGTGTTAAAGCGCTTTGAGTGGAAGACTGGAAAAGCGCTATACAAGTACATCCATTTACCATTTGTACTGTGTAATGTGAAACCAGACATCAGTTGACTTATTTGTCACATTACTTCCGTACTTAAGTAACAGCCAAACCATGATCTTTTCCTAAACCTAACCAAGTAGCTTTGTTGCCTTAACAGGTTCTGCACTACAGGTACTTGTACAGGTGCACTGATCGTGTTACTGGATAGTCGTAGGAAGAAATTGCGTTTTCATAGGATAGCATTACGTACAGTTGTATAAGGATATGTTGCAAAGGGCATTGCACAGTTCTCACTGCATGAGTGGTATTCAATTTGTATATGCAAAATCAGTAGAGACCCGCTTTAAGATGTTACCATACTGCATTAACACAACTATCATCATGACACAATTAGGATTTGGGAATAAGGAAGTTGATGGCTGCTGTTTGGTTTTCAGAAATGAAATACTTAGTAGAGAAATCGATTTCAACACAAGGTATATTTAGTAGCTGCTGTGGAGCGTCCAATCATATCATGTGATCTGCATCAGCAGATATATGCCCAGTTGCGTTTCAAAGACTTCTTGTCCATGTTTGCTAAAAGCAGAGGTTTAATGGTTGATGCTTGCTCTGGAAACACTACAGTCTTGGAAATACTTTAGCTTTAAAATATCCAGCCAGGACTACTCCTCTCTTTTTAAATTCCCAAAAGAAAAAACATATTCATCCCTCATCTGACTCATGATCTTCTGGAGAGCTCTTAAATCTGTGATTCCATTGGCCTATTTAGCTTACCAGCATTAGCTGTATTACATTTGTATATACAATTTTATATACCGCAGTGAATTGTTTCATATGGGAGTCAGGCAGGTATCTCAACCAGGTGTCCTATAGGTACAGTCTCAATACAGATTACTCGAGAAACCACGTAAATAACAACATTTTTAACGTAAAGGGACAGTATGTAGGATTTGGTGGCATAGTGCTGTGGTTGCAGATTGCATGTAACTGAATACACTTCCTCTCAATCCTCCCTCTCCAAGACTGCAGTAACATGAGCCGGCGAGTGCAAAACCATGGTAACGCTGTTCTCGTCACTCAGAGGACCTTCTTACCGTAATAACACTACTTTAGGAACAACGGCAGTCAGTTGGCGGCTTACGGTACCGATGTACTCTGTGGCTCATGTTACTGCAATTTCATAATCGTGCCGTATGAACGCAATAGGCTCTCTCTAGAGCCAGTGCTTGGTTTGTCCGTTCTGGGCTACTGTAGAAACATGGTGGTTCAACATGGCCGACTCCATAAAGAGGACCCACTCCCAATGTAGATATGAAGTGTTTATTCTAAGCTAATAAAAACATTATAGTAGACGTCGATGCCGTTGTATTGAATGTCAAGCCGCTACTGCTCCCATGATGCCGCTGTTCTGCAATCACACACTGGGGTGGCATTATGCAGCCGTTGCTTTGTTCAGTTTGAAAAAGCAAAGCCGGCTTAACGGCAGATCTTCTCTATGGCAGTATTGCGGAATCTCTGTGTGAAAGGGGCTATACTTATGAATATCATATTCCATTCCTGCTAACAGATCCCCCTGAAAAACTACACACTGGCCCTTTAACGAATCCAATGCTACCTCTTCCCACATCATTTGCTAACCTGCTTACTTAGCTGCTGCAGTGATCAGCTCTCAGTGGTCAGCCTCTCCTCCGGTAATGATGGAAACCAGAAACGCTTCATGATGTGAGAAACAATGATGTTATAGCCCTAAACCAACTGAGTGAGGGATAATAATGTCTGTGCATGTAATTCCATAGGATCAGGCCATTGATTGGCGGTCCATTACGAGTGTGTGCTCTGGGGCTCAGGGAGCACTCTGCTCTCCACGAGTCCTTGAGAAGAGCAGCTGCCAGAAGCAACAAGAGCAGATAGTAGATATGAAACCAATACAGGCTTTAGCTACTGTGGTAACCTTAATCTGTCCCCAGGTGAGAAGGATTTTTTGTCCTCGTACGGAGAAACAGCAGGTAGGCCAAAGGAACAGAGGACTTCCTCGCTGTCCTTCCTGTGTTTCTTTTTAACTCCAGGCTTGCTGCGAGGACATACTTTCCTGGAAGGGTTCGTTTCTTTTCTGGAGCCAGGAATAGCAATGAGCTGGATTTATGATTTCAAATAAATGTTCATACCTGGAAGCAGCAAGGTGCTGTTATCAATCAGGCGGTGTAGAAACACAGCTATTTTCCTGGATGTGTCCAACCTGTGTGCATAGATAATCATGACATTGTGTGTTCTCCAGCCAAACACTGATAGTGACAGCTGGCACATGCCTTTTTTTTTACCCAGCAGCCCTCACTGCCACCCACCACTCAACCCCAAACACTGCCATAGGGAGACTGCTGAAGCATGAAAATCGTAATGGAGGGTGATAACTGCCTCCTGTCGGCGTAGGGCTTCTGCAATAAAACCAGAGAACAAAGAAGCACACAAACATGATGCTAAAAAACTTCCAACAGATTCACTTGAGATTTGGGCAGGATGTGTAAGTGGGTAATTTTTAAGGTAATACTTTCGCTTTGACAGCTTTTGGGGGAGACTGTGGCTCAGTGGTAGAGCAGGGTCGTCCTTAAATTAGAGGATCCCCGGGTCCACTAGTCCATGTTGATGTGTCCTTGGGCAAGACACTTAATCCCAAGCTGCTCCCGTAGCTGTGCCTATAGTGTATGGATGCTGTGTGAATGGGTGAATGATGAAATGTGGTGTTAAAGCGCTTTGAGAGGTCGGAAGACTAGAAAAGCGCTATACAAGTACAAGTACAGTCCATTTTACCATTTTTACATTTTTTGTCTGTCCCGGGGGGTCGAGCAATCATTTAATGCAGCTAGCTAGATAACTAGATATGATGTGTTATTTACTGAATGTGTTGCTGTTTGCTTCCTTGCTCTAGCTGAAGAGATTCATGTCAATTTTCTCTTCTAACTATCAGAAAAAGGTGAATAAATAATAGTTTACCAAATGCTGGACTATTTCTTGACGGCGTTAAGTACATTACATCACATTACAGTTATTCAGCAGATGCTTTTATCCAAAGGGACTTACAATAAGTGTATTCAACATCGGTATTCAAGAGAACTACTAGTCACCAGAAGTCATAAGAGCATCTCCTTTTTTAAACAAGCATCTAAGAGCATAAACCAGAGCAAACGTACAGTGCAGAAACAAACCAGTACGAATACAATAAGTGCTAAGAGGAAGGCTCAGGGTAGTACTTCTTGAAGAGGTGAGTTTTCAGCCTGCGCCGAAAGATGGGCAGCGACTCTGCTGTCCAGGACAGAAAAAAGCTGTGACCGGGTCGATCGGCCGCAGAATCAGCCCTAGACCACTTGAGAATTGTATTTGTTCTGTTGGTCATTTTAATAAAAGTGACTTTTTGTCATATTTGACACTATATCCTGACTCAAGTACACAAGACAGATAATCTGGGATGAAATCCAGTTGCTTTGGCTCCTTTTAATCCCAATTCCATTGGGCCCAAAGGAAAACAACCATTCAGAGTTGAGGAGTCCCAAACACAGCGTCAAGCACTTCTCGTGAAGCTCCTGCTCCCATATCAAACTGTGAAACTAGGCAGTGCTGATCAAACATGAATTAATATGAGAAGGTTTGCTCTGGTGGGCGGTGCTTGGTTTTGGCTCAACTGTTTTCAATGTGGCAGCCGGGTCACAAACTTTCTGATTTCATTGCGAAACAGTAAACTTGAATATGTTTCTTGGGAGAATTAGGTTCACTAACAGAATCTTGATTCATAGTCGATAAGCGCTGCCCAGTTTGACTGTTTTAATGGGATAACACAAGCTTCATGAGCAGTAATTGATACTGAATTAGAGACCCATTGGCTCTGATTGGTTGTTTTTCTTTGGCCACGGTGGAATCTTCTCATTAGGGACTGTAAAAGGAGGCGGATGAACATGTTATTTTTCACAGATTATCTGTTTCATCTACTACTGTCAGGATATAGTGACAGTTTGAGCAAATATGATAAAAAGTTATTTTCACAAAAGTTTCCAAATGCAGCTTTAAGGTTAAACCTGTTCTTAGAAGCTGTTCTTTCATGATAGTCATAGAGGATTTTAGAATGAGCTTTTTTCATGCAGATTGGTTGGTTTATTGGAAGATGAGCTGGCAGCTGGTGAGACCTGCTGCTGGGGAAACATCACCCAGTGACATGCCAATAACAATACCGGAGATCATGTTAATCAATCCTGCATGTATTTGAACAATCACAGTCAATGTTTTCTTTAAAGGGGTCTATAGCTCTTAAAAAACCCATTTTGAAGTAAATCAAACTATTTTACATTTACTGTCTCCCCTTAAAAGAAAACTATGAAATTACCCATTTGTATTATTAATGCTTCGCAAATTGTACTTTTGAATACACAAATTTCTGTGATTTATGATACCTACTTTCCTATTTTATGTCACTTGAAGTATTATCGCTGAATGTAGTATTAGTTTTAGGTGGTACGGTGGACCAAAACCACATGCACTCCCTTGGAGACAGCAGCTAATTGAGAGTTTTCTCACATCCCTCCCCTGGGGCAGATGTTGAAATGCAGAGTGAATTTGGTGAAGGGCGCTCCTACCATCCTCCCCAGTCATATCCTCCAACCTAAGACAGTCACTTGTTTAATTTTAACACAACAAAGGAATCTGAATATTCCAAAATGGCTACAGGGAGTATGATAAAGCTCCAAAATTGCACCATGAATTAAGTCAGCTAAAAGAGAAGTGTTGAATTATTGCCCTGGGACAGAAGAACATGAAAGAGGAATTCAGACTGTATTCCTTGGAATAATACGGTTACTGGAGAAATGTAGAGAAAAAAATGATACAAAATCAGGTGTCATTACAGTGGAGGTCAATACTCTGATGCATAACACTACACAACATGGACCTTGTTTGCAGAAAATGTAGACATTAAGACATCATTGAATGATGAGAGTTGCCCACAACAACCTCAGTGTTTCTCTGGTGGCTGCTGTGCAGCTTAGTGGAAATACTCAAGTAGTGGCCTTTAATTACCTCATCAGAGGAAATTAAGCCTTTTTGTCAGATTTCTTAATTATATTTGTTATGTTTTTGTAAGAAATCTCCGTTTTCTAATCTGTCATTTTGCCATATCACCAGTATTGTTTTTGCTTTTGAGCGTGTCATTCTAGACGCTCAGAGTAAGTACGCTGGAAGTCATGTGACACAGGATGAAGAGCGACAAAGTCCGCGTAGGCAGGGGGATGGAGACACAGGAGTACCCAGCGTTCTACACCAGTAGAACGCTGTTTGTGTCCCGTTTGACACCAAGTCAAAATTGACTTATTGACTTAATTTATTTGAACCTAGACTATGACCTTTTCCTGAACCTAAAGTAGTTTTCATGAATTCATAACAATAACAATGTGTTCAAAACTGGGACGGTGCGTTCGTATGTGATGAGTTGAGAATCAGAAACCTGCTAGAGAACGCTAGATTTCAAAATGACCCAAACAAAAATCCCAGCCCAGTGATGCTAACTCTGGTTAAGTCTTGTGTTTGTTTATCCACCCCGACCTTCCTGCCTTACTCCAGTCATAGTGAATACAGCCACTAAAGGTTGCTTCTTAACAACAAATGTAAATAAGTCGTATTAACCTGCTTGCACAGACGACCTATACGGCCTGTTTCTTTGGGTGAGGGGTGTTTGATTTGTATTTATGGTTTCTGTTAGAAGCTAACTTAACCCGTCCTCCATGTTTATCTGTTGTCTTGATACATTCAGTGTAATATGCGCTCTTCAATAACAGAAATACTGTTTTCATTCATTTCACCAGCCCCTTTGAGTTAAACTGATTTGTGCCTTTACATTTGAGTTTTTTTTTACTTGTGCATTTGTACAGTGTTGTGAGAATGACATGACAGTAAATGTTGATGGTGCTGAATTTAACATGAGTAATACAAGAGTGATTTCGCTGTCATTCCCCTTCATTAGAGACTGGCCATCATCTTAATACCAGCTTTGATTAGAGAATCTACTGTAGCTACAGTGGTGAAAGGCCCAGAGGTCACCTTGGCAATGTAGTATTCCAAATCACTCGACACCCACACAATTCCAGCTGCTTTGACCTGACTGTCTTCCTCATCTCAGGCAACGTCCTCATGAATACATAATTATTTTTTGTCTTCTTTTTATCTGCTGTTCTGCAGGCAAGCTGTGGAGGAGGCGGACAGTGATCCAGGCTCCCCAGGGTGACGGCAGGCCCTGTCTGTCCCAGATGGAGCAGTGGAAGCCCTGTCTTGTGAAGCCCTGTTACAGCTGGAGATACAGCTTCTGGTCCGAATGCAAGTCTGAGGTCAGTCCGTCCTACTGTCTATCAGAAGACTCCATTTTTCTATATATTGTCTGAGCCGCTTCACTTCAATATAGGGACAGTACGAGCATCAGTATTCAGAATTGTTAAAGAAATTTGGCATGAAAAGATTACATGACTACAGAGACCATTATATCCTTCTGATATTAGAAATATTGATTATCAGTGAAAATACTCCGGTCCAAAATATATTGATATTGTTTCAACCTTTAAAATCCCATATCAACAGACCCGTATACATTTTTATATTTCCAGTATATACTGGATTCAGAACTATGTAGCAATGAATAATGTGATGTTGTAAAAATTCCTGTATAATCATTATACAAACTGGAACTTATAACAGAACATGGGCTGTGATTTTAAACTGTAATTTCATAATATTTACTTTAATTAACAACTCTCAACCACAGCCTAGAAGCTGTAGGTCACAATACATTGACAATGTTTCTGGCTTTCTTCTTTTCACTCTCTGTTCTTTTACTTGTTTTCCCTCTTATTCTTCCCTATTTCCTTCCTCACCTTCAACATTGTTTTTTTTCCTTGCCTGAAGCATCTTTTTACAAGGCGGCAGTAGTGTAAAGTGCTCAGAGTGATCAGAAGACTAGAGGTGATATACAAATGCAAGTCCGTTTACAATGGAAGTCCATTACTTTGACATGCTGCGGGACGCCAGCGGCTCATAGTTGCTGTTTTTTTTAACTGAAAAGCAATTACAAAGAGCTTAGAAGAGAAACGTTCAATCTTTTGAAGGCCCAGCTGGATCATTTTAGTGTAAACTGCTAGCTAACTCTGTATGATAGCATTTGATGCTTGAGTTCATTATACCCCACATACAAAGGTGTACTGAACCTATGCATGTATTTGTTTTATGTTTCGTCAGGGGGCGAGGTGTGGAGAAGGACTGCGCTTCAGGAACGTGTCGTGCTTTGTGTCGGACGGTTCAGGTCAGCAGGAAAGCAGCCTGGTGGACGATGATCTGTGTGGAGATCTGGAGCCCTCGGTGGACGGAGACGCCCACATCGTCCTGCAGGAGCCCTGCACTGTACCCTGTCCAGGTAAGAATACAATACATAAAGCGTGAATAGTGAAATAAAGTTTACAGGTATCATCCCTGCATCAATCCTTCTCCCAGACAACTGAGGGATTATTCAAAATGATTACAACTTTGGTCTCATGTACATTTGGAGAAAATCAAATAAAAATGCGATAATAAGAATGCGGCAACATTGCTAAAAAGAACTCCGCAGTAAGATGATCAGGGAGGTTGTAAAGAAAGGCCCAGCCCACCTTTTGTGAAAGAGGAAATGAAAACACGAAGGCAAACAGTAAAATTACCAAAACTCTCTATTGTAAATATCACAGTCAGGCTGTTCTAGTTCACTGTCCGTACTTATACCCACGAAAAGTAGCGCTGTAATTCGTATCCCACATATTCGTGAGTCAATGGTGAAATGAACACAATGGCAATCCTACAAAATGTTTGGATCCTCTGTTTGTCATCATGCCTTCTTGATACAGTGATGCATCCAAGGGTTTGTGCTCCACCTGTTGCTGTCTGCTGGGAGGACACGATGCATTCCTATTTATCCTATACATCCTTTTTGCACGGCTCACACTGAATGTCGATGCGAAACACTCACTTTTTGTTCATCAACAATTCCATTAAAGTTGATTACAAACAAGACAACCACATCCTCAACAATGTTAACAAAAAGAGAACGGCAGCATTGATTTGTCTAATTTTACTATGGACGGAAAGCCAAAAAAGGCAGAAAGGTGGCCAGATTCTAAAACAATTCGGGCGTGACTAATTCAAGGTTGAAATGACATCCAGGCTTAGACAGTATGATGTTGTTTACTGGTAAGACAACATCAAAATAGAACCGTATTCATCATCTCTAGTAGCACCAATAATGCTTATTCTAGGCTTTCACAATAACAACAACAGACCTGACGGCTGACGCACTTATTGTTGAGTGTGTTTGATTATAGGAGCTTCAAGAGCTCCAGTGTGCCACACAATGCAACGCTGATGTTCACAGCAGCTGCAGTGTGTGTATAAAAGTGTGTGAGTACACGTGGATACTTACACCGACTACTCCAGCTTGGAAAGCGTGTGGGTGTAATCAAGTTAAGTGGCTTAGTGAAGACCACAAGGTCAAAGAGGACTCTCTGATCGGGTTCCTGTGTCCATTCTGACATCCATTCACGTTGATGGAAAACTAGTTTAATAGACAGAAAATGTGATTCTACTTTTTATCAAATGATTTTTCTTTTGGACTGCTGGCTTTGTGATTAATTGAATGTGTAGGAATATGCTCAAATCTACCTTGACATCACAAAGGGAACGGTGTAACCTATTATACAGAGAATCTTCTCTTTGCTCAGAATGGGATTCTTCTGGACAGGTGATATTAATGAAAAATGGATCATGCTTTTTTTATAATTGACCTTTGTCCCACCACACAACCTTCCACTGCAAGTAAGTGGAGTTGATATTTGAATGGATACACCTGTACCTGAATGAAATGTGTCATATCTTCTATGATATCTTTAAGATTGCAGGAGTTTTAAAGATACAAAATCATCCAGTTTTCCTGTTTTGCCTCAGCTTTCAAACATCTCACGGATCAGGGTAAAAATACACTTCGTAATGACGACCAATCTTCTAGTCCTCAAAGTACTTGTGTGGCTCAAGTGCTGATTGGAGGCTTTCCAGTTCAAATGTGGAAAATTGGCACAACTAGACGCATGTTATGTGAAGTGCCATTAAAATCAGACCTTGATTTGAAATAGGCCTATTGTCTAACGCCTGTTTTATAAGCATATTCTATATTTTAGTAAACCTCCACGTTTCCTGATCGGCTCCTGTTTAGTTGTCAAAGCAAAAGCAACACTTCCTCACTCTTTGGGCTGTTGTCTTGATAAATGAACTTCATACATTTCCACAGTACAGCAACACACTGTCATGGTCATTCTGCTGCTCTCAGTTTCTCTTTATAACAGTAATAGTTTCCGTTCAATAATTCTCTCCACTCCATTTGATTTCTTTGTCGCTGTTAAGCTACGGTCAATGAAACTCAACGTTTCCTTCAAATGATTTATACATTGAAAGTCTAAAATCCCTTTCTGCTTTTATTATGAAATATCTGCAGGAAGTTTCCTGGTAGTAATGAATTTAGACAACTCAAGGTTCACTTATTACTTTTTATGCTTTCAACCACATCTCCGTCAGTGGATGCACTTGGCTCAGTTATCATGGAAGAAGTTCTCTTGTCTCACCGTGACGATGCAGTTGAAAGCTCTGAAAGATCAGAGTCATTCATATGCCGAACTACTGTTTACAATGTCAAGAATCTATTGTGTTGTATTTATTGAAAGTGGCTGAAAAGTGACTTAATGGTGAGCAAAGTAGAAGCAATTGGAATTGATTGTATAATGAGTCCAGGACAGTCCAGTTAATTCAATTTATGAAATTGTCAAGTGTAAAAAGAATGGTAGCAAGGGTGTTTGATGCTTAAAACATTAATTATGGCCCCACCAAATGTACTTGCTTTAGCGTTAGCAAAATCAGTTATGTTCCTTTAAATGCAGCATGGGGATTTAGAGTTTTGGTTTCTCAACTTCCTGTACGATCTGTAGGAGAATGCTACCTGACGGACTGGACTGTTTGGAGCCCGTGCCAGCTAAGCTGCGTGAGCGGGGATGACCTGGGTTTCGGCTCGGTCCAGGTCCGATCTCGAGCCGTGGTGGCCCAGGATCCAGAGAACCTGCTGCAGTGTCCAGAACAGGAGCTGGAGGCTCGGCCGTGTACAGGTCAGTCTGGCAGAGTCCTGCTGGAACTCAAAATGACAATAAAGTGATTCACAGAGGCATATTCCACCCTGTCGCATGGAAAAAAGGTAGTATATCCAGAGGCTGTTATTGAAATTGACGTGGTATATCCATCCATCCATCCATTTTCCTCCGCTTATCCGGGGTTGGGTCGTGGTGGCAGCAGGCCAAGCAGGCTGACCCAGACTTCCCTCTCGCCCGCAACATTTTCCAGCTCATACTGGGGGATCCCGAGGCGTTCCCAGGCCAGCTGGGAGATATAATCCCTCCAGCGTGTTCTGGGTCTTCCCCGGGGTCTCTTCCCAGTTGGACGTGCCCGGAAAACCTCCAGTGGGAGGCGTCCAGGAGGCATCCTAATCAGATGCCCGAACCACCTCAGCTGACTCCTTTCGATGCGAAGGAGTAGCGGCTCGACTCCAAGTTCCCTCCTGATGTCCGAGCTCCTTACCCTCTCTCTAAGGCTGAGCCCGGCCACCCTACGGAGGAAACTCATTTCGGCCGCTTGTACCCGCGACTTTGTCCTTTCGGTCACGACCCAGAGTTCGTGACCATAGGTGAGGGTAGGAACGTAGACGACCAGTAAATTGAGAGCTTTGTCTTCCGGCTCAGCTCTCTCTTCACCAAGACGGTCCGGTGCAGCGCCTGCTTTACTGCTGCAGCCGCACCGATCCGCCTGTCGATCTCCCGTTCCATCTTACCCTCACTCGTGAACAAGACCCTGAGATACTTAAACTCCTTCACTTGCGGTAGGCACTCCGTCCCCACCTGGAGGGAGCAATCCACCGGTTTCCGGCAGTGCACCATGGCCTCGGATTTGGAGGTGCTAACTCTCATCCCCGCCGCTTCACACTCGGCTGCAAACCGCCCCAATGAATGCTGGAGGTCACGATCCGAGGAGGCCAACAGGACCACATCGTCTGCAAATAGCAGAGAGGTGATCCCGAGACCCCCGAACCTGACGTTCTCCACCGCCCGGCTGCGCCTAGAAATCCTGTCCATGAAAGTCACGAACAGGACCGGTGACAAAGGGCAGCCCTGGCGGAGGCCAACACCCACCGGGAACGTGTCTGACTTATTGCCGAGAATGCGGACACAGCTCCTACTGCAGTCGTACAGAGACCGGATAGCCCGTTGTAACGGGTCCGGCACCCCATACTCCGGCAGCACCCCCCACAAGAACCCCTGAGGGACCCGGTCGAAAGCCTTCTCCAAGTCCACAAAACACATGTAGACTGGTTGGGCAAACTCCCAGAACCCCTCCAGTAGTCTTGCGAGGGTAAAGAGCTGGTCCACTGTTCCACGGCCGGGACGGAATCCGCACTGCTCCTCTTGAATCCGAGGTTCGACAAATGGTCGGAGCCTCCTTTCCAGCACCCTGGCATAAGCTTTCCCCGGGAGGCTGAGTAGTGTGATACCCCGATAATTCGAGCACACTCTCCGGTCCCCCTTTTTGAAAATGGGAACCACCACCCCGGTCTGCCAGTCCATGGGCACTGATCCCGACCCCCATGCGACACTGAAGAGGCGTGTCAGCCAAGACAGCCCAACAGTGTCCAGCGCCTTCAGCATCTCAGGGCGGATCTCATCCACCCCCGGCGCCTTGCCACCAAGCAGCTTTTTGACTACCTTAGCGACCTCTGCCAGGGATATGGGTGAGCCCCCCAGGTCTTCAGGCGCTGCCTCCTCTGCAGAGGACATGTTGGTCGGGTTTAGGAGTTCCTCAAAGTGTTCTTTCCACCGCCCGACGATGTCCCCCGTCCGGGTCAACAGTTCCCCCCCCCTGCTGAGAACAGCCTGGGGTAGGCCCTGCTTTCCCTTCCTGAGCCGTCGGATGGTTTGCCAGAACCTCCTTGAGGCCAACCGAAAGTCCTTCTCCATGGCCTCCCCGAACTCCTCCCATGCCCGAGTTTTATGGTGTTTTATACGTGGTATAATAACGATATAATAAGCGAACAAGTCCTCAAAGGAAGGATGGGAGTGGTGATCGATGGGTCAAACAAACACAGGACTTTCACCAAGGAGACCACTGTTTGTGTCCCGTGTGAAACCAAAAGTAAGCTCTGACTTTAAGCTTGTTACGTAACGTTGTCATGCTTGTTATGTAAGACCACAAAAGAATGTCCGCTCTGGACAGTTGTTATTTATCTTAGCTAGTTCTGTTGTTACATTACGTTGTTATGTTATTATTTCAACACAAACCATGATCTTTTTTCTAACTGTAACCAAGTAGTTTCATCTAAACCTAAATAATGGTAAAATGGATGATAAATGGACTTGAACTCTAGTATTCTGACCACTCAAAGCGCTTTAACACTACATGTCATCATTCACCCATTCACACCCATTCATACACTGATGGCAGGAGCTACCATGCAAGGTGCCACCTGCCCATCAGGACTATCTTTTTCTGGCGACTGGGTTGGGAATATTATAGAATTATAGTTGGCCTATAAACTACAATGTTATTAAAGCTTTTAACAAAGTCATGATCATGCTCTTCTTGCAGAGGGTCAGTGTTTTGAATACAAGTGGAAGACTGGACCATGGAGGGGTTCATCTCGCCAAGTCTGGTGTCAGCGCTCAGATGGACTAAATGTCACCGGTAAGCATGATGTACCTCCATGTGAAATTGTTGATGGCTATTGTGAACTTGAATTAGAACTTGGTTTATGAAAAGTAGACCACTCTGTAGTGTTAGCCAGTCTTAGTTTTGCACAAAAACTTAAAAGAACCTACACTGCTATCCAAAATCTCTGGACCACCCTCCAATCAGCCAAATATAAAAATAAGCCTTCCCTTAGCTGACCCTGGCGAAATGCCATTTAAAAATGAATGAAGAAGGTGATATTTTTTATCCATTTCTTTTTGCTTTAAAATATTCTCAATTCATCCATCTAGACGATAAAAAATTAGACAGTATTTTGCAACCAATGAAATGAGATGTCTACAGTCTGACAATTCAGATCTATCCATGTGAAATCAGACCACTGACATTGTGAATATTAAACAGCCTGGGTAGACCAGCCTGTTGCCTTGAATCGAGTCAAATAGCATGGATGTGACCATAATGGGTTAAGCTGCGCTTAACACAGCTCTGACACATGAGGTGTTGCAATGTGCGTGGCGAGGTGATAATGTAGATAGGGTTACTTAAAACCATCCCCCCTGGAGCGTCAGAATGCCAGACTGCTGCCTAAGCATTTCTTGACACTAAATCCCAGGAAACGGTAAGCAGATGAGGTTTTAATCCATAGCAGAGTCACCGTCAACATTTAATCTCATTGTCCATCACATGTCAGGGTTAAACTCAGCGCTGATAACATTGTTCCCAGTTCCTCAAAGCATCATTTCTCATCTGATATGGCATTAGATTTGAAGGGCTATCTGGAAAAACAGATTCCTCTCTTTAGGCCATCTGCTTTTATTTACAACTCATGCTTCATACAGGCCTGGAGCCATGTCATATTTCTGGGCTCGCTGAGCATACAGCACTCCCTGAGCCCTGAGTTTAAGTGAACGAGGACAGTCAGCGCACCCACTGCTCCAGATGGTGCGCCTATGTGCGTCTACTTTGATTGGCACAATGCATATTTTTCCTTCTTGTAAATGTTTCCTTGCAAGCAGTGGTATTCCCCTCATGAATATTCATACTGAGCTCTCTTTGCGGGCATGCCACCTAATAAATATTCAAGAAGCTCTGATAGATTACCATGTATTTGGAGGACGTGAGTGTCTGCTGGTTGGATCAATGTCAGCACCGTCTGTCTCGGTCATACAGCTTATTTTATCCGCAGTCGGAATACACACTCCTTACCCCACATAGTGTACAACCTGAACCTGAACACATTGTGTTCTGAAAAAGGATAGTGCCTTAAACTTGCATTCTTTCTACTGGTTATTAGTGGGCGACTCCTCTGGTTGTATAGAAGTCTATGAGGAAATGACCCGACCTGTCACTCAGTAAACATGAGTTCATGGTTTTAATCACTTGTTTCAAGTCTTCTTCAATACAGCATGATGTTCCTTTTTCTAAATTATGGTCCATTTAGAAATAGACAACATAGCGGGGTATGCTTTAGGGTGGGGCTAACTCGTGATTGATCAGTCGCTTCTACAGCGTTGTCTGGTCTGGAAGTTGGCCCATGTTTTTGTCTTAGAAGTTTAACCATTTCTCAGTACATTTTCAGTTCATGAAAGTTAATTGTAGCATTTTGGTTACCTAAAAATGGTTCAGCGTTTGGTTGTACTTAGCTCCACCCTCTCGTGTCACATCTGGTTGCAAAGATGGCGACGGCCAAAATGACAAATTCGAGGCTTCAAAACACAATTGCAAGGTCTCAGTTTCAATGCACTGAATCGTCACTTAAAGGGGGAAATAAATAATAGTTCATGGGTATTAAATCACTTCTTGATGACTATACTCTCAGGCTTCATGCAATGTATCTACCAAAGGATGAATAAAAGCAAGTGTCTTAATCAGTCTTGGGATTTGAGTGGAATTGTTGGTGTTTTTCAAACTAAGCCAATTATCAAATTATTCCAGGGCCACTACTTATGGTAAGTATCATTGAGCTAAATGTGAGAGGGACAGGAACGGAGATGCTGCTTGTAACACTAACTGCCTCCAGCTCATCAAACTGAAATGGAAAGCAGATGTAAAACTGGGCCACAATTGTTCCTGTTCATGTGTTATTGATTGACCACAAGTAACACATCTGACACTGTTTCTTACATCTTGTACAGTGAAAGAAACACCAGCTGTCAACCTCTGACACTTGAGTTTGACCATTTGGCCTTTGCTTAGCAGGTGGATGCCCAGTGACAGCTAAGCCGATGGCTGACCGATCCTGTGACCCCCCCTGCACCAAGCCTCGCTCCCTGTGCACAGAGGTGAGTTTTGGAGAGATGAGATCTACTCTTCAGCTTCCAAAGTTGCAACGTTGCTGCCCTGAATGTTGTTCCCTGTGAAGCTGTTTGAGCAGGGATTGAGTGTAAATGGTAAATGGAATTTGGCTTCTTGTGGTGTCTATCTTGGTGATTTTTGACACCTTTGGCTTCTCTTGCAGTCTCTCAGCATCTTTTGACATCTCACTCTTCACCTGTTGAGGTCTCTTAATGCCTTCAGTCTCTTGGCTTCTTTGCTTCTGACCATCTTTTGCTTTCCTGGTGTCTCCCAGGTCTATTGTATACATTGTTAATGCCGAGACAGATCCAGCCCCTCTTGTGTGGCATCAGTGTTGATCCTCCACACTATGGCGGGACAAAATATCAATACAAGGATGTACATTATTACTTCCTCTTGCATTACATTATCATTACACTAATATAGATATTACTATATAAATGCAGGAGCTTTAAACGGCCATCGTCCAACACCAACAGACCTCTGGCCTCTTATTTCATTACTTGATCATAATCATTTTTGTTTTTAACATCTGGTTTGTCTGCGGGCGGAGCACCACACCATTTTGTAACAAAGCAGGTTTAAGAAGCAGCACATTGTTGTTTTCACTTTTAAACCCTAATGAAGGATTTTAGAGAGGCATCGCTGTTAATTCCTTTAAAAATGTTAACCCCAGCACTGTTCTGCTTTCTGGCATGAATGATGGGATGGATTGAATGATGGCACAAGTAGACATGGACCATAGTAGTCAGTGTGTGTTTGTTTGTGTATTAAAGAGGCACTAAGCTAATACTAGACTAAGGCTATGCACTTTGTTGCAAATTGTTTCATCTCAATTGTCAAATTTTGGACTTTTGAAAGTGTATCGTGATACCATTGTTATCATGATAGTAAAGTATCGCATCATGAATTACCCTCACATTTCCACCCCTACCACACACGGAACAACAAACTCAAAAACACATCATAGCCTTGATCAAGTAGATTTCTTCCCAAACACCAGGAAGTCTTTTGTCTTTGGCCTACACTCAAACACTGAAGAGTCAGTGCCGTTAATCTGAACAAACATGTTTATCTTTGGTTGCTTGCTCGGTAGCCTTCGGGAGAATTTAACAAAACAACCAATGTTGATTCTGGCATACACTTACTAGCCACAGTTAGCCGCGTCATACTGCAACTGTGACAGCGCAAGATACGTTTCCCAGTGAAAACACGACGTCGTGTTTTCCACCATGTTAGAAATAAATCAGCAGTTTAAAGCGCCGTGTCTGTAGACCTCCAATATGGCTGCGAGAAAGGGTGCTGAATGACGGATTGAGCCCCAGGCACCCTGTTGGGATGAAAGCCTCTGGATAGGAGGAAACGTAAAAGAAGGAAAAGAGAGAAAAAAATAGAGGAATGGAAATAGAATAATCAAACTCACTTGGTGTTGCCACCAGTTGTTAAGCTTCTCCCATGATCCTCTCTTAGCACACCTGGACTGAAGCGCTGCAGGTTAAAGAGCAGCTGCTAATGTTTTTTTCAGGCAATACATATCAGCAAAGCAGAGACTCTAAAAAAACCTGCTTTCAAACTCAGAATACACTGAAATAAGACAATAAAATATACTATGAGCTATACCTTACACTTATCCTTTAAAGCAGAGGTCTTCAACAGGGGGTCCGCAGAGGTACTGCAGGGGGGTCGTGACCCCCAATTTTTTTCCCCAAAATGTAAATGTCTTTAAATACGTTGTAAAAAACAACATTTACTTCACCCAGGAATCCTTGTGCAATCATTCCAAGATATTCCTGCTAACACACTGCAGCTCCTATCCACAACAGCCAACTACTGAGGCCAGCGTGTTATTATGCCAAGTGTTTGGACATCGTTATGAGCGGAAATGAATCGTTTTGTAACTCGACCAAAAACCATGAATCTGTCCATTATTGTAATAGTTCAGTATTGAATGCAAGATAACAGCTATGTTTATGCATGGCAGTGGCACTAATAGGCCATCACTCATTTTCGTTTCCACATTTATGTTTAAAATAAAAACGTCAATTTGAATAGCTTGTATGCATGATTATCATGCAATTGACAGACAATGTTGGTATTGGTATCAGCTGAAGGTGTGTTTCTAAATGTCAGTGGCACGGCCCCCCTACTCACTGTACCTTCACATGTTTAAAATAACAACATGAACATATCAACCTGTGTATTATTTGAATAGCTTAGTATTGAATGCACAGTAAAGAGGTATGTTTATACATGGCACTAGGCCCAGTTTAATATAAAACACAATTTTATACAATAGATATAGTCGGGGGTCCCTGCTCCATCGCTCTGTCAGTTTGGGGGTCCTTGGGCTGAAAAACGTTGAAGACCCCTGCTGCAGAGGGTTGCTGGAGCCAATTCCAATTGACATTGGGCGAGAGGCAGGGTACAAACTGGACAGGTTGCCAGTCAATCACAAGGTTCTCTCTCCTCGTCTCTCTATTGGTTTTAGGTCTGGGTCCGGATACAACGGCGTCTGGGTCCGGATCTGGACCACGACCAGCCTATTAGTGACCCCTGTTATTGCAAATGTAAATAGCGGACAGTTTTGCAATATTTTGTTTTGGGATGTTGAGCTTCACCTTCAATTCTGCGATCACTTGTTCAGAAGTTTCTTTTTCTTTTTTTTAGCATCAGTGAAAAACAGGATTTTTAACAGAGGGCCTGTTTTACAAACTGGTGGCATGGATCTACATGGTAGGAAGGGTCTAATGACAACATGTCATCAGTTGCATTATTGGGAAAAATATGGGGGAAAAAATGGGAGCCACAAACACAAGCATTTATGATCAGCTCATTGGAAGTCAACAGGTTACCTCCCTGCTGTCATTTTGCACTATTTGTGACAGCAGCTGTTGAAGTGTTGGTAAAAGCCTTCAATACATTTTATGTAAAAACTCATCTGTGTTTATTATCTACGCCAACTTTTTCCGTAAGTTACTATTAGAAACCACTAATAGTGGTTAACAAGTAATCGTGTTCTGCTGACACGGTTACTTGTTACCCTGTGACACCTGTTGCTCTGAAACGGTCGGGGTCCTGTCAGAATTCTGTAGAACTTTAGAATATCGATTCTGACAACCTAACATACAACAACCAGGCATTTTGATGCTAGTAACAGTATAATATTGAATATTCAAAGCTTAGTAATTCGTCTGGCTGGCTGGGTTTCCGACATGCGCACGCATGATTTTGATGAACTCTGCTGTTGAAGGGTCTATTAGTTGTTACATTGCCACATTAATTGCTAACTGTGTGAGAATGTTACCATGCTGGCATTTACATTTAGTTCAAAGTACCACTGTGCCTGAGAATAGCCTCATAGAGAGATGCTGCATAGCTGTAGCTAATTTTGTATTCAAATGATGTATTAATCATGATGTACTACAGTTATTGTAGCTAAGGCAGTTAGTCAGTTGTGAGACTGAAAGGTCAGGCTGACTAAACACCCTCGACTGACAGTCATTCCTTGCTAAGACGACCAGTTGTAAAGAAACAGGCTCAGATTTCTCACTAAGCTGTGAGTTATATTTCTGTATAAATCTGAGCTAATTGCTCATGTTAGACCATTCTATTCAGGCAGAGTTCCTGGATGGTTGCTTAATAAAAATGTATATCGAAACTATGCTCTCCAAACTCAAGTATTGCTATATGAGATATCATTTTGGCATTCATGTGGTAAAATAATACCCATCTGTAGTGAGGGGGAGGTTTTCCCAGCATAAGTATATACCACGAGGCACTTTACAGCACAGAACAGAAGATGAGTTGTGTTTGTTTTAGTGGAGATGTGGTTGCTAGAAGGAAGCTGGGGATGGAGATGTCTGGAGGAAGGGAGGATGTGTATGAACATTACAGCAGCACCCTCCAGAGACTAAAGCCAGATAGAAATAAAACCATAACACGTTGCTGAACCACACTGCTCTTCCTTTGTTTGCCACTAAGGAGATGTAAATGATCATTTCCTCATTTCCTCATTTCCTCATACTCAGTCTGCTGTTGGACCTGTTTGCGTGGTGGGGATTTCTGGGGGCCGATTATCCCCCAGAGATTGTCGGGGAGCCGGGGACCCCCTGCAGGGTGATGAATAGAACCAGGCCGAGAGAGAGAGAGAGAGAGAGATGTGGAGGAGGGGTGGCTTCCCTGCGCACACACACACACACACACTTAAACACACGCCCTGTCTGACAAAACAGACAGCAGCAACAAACAGCACCACTGTCACTGAGATGATTTTATAATGAGATTGTGCAGATACATTATCACAGGTGCTCTATGGTTTGTTGAAGATGCTGCATTTCATTTAATTGTAACATTTAGAGAACCAGCCTCTACATTGTTTGCCATCAGCTCAGGCCCCCTTTTCTAAACACCAACTCATCTTAGAGGCTAGTGTGATTCTATTCCTTCCATACGGCCTACATGAGTTTTAAGTTGGCAAAGACTCCAAGCTTGTGCCAATCAAATAGATGACATGGACCCATGGAAACCCGATTTAAAAGTCACACACATGAATTCATTTTCAAAAAAAGAACAGGAGCTGAGGACATTCAGACATGGGCCAAAATCAAGTCGACCCATCATACTACAGTTGAGTCTGGACCTGGCCTGGATCCACACCTTTTACAGATGTGATCCGATAGACACCTGAGACCCAAAGCAATACCTTATCAGACTTAGACTACGGTCCCAGTTCGGGTCTTAGTTACTGGTATCAAAAGAATTCTAACATCAAGACAAATGGTCTCGTTCTGAGAGGTTTCTTGTCAGCTGCCCGAGATGCTTCATCAGTTTTTAACATGTTTTGCCAAAATGTTTGGAATTAGAACAACACAAATAATCAGTATTCAATGAGACCACACCACAAAAACCAGGGAGGACACAGTGGAAACACAAATACAATGTAAGTGACAAAGAAAGGAAAGTTATAACATGAAAAAACAAATCAAGAAAAAGGGAATACATTCTGAAATTGGTGTCACACCAACCGAGATTACAAGAGACATACTGGTAAACAGATCAAATAGAATGGCATTCAAGGAGCAGCAGGACGGATTGACAGGTTATAAGCAGCAGAAGGCTGCAGAGCTTCATAATATGTTCTTGCTCCTGTGGCTTCACTTCATCCACTCCTGTTGATTTCGCCTGTCTCGGCGTATTTACTAAATGTCTGTAGCATTCATGTTGTCTTTGTATTTTTTCACAGGTCATCACTCTTGTTGCATGAAGTTGAACTTGTATCTGCAGGGAGCTTTAGTGGCCATTATAAAAAGTGAAGGAGTTGTCAGATACGTGTTGTGATAAGTAATGGTATATAGTATATACAGATATCAAAGGTGGCTGCAGAAGTTTTAGGTTCCGGTGACTTTGTCCATGTCATCGTTTTAAACCTTCCTCCTTTTTGTGTCAGGCAGGAGTGTGTGGCTGTGAGGACGGTTACACTGAGGTGATGACGTCTGACGACATGCTGGACCAGTGTACAGTCATCCCAGTGCTGGAGATCCCCACTGCAGGTGACAACAAGGCCGACGTCAAGACCATCCGAGGCTTCAACCCCACTCAGCCTGCAGCCAGCTCACCGGGCAGGGCCGGACGCACCTGGTTCCTTCAGCCCTTCGGCCCAGGTAACAGTCTGTGACAGCTGAGCAACTGCTGTACATATCATGTTGGATGACGTGATGACTGTGGATTTTTAAGATGAGGCCAAATATGATAAGAATAGATGGATTATACTGAGACAACATACTGAGCCTGTACAACATTACAATGTATCCAAACTAGTGCACTTTGTGGAGGAAATGTATGTGATTGCTGAGAACACAAAATGATTGCTTACTAAGCTATAACAGGAGCGGTGGGAGGAGGGGTATTAAAAGACAGGGAGAAAGGAGGAGGTCCTTCGACAGAAAGGACATGATGAATGAAGGAGGGGTACCGGTGGAAAAGAAGAAAAACAACTATAAATGATGAAGGGAAGAAAAAAGGAAGTCGGGGAATGGAGAAGGAAAGGAAGAAATACAAGAAAAGAAGGAATGAAAGAGGAGAAAGGAAATAAACAAATAGGAAATGAATTAATGAATAAAGAAGCAAATCCAAGATAAAGACAAAAGAAAAGAACCATAAGAAGGAAAGAAAGAAGAAAGGGGGAGCATGGGAAGAGGAAGTAAGAAAAGAAGGCGGGGACAGGAAATAGAGCTGAGCTAATGGAAAGTGGAAAGAAAGGAAGAAACATATACCAGATGAAAAGAGGAGAAGGAAAGACAAAGATATACAATCATCATTAGTTTATTATATAAAAGACAAAAACAGACATTTACAGCCTGAGCTTATCTAAATAGTTCTAATTGATCTCATCAAATAGTGCAAAGTGAAATACCTCCATCTAAAAGGCCACATTGCAGTGCAACATGACATGTACTGTATATTTGTATCTGTTCTCATTAACACATCATATGTATATTTAAAGGTGTTTCAGTATAATAACACATTCAACACTGGTGTTAAAGGCGTTGTTATGTTTGGTTGATCTGTGTACCTTCTGTTACATTGATAATTCAGTTATTTCCTCACTGAAGTGGAGCAGAAAAGAAGTGTGTGTAACTCTACTGCCCCCTTCAGCTGAAAGAAGGCAGTGAATGTGACCATGTGTCCCTACAGTGCATTAACAGTGAGCATGTGGATTATCTGTCCAGATGGGAAGCTGAAGACCTGGGTGTATGGAGTAGCAGCAGGAGCGGTTGTTCTGCTCGTCTTCATAATCTCCATGACATACTTAGCATGGTAACGTATACCAGCACATCTTCTCACTGTCTGTCTTACTGTTCCTGTCATCACACGGGTCACCATTCATGCCATCATTCACCTCTATTCAGTGATGTAATGGAGATCATAATGAGAGGAAAAGAAATGACTTCATTTCTGCTTTATTGATAATGCATTGGGTCGGGCTCCACTTTTATGTGGTAAATATTGAAAAAAGTGATGAACTCTCAAAAAGCCAATGTCAAAAAACATAGCTGATGAAAGCAACATTTAAATGAAGATATTACCAAGGCGGTCCATTCTTGATTTAATCAGCCAGTGTATGGTTTTGAGCCGATGGTATTTATTATTCAAAGGACAGCTTTACACATGAAGGTCAGGTTGCTCACCGTGAGGAGCACAGTACAGCGTGCGGTTCTGCAGTTTTAAGTCTGGAAAATAATTACCTTGATGATGTCATAGTGCAACACATTCTCTCTCCTACCGACGCTTAGTCAGTGGCCATACCATTCACACCAAGTAAATCTCTTCTGTCAGTTTTCCAGAAATAACAATAAGGCATTTAATTAAATGAAAAAGAAAAAAAAGATTTAGCCGAACCGGTGTTGGCTGAAACTCCTGCTCCCCTTTTTCCACTCCGTATGCTAGCAAGGTTTAGGCTACACAGGAACAAAACTGAAGCAGAAGCAATAACACAGTTCCAAGTGTTCCATCCAAAAGAATATTCACCTTAGTTTCATACATGTTCACCACCTTATTTTAAAACTTTTTTTAACTACACATGTTTTATTCATGGTCCCAAGTTAATCCCTTTTACAGACATACATGTAATGTTTGGAGGTTGGTGTCAGTGTCCACTCGTTACATGCATAGTGTCTAATCTATCTATTGTGCTTCTTTATTATCAGTCTATATTCTCATATTCAGTTGCTACCAACTGCATTTTGTCGAGTTGCAGCTGAATTAATATATTTAAAAAAGTAAGGCAGGATTATAGCACTTTATCATCCAATAAAGAAATTCAATCTAGTAAATGATGCTGTGGTGGATGACGCTGACTAAAATGAAATGGTGTTCACGTATATGTAACGACTCTTTTCTCCAATTCAGCTCTGTGTTTTTAAAGATAAATACAATGATCTGCATTAGGGCGCATTAATATTTCTAGCAGATTCAATTGGCTCTGCTCTTAA
This sequence comes from Pholis gunnellus, assembly GCF_910591455.1. Taxonomy (NCBI): domain Eukaryota; kingdom Metazoa; phylum Chordata; class Actinopteri; order Perciformes; family Pholidae; genus Pholis; species Pholis gunnellus. The sequence goes on from NC_136543.1 coordinate 1,789,923, forward strand.
ATTAGGCATTACTTTTAATTTCCCACTCATCAGCTCTACTTAATAATTCAATATTTATTTGTTCTACACTATCTTTTATTATATATATATATATACAGGACTGTCTCAGAAAATTAGAATATTGTGATAAAGTTCTTTATTTTGTGTAATGCAATTAAAAAAACAAAAATGTCATGCATTCTGGATTCATTACAAATCAACTGAAATATTGCAAGCCTTTTATTCTTTTAATATTGCTGATTATGGCTTACAGCTTAAGAAAACTCAAATATCCTATCTCTAAATATTAGAATATCATGAAAAAGTATACTAGTAGGGTATTCAACTAATCACTTGAATCGTCTAATTAACTCGAAACACCTGCAAGGGTTTCCTGAGCCTTGAAAAACACTCAGCTTGGTTCAGTAAACTAAATCACACGTATGGGGATTATCACAATATTCAAATTTTCTGAGACAGTCCTGTATAGTCCGAGGCTTAATCCCTGTATGGAGTGCAGCATCAATCCTTTATGTGATCGGGTGGCTCTTTAAGGCCCATCAGGGATGAATATTTGAGTAAGCCAAAAAATGGCAAACTGTTCCTGCTGATAAAGATGTGTGGCCTCCATTACATCACTGCTTGTTTTTCCCATTTTGTTTAATTTGACTTTGAGTTCCCTCATCATTTGTCCCTTCATTTCCTGCTTTTCTCTCTCCATCTCCACCCTCAAACTCACCTGCTCAGCTATTATGGTTGTTGCCTTTGCTGCAAGTCGAGCTCCAAGTCCCCCTCAGCCGGGGTTTACTGGACGGACCCAAACAGCTTCACGGTGCCTTACACCTGTCCCGCCTGTGAAAAACTAGAGCACGATGAGTTACAGCGAAACAGCCAACTCCAACAACAGCAGCCGCACCACCAGCAGCAGCAGCAGCAATATCCAGCACTGCTCCAACAGCCCCCGCCATCCCAACAACCACAGCAGCAGTCACTGCCACCCCCACCACCACCCTTTGAAACTCTCATTACTTAGTCAGGGCCCCACCTCACTCCTGTAACTCACCGTGCCTGACATTCATTTGTGCCCGGACACATTCTGTTCACTCATTTCAGTGGATCACTTCCTGGAGGTGAGCAGTCCAGCCTCCATCAAACACACCACATCACTGCAAGCTTTTTAATGTAAATACAAACGTCATAGGTTGGCTCTTTTTTATGATTTTTATAATTTATAGAAGTTACCACTTTAATCTGAAATGATGTCTGGACCCAGGGGAAACCTCTGAAAAGTGAAGCCAGTGCAGAAGTGCCTTAACATCTTTCTACTGGCCAGCAGGGGGCGACTCCTCTGGTTCTATAGCAGTCTGTGAGAAAATGACTCTACGTCTCTCTTGATTTATTACCTCAGTAAACATGAGTTTATGGTCTCAACCTCTACTTTAAAGTCGTTTCTAATACATCATGATGTTCATTTAGTAAATGTTTTCCCTTTTGGAGTAAAATTGATGATAAAGCAAGGGTGTTGTAGGCGTCATACCACCGCAACCATGGCGTTAACAGAGACTCAAATGAGTTGGCTGTTCATTGTTTAGTACAGTTTCTTTTCTTTTAGGCATGTTTTTTGCCAGTCAAAATTAATGTCCCATCAAAATGAATGTCCCAATTAATATCTAAGTTAACATGAAATATGGATGCACCTCGCATCTAACCAGGCTAGCGTTAGCTGCTAACGTAGTGTTTGCTGTGCTAACGGGACGTGTTTTTTTTCCCCCTATATGTAAAAGACATGACCAACCCTAATCTGCCTCTGATTGGGTTAGCCTGACATTCTTACCCTAGCCAATCCCACTTCCTATGCCAAGACCTAACCAATGCAACGGAGGCAACAAGTAGTCGCCAATCAGATACAGAGCAAAAGGTCTCAAACCGGTGGTCCACACCCAGGACGTGGGCGACGTAACAGTGGCTATGTCCACTTATTACTATATATTAAGTCTATGGTCTGGACCAATACATGTGTTGAAGAAATTGTTCAACATATTTGGAATTGCAGTTATTCCTTTTGAGAGGAGGAGATGAAGATCAATCCTTCGTCTGTGTTAAGTAAAGAGCTGAAGTATGTCTACTAGCACAGACCGGAAGCAAGAGGAAAAAGCTAGCCTGGCTTCGTCTACACCTACCAACAACTCTAAAGCTCGTTGATTAACATGTTGTATCTAGTTTTGTGAAAGCTAAAATGTTTGGTGTAAGAAGTAGTTATTTGCTGGACCTATTTCTTGTTGAACAGTGTATCCATCCACCACGTGCAGCGTCTCTGGCTATAATGCAGGGAGCCAGATACAGTCAGTGAGCGTTTCCGTAAAGTAAAGGCTAAGCTATGCTAACTCCAGCTCTGCACTTTGGATTCATATCTGTCAAATTTGAATATATTGAGTCTAAAAGTTGTGGAAAGAACCAATTAGATATTTATTTAATTATTTATGTTTAGATAATTAATATATTTAAAACCCACTTGTGTTAGTAATCTTCCCAGGTTGTTTAAACTCACAGAGCACATATAGTGAGCACAAATGTAGCGTCCTAAAAGGAACACTTTACCCACAAAACCACCGTATTTAAATCAATTCTTCAGCCCTTGAATTCTTATAGGAAACTTTATTATTCCAGCCTGCCTCCACAGGGAACCGAGAAACCAAAAACAGAAAAGTCTTGATTAAAAACACTTCCACACAAACAGTCTCACGCTTGCACAGGCGTGCTACTGTGAGTCTGGACAAGTGACCAAAGTCTCTTCAATACTAAGGTTAAAGCAAAGACAGTAGTAGCTAATACGACTGGACCAATGAGACTTGGATTATTCTGCACGAGTTGTGTCAGAGTTTTTAAAGTGATATTTTGATGTAGTTTTGCTCTCGTTAAACATTAACTTCCAATCAGCAAGACTTTTCTCCATTTTTTGATTGTTCGTTCGTGGAGACATGCAAGAAATACAACGTTTTCTTCAAGAATTCAAGGTAACATGGGTGAGTAGTTGAAATACAAATGGTTATTTTGGGGTGAAATAGTCCTTTAATGATAGCTGCTGCCCTGAGTGGTTCTCACTGTTCAACATTCAGAACACAAAGGGCTTTCCAAACGAAGCATGTGCTGATTTGCAAGACATACATAATTGTAAAGTTCCTCCTCTGCTGCCATCTTGTGGTCCCCTGTACACATTTCACTCAGTCATTCTCGTCCATTTCTATTTTCATCAGTTCAAGGAGATAACACCATTTAGAAAAATACTGTACAAAAATACATTATACAGGTAGCCTGTAGACAGAGCTTGGCCTAGTTTTTTCAAAATAAACTTCCAAATTAGGTTTACTTAGTGTTTAGGCTAATTTAGGCAACAAAACTACTTGATTAGGTTCAGGAAAAGATCGTGGCTGTGGTTAAAATAACTATTTTTCTTCCGTAAAATAAGTGTGATTGTTACATTACGTCACTGGGGTTAGCTACGTATATTTATGCAACAAAACTCTGGTAAATGAAGTCAGCGTGAACTTCACACAGGACATAACTAGTCTCCTGGGTGAAAGTCCTGTGTTTGTTCACTCTTTACATCAAGTCACCTGACTTCCTTAGCTGTCCCTGCACATCCCGGCTGACAATAACTTGGGTTATAAACGCATTATGGTGCATTACTTTTTGTAGGTATGAGTTAATAAGAGCAGCCAGCTGTTTTCTGCTGGAAACAAAAGCAGACGGAGTGCAGAGTAGTTATGTGAGAACAATTGTTCTCTAACCCCATTCATGTAGTGAACCTTAACCATAATGTAGGCAGACCATAAAACGGTCATACGTCACTGTGGTAGGCTAACAACACATATCATGTTGTCTCTATACCAGAATGATGTGTTGAGCCAGACCTTTCTCTGGCGTGGGTACAGTGCTGTGAAGATCTACTTACGCGAGACAAGCTTTAGAGAAATGAATAGAATTCACAATTCAAAGTTCACCCACTTGTTGGGAAAGGTTGAACCAAAGCTCCAGGTGAACGGTCGGGATCAGATTATCTAAACTTCCTTCCCTGTTTGTTTGTTTGCTCTGTAGCAAAAAGCCAAAGAAGCCACAGCGACGACAGATGAACAACAGACTGAAGCCGCTGACTCTGGCCTACGACGGAGACGCCGACATGTAGAAGTCTTCCTGCTGACCACAGTGACCTACAGACATTCGTCCTGCTGCAGGACGCACAGGGTTGCTATGGAAACCCTTGATGTCAGGGCTGCCGCTGGGCATTGTTCATCCTTCACCCTGGGAAGATGATTCTGACAGAAAGAGAAACCTCAAAGTTCAAGAACCAGAATCCACGTCTATTAGCAAGCCTTGGTGTTGCCGTCCTCTTTTTTTTCTAATTTCCATTTTGATCATTTGTTTCACAAGAGCCTTCATGAATTTTTTATCTTCTTCTGAAAGTTTGCCTTTGCTTCTCTGCCATCCACTACTACCGGTAACATCCAAACCAAGGTCATCGGAGAGGGTCGCCCCAAAACAAAGATTTTGCTCTAAAAGCACAAATCTTCATCTGACCTTTTGTTGATTTTGTCCCGGCTGAGTGGAATCATCTCCCAGCGTCTGTGTTCCTGTGGCCTGGGTCCATCTCGCAAGAAAAGCAAACCGGAGAACAAAAGCGCAATGATTCCCAGAGCCTTCATCTCTTCTGCCTGCCTCTCCCTTCTCCGTGTCAGGCATCATTTTGCACTATATTAGTGCTGCATGATATGTACTTATGTCTAGCTTCGCCATAGGAAACTGCCTCTCTCAATACAAGATGGTGTACAGTCTTGTGCTAGAAATGTAAAAAAGTAGACTTTTTTTGCAAACGGAACTCACATGTTTGTTAATATTTTTCTTCTATTACCTCTAATGTGTGATACGATGGGACTTGATGTAAATAGGACTTTTTTCGGTGGTCTCAATTTGACCTTTCTAGTATGTACAGCTACATTACAAACTCTGCCTGAGTTCATTTGTTCTCTGACGATTGTTTGACTGTGGCTTAAGATCATGATCTTTTACTTTTGTAAATTATTGATTATTGACATTTCTGTCATCAGCTCAGACATAGAAACCCATTCCACCATCAAACCCTCTAGCCTGTTATGGGAAGAAGAATAGTGGAAAGAAAACCTAATTGAGAATAATTTAATATTGAAGTATTGATACAGATTACATCTCAAAATTCTTTCATTCAAAACGCTTTTTGTATTCCTTGTTTTTGTAAAAAAAGTTGTTTTTGTCAAACCAACTAGTTCATACGATCGATCGCTGGACCACGTCTGAAGGCAAAAGTGTTTAAACCTTTAAACCTGCCCGCTGAATGGCCACAGTCTCCTCCTGCTGCATCTCTCTGCCTCAATCTATTTCCACCTACTCTGTCTTGTGTGTGTGTGTGTGTGTGTGTGTGTGTGTGTGTGTAGTTTAGACATGATAAATGGGGATGACAGCACATACTTTCTAAGGGTGTTTTCTTTCGCATATAGTCTTTTTTAAACAAACCAAACTGTCTTTTGAAAGTGGACCAAAGAGAGGACCAACAGAAAAGGGACTCGGTTCTTTTTGCATTTAAATTGTCAGTTCATTTGAAAGAAGTTCTCTCTCTGGTCCACTTCACTCCTCTGGAGCTCAGACCTTTTTTTTAGGTTTTGTTTTTTTCATGTTGACGTGCGGTTCTAATGAATTGAATTCATTCAGCCCATCCACGGCTCTGTGGTGTTTTGGCCAATGGAAAATTCATCTCTTTCAGTGAACATTTGAATGCTTATGGCTACCGCACAATCGCTTCAGGGTGTCCCCTGTTTGTGCAATCAATGCAATGTTTTATCATCACTTACTTCGTAAATATTTGTCAAACACTGAAGACGACTCTCCTCTCTGTACTCCTCAGGACACGACCGCTCAGCTAAGCATGCACACACACATTCATATCGAGCATGTAGAGGATGTTGTGAAGCGGAGGCTGCTGGTCATAAAATGTCCAGCAGCGAATCGCACCTTGTTTATTGAAAACTATTTAATCATTTCATTCGAGTCAAATACAGAGGAGTTGGTTTGCACTGAGTTTGTTAGGAGGGCTGAAAGGGACCAAGTGTGAAAACACCCTCACAGTCATGGTGTTGCACTGAGCGGCCGAATGCTTGGTCCCGAGAGTGATTCCTGCAGCGTTGTCGAGAACCACGGTATGGATAATGCTGCTACAGTGCCTCCTATTGGCCAAATGGTACCACATGTATCATGTTCACATTATATCTACACGTTAACCAAATGTGGTTGCAATAGCACAACGCGTTCAGGAAATATGACTTTTTTGTAAACAACCCCTGCTCCCAGCATTTGAGCACATTTTGAGGACCAGCTACAACAGAAATTTCCAAAAATCTAAAAAAAGTAACCTTTTCCAGTTTGGCCCAGAGATGTTCTGTACCAAAGTTGGCAATAATGCACAAGTTGTGTGGGAGGAGGAGTGAAACATCGCAGAAAATCTTGACGCAAACGAGTGACTAACAGTTCAAACGTAAAAGGCCAAAACGTAAAGTTTGTTTTTATAGCGCCACCATCTGGCTAAAGCGCAGCACATTCGATACTGCTCCCCTTTGGTCCCCAGTAATACACCCAAGTATGTGTGAGATATGATAAGGTCACACACACACACACACACACACACAGATAGAGATGTCTTGCTTTATAGTTAGATTTGGAGGACAAACCGATGTATCCTAATATTTGTTGTGGGTCAGAGATTTCTTTTGATGGAGCAATTCACTGATCCGTGTCAACTTGTAATGTCAGGAAATAAAACACGATCCCATTGTGTTTTCCGAGTATTTTTGCCTGGACACAGTGTTCATCACAGGGTATTTAGAGATAACATGTTCCATTGACCTGTTACTTTGGTTACCAGTTGTCCATCATTTCTTGATTCAAATGTCCCTCTGTACTGTACACTTGGGTGTCTTGGATGCCACATGAATGTTGCCTTGGAATTTACACTTTGTTGGCCATTTGAAGACATTTTTGACAGGAAGTGCCCAAATCAGGTTTGGTCTCTGGGACATCCCAGACATGATGTTAAGCCACCAGGTTTTCATCACCAGTGTGAGTGAGTCATCAACAGTTTGTTTGCTTTCTTTTACACCAATATGTCAAGTCTGCAAAAATACATTCACGTTATTGATTTGTTATTGATCACCCAGGAATACACCAGGAAACAAAGGATTCAGTAGAATCATTAACAGAGTCACTGTATTTATTGACAAGAACTTTAAAGCTCAAACTGAACAGAACATTATTTATCCATATGAGACGTCATATCATTGCCAGAGAATGTCAGTTTAATATTCTGTGGAGTGTGTTGCTAGTAAGTTGATGGAATGTTTCATTTATATCTCTTGGAATATGAGTTGTAAATAACGTGCTAAATATTTCTTTTTTTTATTTATCTATTGCTCATGTACCATAACGTGTTTCCTTTTTTTACTGCACAAATTGTTATGCAAAAAAAAAAAAGAAAAAAAAACTGGAGGCGTGAATGTGTGCTAAAAGCGATATTGATAACCTATTGAAAACAAAGTCGCTGATGAACTGTCCTTTTCCTACTGTTTGTTTATATGTATTTGACTAATTGCTGATAATAAACAAGGGAACTATTTGAAAGTGTTGTAATGTTGTTTAATATCTTCTTCAAAGCTAGATAGAAATCACATTTTAAGTTTGACAGGTTTGACAAGTTGAGTTTTTGGTTCACACGTTGCACGTATAATTGTTTGGGCCGAAGCCACTGAGGCAAGGACTCAAGACCAGGACAGTTTCAGAAAACACGTCTTTACTTGCAGAGTTTCAGTACAGGCAGTTGGAACAGGCAAACAAATCCAAAAACTGGTCAAATAGCAGATTACCAAGATCACAGAAACACAAACGCTAGAGACGGAGGTACTAAGAAGAACTGGCACAGACAAAGGTGAACACATGAGGAAGTAAAAAAGTGAAATGACTCGAAAGTGTATAAGTACCTGCCATGATAAGAGCGGTTCCTATTCCTGTCATTCCTTCCTTCAGCATACATACACTGGACCTAACTTTACCAAAGGAAAGAAGATAATACCGCCTCACAATCCCTTGCAGCGGCAACATTTAAAGTGACGCACCATTCGGTCGTCCATGAAAACAAACGATATGCCCATCTTACACAGGTTCAATAATTATTTTCATACAGTCATAAACTAATGGGAGTCATGCTGATGAATATTTGTCAGGATCCAGCAGAGTGCTTCGGATAGGCCAGGGGTCGGCAACCTGCGGCTCCGGAGCCGCATGCGGCTCTTCGGCCCCTCTGTTGCGGCTCCCTGAGTCCTCCGTCCACACGGCGTTTAAGCATAGTTTTCGAGATGATCTCCGTCCAGACTTAAACGCCTGAAAACGAATATCACGTGACTATTCACGTACACTGGGCATGCAGTGGGTGCCGGTCCTACTGGTTTCAAACCTACTGGTTTCCTTCCGTGTGTGTGTTGTGTTCGTGTAACAGCAGCAGCTGTTTTCTGCCTCTGTTGCCAGATTCGTCAAACATTCACAAACATATTGCTGGAGATCTAAAAGCCACATCTCATATATATTGCGGAGATTACGATTGTATAAGTGAGCACTACATCACAGCCACATATGAAGAAATACATTGAAGAAAATATATTTATGGACAGATCGCATCAACCTGGATTCGAACCCTGTCGAGCAAAATAGTAATATATTCAAAAACGGCCGTGCTACGCGATCCACCACTTGTATCTTACATCGTAAGGCGCCTTTTCTTGTATCTGGCTGATCATGATTTGCAGACCTCCGCCCTCAGTAAACTATCAATGGATAAATCCAAAAGAAGAAAAGTCACGGAGGAAAATAAAGAGTTTAATTCTGCGTGGACGTATTCATTTGCTTTCACTGCCAACGATGCTGGCTTACCTGAATGCTTGATATGTGGCGAGATATTTGACATCAAATAGCTTTTGCGGCTCCAGACGAATTTGATTTGGTGGAAAATAGGGCAAAATGGCTCTTTGGATAGTAAAGGTTGCCGACCCCTGGGATAGGCAATCAACAATGTTTGGGCTGCTCTTGTACCCAAAGCTCAGGCGCACTGCAAAGTAATAAGCACCCTTCCAGAGGACACCGAAAAGGTGCCAGTAGTCAAGGTGGATGGGAAGTACTTTGAAGGCGCTGGTGATGTCTGCCTGAGACAACCAGGCTCCTTGACCTGCAAGGTGGAGGAGGGATGCTGCGTGATCAATGGTGGTGTACTGCATCGGGTACTCCTGGCTGGGGATTAGGCTGTTGATGCTTGGGACGGTGGAGCCGTGGGGGGATGAGAGGTCTATGATGAGTCTCTTTCTTCCTGAATATTTCCGAGTAGATTGGACTGATTCTGAATCTGGGGAAAGGTGGGCTAATGAGTGGCTAAATGTTGGGAGCCGCGAGGAACGTGGATGGTTACATTCCAGTCACACCTAACCCCTTATAAGACCACATGTATGAGTCAGAACTGGCCCAGCATGGCACCAACTATGACACTGTTAAAGTTGCTATGTCTGTGTACCAGTGCCAGAAGCCTATTTAGACACGTTTTTTCGCAGCTACTCCTTATGTGGAATTTCCCAGAGAAAACTACATTTACTTTGATCGTCGGTGCACCTCACAAATAAAATAGTTTTCCAGAGGACGCTGCTGTATTAGCTGAGTATGCTTTGGCCCATAAAGTTACATTTTGTGACAAGTACCATTCTGAGACTGAAACCTTTACTCTCCGTTAGCGTTCTCACTTTCCCTTGTGATAGTTTCAGTCCTCATGGTAAGGAAGCTCAGACAGCTCTTGTTTCTGCTGCTGCTGTGTCTGGGAGGGGCGGCGTAGAGGGCAACAGTCCGATCCCAGGGGCGGGCGCTTCTTATACGTATATTGAAACAGTTTTTGCTCACTGCAGTCATTCCTCCTGTTCATAATGGCCATCAAGAAATCCATTCCAAAGGCTGTTCCAATGTTAGTGATGGGGGGCACGATTCACAGGCTTTGTTCTGTGGAACATTCTAAAGTTTAGGTCAAGTTAATACAATACTTCAATAATCTGCATTAGTCAAATTAAGAGAGTCTTTTTGGGGCATTTACACTATAAAGGTCAATATCATATAGTGAACTAACATATCACTGTAACTCTAAAGTAGATTTTCATGTGGATTAACAAAATGAATAAAAAAGCAATGGCTGCCTGCAAAGTTGGAAAACATGATGAATAATATTAATAATAATTGAGTTCCTTTTTAATTATTAGTCAGCCGGAGTATGGAAATACAACGGCCCGATTCTCATGAAACTTTATGGAAGGGTGTACCAAGGGTGAACCCTTTCATTTCAGCTCATATGTTCCATGTGAAGTTATGAATATAATTCATGTACTGTTTAATCAGGAGGTAGTTCAGTGGGGAAAACTGTTGTGTGTTAAAGCCCAGCAGCATATTTTGCTCCTGGGCTTCACATTACACAACATTGTGTTTCACTGAAAGTTTGAAGATGCAAGTTGGCAAATTTCAGTGCAACATTTTAGTTCATTATCGTGTAACGCTTCAAAAGTGATTTTACAATAAATTCATATTTATACAGGACCAATGAATCTGAAAGGACCGTTGTTGCAGATAATTGAAGCACACTCAAGTCGGACTGTTCCGTTATATCACCACCAGAGGTCAGCCAAAGACAGCTTAAGGTGTGCAGACGGCTCAGCTTGATGCAGGCACGATATTCTTCTGGTGATACGATGAGGCCTTCACACTTGCAATCCTTAAAATGTCTAAAAAAACAACAATATTCAGGTAATTTTGTCTCATTAGTTACGTGCTATTCTGAGAGGACTTACAGCCTTTAGATAGACAGTCGTTATGTTACTTATAACTTAAAGCAGAGCTCGCTGATTATAGCTCGTATGGCTGCGATCTTGCTCAAGCCTTTTTTAGACAATATTCCCTCTTTTCCATTTTGCACAGAACTGATCTTATAGGTTTTCTCTCAGAAACAAAGAGGAGGTCAGAGGGATGGGCCAGCGCAAACTAAATGCTGTCATGAGTGCTGGAAACAGAAATGTGACTGAAAAGCTCTCAAACACAAAACATGAAAGTGTTCCCCCACTGTGTGTTTTTGGCTGCGGATGTCCTAATGCAGTCATGTGCATAGACAATTAGGTCTAATTATTCTGTTGCTCCATTGGTTAAATTGTTGTCCTCTGCTTGTTGAAGTAATGTAATTGCCTTTATCACCAGAGCCCCTGATTATGATCGGATGTTGGGAAGTAAAACAGAGACAGGCTACATGGTTTTGGTCCTCTCATTTAATCAGCACTTCACGTAATCATGTCTCTGTCTTCCAATTAAATTCCCTCTCCCAAGAAAAAGGCTGCCCTAATCAATTAAGTCATGTTGTAAAACCCACTTCAAACGGGTGACTTTGCTGCGACCTCAGAGACATCAAGATCTGGAGAAAATGTGATTAAGGATACTAGGTCAAACACTAAATATCATCTATGCTGCACTCTTTGTTTCTAAGTTCTGTTCCCCCCGAGCCCAAAGATAAAAAGATGTCTCCTTTAACTGATAATCTCCTCCTGATAAAATAAAGCACTGCCTCAATCAAGTGGTGGTCTGTCTTAAAAAAGCTTCCAGTAAAGGCTGCTGATACTGTGGAAAACCATGGACAGCTCTGATTAAATATCATTTATGTTTTCTGTCTTTACATCATCTTTTGAAACAAGAGTCCTCCGACACTCTATATTTCAACATCAGTAAACTGCACACAGCACGATGTTTAGCAGCAAGCTGGTCTTTGATGATCTATAGCAAAAGAAACCGGAGGAACAAGAGAAGCAAGATGTGATGTTATTCAATCCAGATATTTAGTATAGAGTTGTAATTTCACTTTTACATTTCTCAGATTTTCAGCTGGTAAAAGGATCCATAACTGAAAGCAGAACTTCCTTTGGAGAAAGCAGAGTGAATGTACAGGGTTAGAGCAGGTAAAGCCCTTGTTTTTGTCTTGTTCTTGTTCCTGCATGATCAGATGGATTTTCATGCTAGATTCGTACAAATAACTCTGCCTGTCTGTGGCGTCATGGTGGCCCAGTGGTTAAGATGGAACCTTAACATCCTTAAACCTTTGGAGCATGTCATTCGCTCCCCTCATTTCCTTTACAATGTTGCACACATGCCCCGTTGACGCTTTAAAGAAGTATATCTTTAGCAAAGCTACAATGTCCTTTATCAATTTCCCAAATGATGTGTTTTTATGATGCTCATGCTTCATCTTATGTTATGTGCTCTGTTGACCTTCTCTTTAACCTCGAAATCCGCTGCTTTACTTATAAACGTTTGGTTAGTTTACCACCTGATTCCACAATTCACAATAATCAATAAATAAGGCTTACATTCACTGACAATATCATTTAACTTTCAGTGGCAACATTTCAGTAATCCTGACCCTGCACAGTATGATTAGATGGGCTACACACACCACGACCGGAATCGCTGCAGAAGAAGTAATTCGATCTTTTGCTGAAGTAAAAATAGCAAAACCACAGAGAAAACATATCAGTAAAAGTCCTGCATTCAAACTCTTACTTAAGTAAAAGTACAAAAGTATCAGCATCAACATTTATCTAAAGTACTCATTATGCAGGAATGGCCCATTTCAATTACCGGATTATTACTGATGCATTCATGTGTTTGTACTAAAGATGCAGCTGGTAAAGACGGAGCAACTAATAATAGAGAGATGGGTTGCTTAATCTATAATAATCATTTAAAAGGATGAATTGATTTATAATATGTATCTATACAGTGGAGCAAAAGTATAAAGTATCATAGAATAGAGTACTTCATCATTACCCTTAAGTACTTGAGTACTTAGTTACATTCTACCGCTGCATGCAGGACACACGGCTGTCTGCACTGGTGCTGCATTGGACGTAAATCGTGAGGCGCAGAATCATCCAATGTGAATCGGTCCCTTTGGATCCTGGCTCGCAACGTCATCGCATTCCCAAATCTCAGCAATAAACCTGTGAGTTCATGTTATCTTCACCAATAGAAACAATGGACACAGCTACACAACATGAGACACAGCTTGTAATGAACCTGATTTATCCTTTATTCTCTATTTCAAGAATTATTTGTATTGCAGACTCGCTTATGGTTTATAGCAGCATTAAGACAGAAGGCCGACTTTACCGAAGTTAAGTTCTGAAAGTTTTCAGATAAAATGACTCTCAAATCTCCGGCTGCCTTTTTCACTTGAAGACTTGCATTCGCACCCTTCAATAAGCCAAATGGAAGCTCGAGTTTCCGTCCCCGCTCCTCGACGGTGAAGCCGGCAGTCATTCTAATTGTGATGAGGAAGCAATTGATGTGCAGCAGCTGCATCCTGTGACCGACGCTCCGCTCAGCCATTTGTCTCTGTCAGCTCCACCTCGGCCCGCCCACCCTTTCGCAATCTCCCTGAAAAGCACTGGCAGCCTCGACCGTGACTAGCCGACCGCCGGGCCTTTTGTCGCCACACGTGGTGCGAAGCGCGCCCTCGGCCCCCTTTTGGTCAAGCCCAGTTTGACTCCCATCCCTCGTGCTGAGTGACACTTCAGATGGCAGCTGGTTGGGCGGAAGCCACAGCAAAAACCTGCTGCCACCGCGTCACGGCCACGCCTGAGGGCCCGTGGCAACATCTGCCCTCACAATCGGGCGGTGGAGCAAAGCCAGCCAAACATATTCATGCAGACGCACGCCAGCATCACTCAGCTGGGCAATCATCCTCTTCCTCTCTCTTGTCTTTATCTCCTGTCCCTCCTCTTTACAGCCCAATGGTAAGCTATTAGGAAAAGGCTACCCTGTAATTTCCTCCCCCGGCACTGAATGGCACCAAAAGGTGAGCTTGGAAAATTAGCAACTTGACCTCCTGATTATACGCTAGCAATGAGAGATCCGCTGCTGAAAAGAGGAAGGAGAGCAGGTGTTTGATTGAGAAGTTAGAAATGTTCTCTCTCTCTCTCTTTTGTAGTGGTTGGCAGGCGCTCACATCACTCTAGTGAATTGGTCTCATTCTGTGACACTGACACAACTCAGTGGCTCAGTTCTAACTCTCTGAGCTTCGCTGATGCTCTACAGTGCCCTTGAAATGCAACGAGACTCATATTTCCCTGCTGGCTGTCTATGTCAGTGACTAGGAGCCCATTCCAAAGCATTAGTCAAAGCACTAAATAGCTTTAGCATTTTTATTCACCCTTTTATTACGTACATTTTGACAGTAGCAAGGCCAAACCGCTATCGGATGAGAGGCGTCTCTGCTCGATGTCTGCGGAGGCCAGTGTTGTTCAATTTTCACAATCATTAAGGGAACGTCTACGATAAATTTCAACATTTCCAACTTTTGCAGGCCGCCTGTTAACCTCACAAGTGCCGCATGAAAGTGAACAGACTTTCAACCAGCCCGGTTACCGTTGGAATTACAGCGCGATCTACGTCCAGTGACAAAGTAGGAAGTAGTGTGAACTACACAACACTGTTCATGTTCACCTGACACGAAACAGAATCATTCCTGAACCCTAAGAGTTATATTTTCTTAAACGTTGTCTCATGATACCTCTATGATAATGAGGGTGACTGTGGCTGAGAAGATAGAGCGGATCTTCTCTCAATCAGAAGATTGGCGGTACGATCCCCGGCTCCTGCAGTCCGTAGGCAAGACAACAACCCCGACCCCACGTTGCTCCCGTCGGCTGTGTGAATGGGTGTGAATCACATTTGAGTGGTCAGGAGACTAGAAAGGCACTATACAAGTACATCCATTTACTTTAAAGATATGGAACACCTTTAACCTAATAGATGTCACCTCTTGATTACCTTCATGAAGACAATCATAAGTTTTCTGAAATTCTTTGTAAACTTTTCTAAATTGCATATATTTTGAGAACACTTGAGATGAACCATGTCAACTAAACAATGCCACCATGAAACTCTCACTGACATGTTTTTGTATTACAAGTTTTCTGAAATGTTATGCTTAAATATGTAAATGAAGCATTATCTAATTGTAACTTTTGGATAATTTAGGTGAAATCCACCGAAACAAATGGAAGAAGTATAGAAATAAAGACATGAATGTGTATTTTGGAGGTTTTCTTTAGTCTGGAAGAGGAATAGCCCAATATATTCTATATAGATATTGTAAAGAAAAAGAATTGTAGGACTGAATGTATAAAGTTCTATGAACATCATCTTGGCTTTTGCAGAATCAGCCAGTATCAGTGTTCCTGTCTGGCCATAATATTTGTTTAGACACTTCTACATTACATTTTTGTGCCATTGTGTAATTTTCCTATTCTAACAAAATGTGTTTTTGGTCTTTATGGAGGAAGAATTAGGGGAACGAATCATTATTTTTTCAAATTCTAACCTAATATATTATTTCCCTTTTGTGATTTACAATGCACTCTTGCGTTTCAAATGTTAATCATTCTGTAAACAAAACAAGCCGAGAAAAGCTAGGGTGACATATTCAATATTAGCCTGGTTCCAGAGGACTGAATCACATCTCAACAATGCCCCCTCCCAAACAGAACTCTGTTAACATGGAAATCACGTCCAGCTCAATGAATGAAGTGAATCACACATCTCATTTTGTATATTAGATTAAAGAAATAAATGTTATAAAAAGTACACTATATGAACTTGCATCTTTGCTAACTATTTTCTATAACACAATATTCAACAATATTCTGCATGTTTTCCAACCTTTCAGGCAGCTCTGCCATTCATTTCACTGCAAACTTGAATTGTCAGTGTTCCATCATGATTGTATGAAAATGCAGATCAGCCTTCTCTACATCAATCGGCACTGACAACTACATGACTGCACAATCCTAACATGCATTTACTAAAGCAAAAGTACTGCAGTACTGAACATACTCTAACCAGTCTGTTGAGAAGAAATGGATAACATCTGTCTGGAGGTCCAATGCATTTATTGTAGGCCACTTTTGACAAAAGCATGTTCCCAATGAATGAATGCAATTGTTTAACTCAAGTAACGCTGAAGCCGCATGTTCCATAACAAAGTAAAAGTAAAGGAAGCTACTGGTAAAAAGACAAACAACGCTTTCTTATGTTTTAGAAACTCAACAGCACTGGATCGATATGTGATTCAAAATATACTAAATGATTGGTATGTTCCCTCACCCAATATCCAGGCAGAACATCCGTCTATCTATTAAATATTACATTTTAATATAGTGTGGTTGCTGCAAATAAACTGTGCATGAGGTTTTGTACCTGGTAGGGTTAGTGTCTCAATATTACTCATTTCGACTACATTTTGAAGAAGTTCAGTGAGAAATAGATTCTTCTAAATACTCCTAAAAGGCACTGCACAACAGAGATATGTTCTGCACAGCATGCATCGCCTTGAATCCACTCAGGCACATCAATGAGGAGCAAAAACAAAAGTGAAAAGTGAAACTCAAAGTAAAAGTGAATGTCTATATTGGACGAATCTACAAATCCCTTGTTTAAGTTAAGTCATGTATGTTACGTATATACGTAATATAAAGGGGTCAGCTTAAGATCTGGTCCCTACAAGTCCTGACCCTACTGGACTCTGCACATTTTTCATACACTGGAATCTAAAAAACAAGGTAATCTTGATCAACAGGGAATCCTGAATGATGGGCCCTTTAGTTTAACCATAGAACCAGATTGCGCTTCATTACAGCCACAATGGAAGTTGAACGGTCTCTGGTGATTTATCTCTGCCTGCTCTACCACTGCATGCCATGCTGGGCCTGTGAAGGCTATCTGGGCCATTCAGAGCAGGATCCCATCAGCCCCGCCGGCTGAGTTATGGCGACAATGCTTGACCACTGCCATGTTGTAGCAATGAGACTGCTGGGGATTTATGAACAGCCTCTCCTGTCTTTTATTCTCTGCTCACCTCCCCGCCCCGTCTGTTCCCTCCACAAAAAGGATCCTATCTATCTACCCCCCCGACTCAGAAACACACTCAGCACCTGAGCAGGCTTCAGTCACCTTGTCCTGTCTCTGCCGGCATAGAGTGCACACACACGCACACACACACACACACACACACACACACTCACACACGCACACACACCGGCTTTCACTCATGTATATAAACACACATACATGATTCTTAATTGCACTTTCTAATACACACATGTGGATGTATAATTTCACTCTCATATGAGTTGCACAATAATGTCAACTCAATAGTCCACTTACTATCATTTTCAGTCTTTCAACCATATCTCATGGTCTTCATCGGTGAAATTGTCTCAGCTGTCGTCACACAAACTATTAAATATGACATTTCCTACATTGCAAAAGTCCTTCTCATCCACGGCTGCATCACCAGCAGGAAAAGTATGTTGTGTATGATTTGAGTCCATAGTCTTATTCTCTTCAACCCAATGACATATTTAACGGATAATCCTTCAGATGAATTGGTTGTGTGAGACCTGTGGAAACTGGTGCTAATGCAAAGAACATTTTAGTATTTTTTCAAAAAATCAAAGGACATTTTGACCAGGCCCTGAGAGTCAAGTGAGTTAGAACAAATCTGGTGATTCATTTTGAGTCTGATTTGAGTTCTTTACTCTCCCGTGTGTAAGACTGAAGAACAGGTCAAACAAAGTTTGGCCGAAATAATCTTATTACGGTTCTTCTCTTTCATCTGTAAAAACAGGAGGAAAAGAACGTTTTTCGCAGGATATTTTTATTGTTTGTCAGGATTGTTTTTTGAAGTGTTAGTTGTTGTAATAATCATTTCCGCCACAAGAGGCGGAAGTGCACCTGCCCCATGTTCTAAATGGGACTACAGCATGTTTTCTTCCAGGGGAGTTTTTAATATTTAGAACATGGGGTTGAGCCCCAATGTCATTTTGTGGCCGAAATTATACTGACAAAAAAAAATTGGCAAAATATTTTTTCACATCTGTTTTACAAATGAAAAAAAACTTTAACAAACTAGAAATTATTCTCCCACCTGTTCTGTACCCATATACACAGGAGACAAAACAACTCGAATGGAATAGAAAATAGATCACCACAGTTATCTCTCTCACTCGCCTCTCAGGGCTTCCGTACCTTGTCTGATCAGCAGCGCAGGGTCTTATTCTTTCTTGTTTTGGTGACACTCATTTCTAGAAAATCCAGCGTGTCTTGTAAAAAGCTTGAAACATTCTTACTTTTAAGAAAATTGAAGTTCAAATACAATAATAGCATAAGATAATGAAGATGTTTGCAGCTGAAGTAGCCTCTGCCAATATGTGAAAATGCGAAACGCATTGTTGGATCCTCGGCAAATGTTGAGGATGTTGTGTTTAGCAGTACTATTTGCAATATTGCAGTAGTTTTTAGGTGATTATTAATATATTGGAATCACATCATGGACAACAGCTGGTGTGCCGTATTTGTTCAGGTTTGGGGCACTCTTGTTTGGGGCTGGGTGGAAGACGGGAGCTGCCTGGAGTTATTGGCAGCGGAGTTGTGAATGTCAGCTCATTCATCTACATCAAGCACACAAACCAGCAGCCAAGGTGAGACGCTTTTCCTCACGAGCGTCTGTTTATAGAGGGGAGAGAGAGAGAGAGAGAGAGAGAGAGAGAGGGAGAGAGAGAGAGAGAGAAAAAAACTTCGCTTTCTTCGTCCTCGCTGCGTCTTGGACCAATCTCCTCTCGTTTTATTCGTCTTTTTCCTGCCTCTCCCCCTCCCCCTCCCTCAGCTCGTCCCCTGCCCTCCCCAAACCTAGAGCTAGAATCTCCCTTGGTTGTGTCGCGGGCGCGTGTTATAAAGCGGAAAGCCCCGCCGCTCTCTTCAGATCGGAGCGCTCCGACCTGCTGCGCGCGCTAAACTGTAAGACAATCAGGACCCGAGCCTGCTCACAGCTATGACCCTGCCGCTCTCTCTATCTGGATTAACTCTCAAGTAACCGCCGTGTGTCGCCCCCACCTTCCCTCCATCACCATCACAGCCCGCAGCAGCAGCAGCAGCCTCTTCATCGGCTCCTCCGTCCTGTCCCACCTCACCCCCCACCACAAGTCTCCAACTCTCACCTTTGTTCCGCGGTCATGGGGTGCGTCGTGTCCTTTTCGCCTGGGCTGCTGAGGGGCTCGACCGTGCTGTGAGGCGGATACCAGGTGGATTTATGGTCCGCAAAGCCGCAACTACCAACCGAGGGAAATTAGTGGAACTTTGAGCTCTGAGAGGATGCAGGTGACGTGTTGGTGCGCCGTGTTCCTCCTGACGCCTGCACTTTTCCTGGTGAGTCTCAGCCTTGTATACTTCTAGCTCAACTTTTCTCCCCTTTGCTCTGTTCCGACATAGTTTAAAAGCCTTCATTGGTATTCTTTTCTCAAACATGCGCATTTCCAGACGCATTTGCACCGAGCACAGGAGAGACGCGGCTGCTCGGTTACTTCATAGTGTGGTACAGTGCATTTCATGTCATGTGTGAGTAAAACTTTATCTCAACGCTTCCGTTTTTAGAAGTGTTTGGCAGTGAAAGTTGCACCTGGCGGGTCCTTTCCCCGCGCGATACCGCTGCGCGTAAAATGCAGTAATTGCTGAGGAAATCCGGTTTTCACGTATGTAAAGAATATAATGCAGATGAAAGGTTTTCATGATATTTCAAGGTTGTTGTTTCAATACTGAAGACATCTGATACCTAAAACAGCGGTCACTAAATGGCACAGACAGTGAAATCGTCTCACGGGGGCGCCATAGCAAACCAAAGAACTCACCCCACAGCGCCTTAGACCGGCTCCCACAGACTCCTGGAGGAGCCTTGTTTGACTGGTTATTTTACCAATCAATTGTAAAAGAATACATACGATATGGCTATTTTGCTTTTTTCGGTTTAGTTCAATGCTTGGAAAAAACCCACCAACATCCCGCGGTTAGATACAACCTTAATAACAACGTGAGGATAACACGAACATATACTAGATACACACTTTAGTTCAAGTACTTTATCTTGTTTAAATTGACATACCGAGTGAGGCTTTACTGTGCTATTTTATTCTAGTGGTATTGTGACACAACAGAAATACATCACTTTCCGACAAAAACAAATAGAAGAAAAACAAAAAAGAGAATAAATTGATTCTCTTCAACCTTTTCAATTCTCTGTCTACTTTTTAGATCTCATGTGGAATATTCGGCCTGAACAGAGAGAAAGCCTAAATCCGGATCTTCTTTAATTACACAAAAAAAGTGCCATTTGTTATTAGATTTGATGTTTTGTATCCGTAGTTTTCTAATATTGCATTTCTTATTGAGAAAAAAAACAAACATGTCACCTGATGGATTTCAGCTCACAGTCTACAGGTGTAATCACTTAGTGATCGGAATTATTTTACGTTATGAAATGAATATGAATGCGTGTAAATAATTGTATTAAATGTAGTTATAAACATACTGGCATTTTAATAATCCCGTATATTATACATGGGGTTGAACCTCTCGTTGGTGGTATTGCAGGCGGTGTAGACAGTGAATTTGGTGTGTAAATGTGTGTGACTTCTTCATTTATACAAAAGCTAACACGCAAAGTAAAACACGCAGCAGGTGGACGTGGAGCTCTCCAAGGAGCTGAAAGTATTTAAAGGAAAATGCTTCATGTAGCCACAATGAGAATAATAGCAGGCCGAACAATAATAGGATGTATTTACATTTTTTTTTAAAACATACATTTTAAATGGTCTGTAAATATGTAAAAGTAACATTTAAAGTTGTATTGTTTGACCTCTTTTTAACAACATTCTCTGCTTGAAACATGTTTGACTGCATCCAAATGTTGGCAACTCCTCTTCCTCTTGAATCACTGTGCTGTCTGTCTGCATTAAATTCACAAGCTTGACGTCATTTATAGACATTCATTTATTTTAAAATTCATACTGTCGAGGGTTAGGTGTGTGTTTTTTTATGTTGCGCAGTGGTGATGAAATCCACTCGTTTTCTAATAAATCCAGTTCGCCGAGTTGAATTATAGCTGGAAAAAGAAACAGGCACACAATGCCTCTCCGCCCAGAGTAAACACAGCTTATTGTGCAGCCCGTTAACAGCCAGCCTTATCCACATGTGCGGGGATTAGAGCTGAACTTTGATGGTTTTATTCCGTGTTTAAGGCTCTTGTCTCCGCTTAAGCCTCTTGTCTGAGAGCCGCGCCTTGACCCCGATAACAGCCCAGCGCAGGTAGACAGCAATACAGTGCGCACCACAGAGCGGGACGATCACCCATGGGCCCACTATTTCATTAACACACCTCCTATTGTTCCTGGACAGCAGCATGCCATCGGGGGTTATCGTGATTTTATTTCATACTTTATGTTATGGCAGCCAGGTACATTTAATTCAGAGACATTTACGTGGATACAAGTGGAAAGGTATTAAATTCGGTTTATTGTCTTATACTTCACACAGCTTCATAATCCATAATCAAACAGTGGAAAATTGATTTGAATTCAATATCATTTTAATACAATACACAATTGTTGTTTACTGTGATTGTCCTCATTTAAACTAGTTGTCAGATATCCATAGTGCATGTTGTGTGGTTGTGTTAGCAGCTGAAAGAGATGAGGAGGCATTTTGAAAGCAGATATTTCAATTCTGGAATTCACGTTTGTTTGATTTGATTTATTTTTTTGCTAAAAGTCCAGTTTAATTTAATTTAAATGTTAAATGTTTATAATGTATACACTTATTCTATTTACGTCTTTTACACACACTTGTGTTGTCTATTTAAGAGTTGCCTGTGTCTGGTGTGAATTTGCTCCATTATGTTGCTCTCCCTTATTCACTGTCATTTAAGGATTTAAGGATTGTTTTTATTTAATTTATTTTTTAAAAGTTGGCAGATGTGTTTCTGTCTGGGCCTCGGTGCAGCACTGTGACTTGAAAGTCTCCCCCCCTCTCTCCCTCCTCTCTCCCCTGGGAGATGCAGTGGACCACTGGCGACAGCCACAGCAGTCACATTAAAGTGTTATTATCAAACAGTGCAAATGGGGCCTGCAGTGTCACGCAGTCCACACGGTGGGGAGCAAAGAAAGTCCCACTGAGATCCCCACAGCACAGCTCACACAGTGTGAACCCTCTCACCCCCCCCCCCCCCCCCCCCCCCCACCCGTCTCACCCTATTCAGTCCACAGGCCTGTAGATGAGCTCATAATGATACAAAAATAAAAAATGCAATATGTTTTCATTGAGCTCTTTGAATTCAAGAGCAGGCTGGTATTAATTCAATTATATAGCAAAGGCATTCGTGCAAATGCCCACATGCTGGGAGACTGAACACACACACACACACACACACACACACACACACACACACACACACACACACTCACACACAGATGCCCGGACAAGTGTATTGTGTGGTAATCAAGTGGTAGCAGAGGAGAGTGTGTTGAGAGGGTTGTGTTTTTTCCAGCCCAGACGTCGACTAAGTGAACATTTCTCTCAGTTCCTTGTTCAACCTATGTGCTTCTTCGCTTTTAAAGCAGCATGGAGGCGTCACTTTGGAGCTATTCAAGCCCGGCTGCCAGCGAGAGGCGAGTACAAAAGGGCTGAGAGTTCAGTCTCAGAGAGCAACACTGCAATTCCCCCACCGCCACCGCCTCAGTGGCCTTAGCTCAGCCCAGTTACCCAGCTCTGTTACAGTCACCGGCTTCCTCCCAGTGACTCCGCTGCCTCTCAAGGCGGTGACAAGTGGTCGCCAGCTGCGGCAAATGTTATATTATACGTAGCTGGCTCTCAAAGTGGAGCTTCAGGGGTGCTTAAAGGACCCCAGGGGGGCTTCGGAGGGCTTGTACACCGAGAAGGTTCCAGGTGTCAGAGATTTTCTTATTGAAGATTAAACTAAGTAGTAAACATACACTACACATTTAGCATGTGGTGTATATGTATATTTTTAGATATATATATATGAAATGGCAGTATAGAAATGGCAAATATATGTTATTTTCATATGTCTTGTTCAAATAAAAAAAGACTATGTGCTGAAATACCATCTTCATATTTAGTTTGAGTCTCAAATATTGATATCGTCATCAGATTAAACCTCTGATCGGGTCTTAGTTTTGTTCTAGTTAGGGCTGCAATTAAAGATTATTCTCTATTGATTAAGCTTTTGATTTGTTTTAATTGATTCATTCTGTTTATAAAATGTAAAAAATGTCAGAAATGTGTCATATCAATTCACCTGACCAACAGTCCAAAACCCAAAGATATGACAGATCATCACTGGATGTTGGAACCAGCGAAGGTTTGTCATTTTTTGCTTGAAAAATGACTGAAAAGATAAATTGATTTTCGAAATACTTCCTAATTAATTTGATGTTGATTGACAAATTCATTGATCTACTAATTGTTTCAGTTGTACTCGGTCTGGTCTCGGTTTAGAAATGTTTAGTTATGTTCCCTTCTGTATATTTGTAATGCTAAATGGCTCATACAGCCAGAATTCTAAAGCTGAAATTAAAATTAAATATAAAAATTGGACAAAACAAATGAGGTTTTCAAAAAATAAGTAAGTTTGAAACAGAAGGTGTCTCGTGTGAGGCTGACCTCTTACCTCCAATCAGAGTGCTGCTGTGAGTCGAGCAGAAAGATTGATGGTGCACAACTTTGGAATTGACGGGTGAAGGTGACTCGTGTTGTTGCAGTGCTTTATACTGCCTGAACTGTAACCTATGTGATCCTGCCTCTGAGTCCTGGCCCGTCTTATCTGGGTTCAGCCTCCCCAGGCAGCCGCACGCTCCCACAAACAGCCAAAACAACACTTGACCTTGGTGTTTGGCCATAAAGTCAATGATAATAGCACCTACTGCGGTGTCTGGAATGGGCACTTTGGCCTCGTGGTTATTTTTCTTCTCTGCATGCATCATTGCAGGGAAGGCTATTCGGATCTTGGGGATGGGGGGGGGGGATTTAGATCTTTTATGGTGTTTAATTGGAGTGGAATCTCCTTCAAATATTACCAGAACAACCACCCAGTCTGACTTTGCACCCTGAATGTCATCAGTGTGTGTGTGTGTGTGTGTGTGTGTGTGTGTCTGTGTGTGTGTGTGGATGGTATGTTTGAGGCGGTAGGCGTCTGTGATTAATGGCCACAGCTTCTATTCTCTCCTCCACACGCTGCTCCACATTTTTAATCGCGTTCACAGTTCAGAGGTCAAAGCTGGAGCTGATCGTTGAAGGGCGTTGTTCTCAGGAAATCCAGCCCGGCTCACGACCCGGGTTTGATCCTGAGGGGAGCTTCACCCCCCCTCGCTTCCCTCTCCACATAGAGCAATTCGTTTATGGCGAAGAGTGTGGCACCTTGATAGCAGCACTTTGAAGCAGAGAGAGAGAGAGACAGTGGCAGAGAGAAGCGTCTCTGAAGCGACTAGATAACCTCGTCCAACCTGCTTTACATCTCCAGGCACTCCTCTGGCTCCGGAGTCCGCCGTGTGCCCGGCTCGTCATAGCTGAAGTAATAGAGCAGACCTCTCCGACACTCACACTGACATCTGCAGTCACATGAGACCATTCAACGTCCTGTTCGGTGGCACTCATGACACCTGCATTCTTTTTTCATTTTACATTTAAAATCAACAAAAATAAAAATGTAGTTGAACTGTTTTTTAAAGCTGTGCTCATTAATTTGTTTTCTATTAATAATGAATCATGAAGAAAAACAAGTTTCATTCCATTCTATTTCGCTTCCATAAGATGTCTTCTTTCAAACTGGTGGAAGAAAACATCCAAAATACACATTCAGGTGTTTTTTACTACTTTGTGTATTTGTGTCTGTAGATTTCTCCTAAATTCCCCAAACGTTACCATTAGATAATGCCTCATTTGCATATGTGTAACATTTCAGAAAGCTTGTAATGAAAAAGACCAACTGTCTTCATGTTATTAGTCAGCTGGTGGTGATATCTTTTAGTTAAATGTTCTGCCCTGTTCACCTGCAGTGCAAAACTTCTCTTTAAAGGACGTTTTCTCTAAATACGTTTTTCTTTATACTCTGAGCCAGAAATCTCCACTTCAGTAGCTCACAGACACCAAACTGTTTCATTCCTCTCTATTCTGAAGGTTTTTACAGAGGGGTTCATTCATATATCATTCAGAGACTCATTTATACAACATTTTTGTCCCATAAAAGTGTTTTCTGTGTAATAGAAAGAGAAACCATTGACTCTAATATGTCAATTACACATGTTGCATTATCCAATGTTAAGAATTCTGTTTTGGAAATGTTTGAAAATTAGCACGTATTTGATAAGATAATGCGTTATTTGCAAATTTAGACATAGATTTTCAGAACACAAATGTGTCTCAATGTAAGTAGTGAGCTGGGGAAGCTTCATGGTGCTATCTAGTTCATTCACCTGACTATGTGTCATGGGAAAGGCGTAATTTTTCGAGACTAGCCCAGAGAATCTTCACCAACTCTGTGCTTCCCCTGGGCTTTGTGAGGCCTTTTAGCATCTTTCAGTTTATTGTTTTGGTTTATTGGCCCACAGCTTTACTGTTTTGATTCAGTCTCAGCACTCTCATCAACCGTTAACCTTCACATTCTAGGAAAAAAGCTGTGATAAACTCACTGCACAGCACAGGCATCAGACAGACAGTTAATCATACCAGAGTTTAGAATGCTTTCTTTCTCAGGAGGTGGTGGAGGAAACAAGGACAACAAGAAGGGTGAATATTGAACTTACTTTCATCAGGTGTCAGAATAAATATTAGCTTTGTGCTGGATGCGTAATAAGGCAACTATAACAGCTTTATTTATTTATTTATTTTCCTCACTGTGGTTTAACATCACTTCATCTGTGTTAACTTACAAAACATGAAACATATTAACAACACAGATTCCACAAAGTAAAATTCCAATTTAATTGAAAAATAATGATTATTATTTTGAATATTTTCCTGTTGTGTTGACAATGAGCCATACCGGCCAAATAATCAGAATTATTATTTAACATGTGAGAATGAGTGTGTGTGTAATGGTGATGGCTTCACTGGTGACAGGCTCCATTTGGCACATTTGGTCTGATCAGAGTCTGGCTCACTGACTCCTCTCCAATGATGCTCCATAAAATCTGCTCCACAGCTTTTCCCACACTGACATGTTGGCAGCTTCTCTTTACAATATTTTCAGTCCTGTTTACCCCTTATCCCTCCAATTTGGAATGTCCAGTTCTGAACATGTGCTTCCTCTGATATACATGGTATATACGTCTGGAGCCTGTATTAGATAGTGGAGATAGTGGAGCTGACAGGAAATGACGGAACAGAGAAAAGGGATGACATGCAAGCAGGCTGAACTCAGCCAGACTCAAACCGGAGATTTTGCAATTACATGATCACCTATGCAACCAGGAAGCCTCCAGACGCTTTGTCTTTTACCTGATAATACTGGTTTCAAGTCCAATTCCCCACACAAGCCTTACACCGAAGACAAAGTCCCTCAGATTTATTTATTTATTTTTGTTCACCCTCACAGCCGCTAGGACATGATCCCTCATCCCACCCAGGAACACAGCCAATTGGGTTTTTGATATGAACAAAATGATATAGTTTTAAAATGGGACACATTACACCCGCTATCCTCAGACAGACTCTGATCAGGACAAACTCTGTAAAACAACAAGCACATGAAAAGAAAAAGGCATCGATAGTCCTCACTTTAGATGAGGTCACACAAAATACTTTACTAATGATTAGTAATTAATCATGAATTGCACTATTAATATGCGTTGATAAAGCATATATTAACATAGTCCCTAACCATTAGTGCATAACTAAATCATATATATATATATAAACACATGAATAAAGTACATCTAAATAAGTTCTTAATCCTTAAATTACACTTTATAAATGATCTGATTAATCATCTACAACTCAATAATTGGTTTGTAATATATATAATACTTCATTTACAAATGGGGAATCCATCATTTATAATGTATGAAAACACAATAATGAAACACATGACAGACGAGCTTATTAATCAAGAACAACACATTTATAACTGTTGTAATGCATTTCATACTAATGAGTGTTAATGTAGGAACAATGCTTTATAAATGATGAAATAAGTGTTTCCTCATACTTAACTAACTGCAGTGAAGACATACTGTCTAAGTTACCTGTGTGATCTGGTACTGAATGGATACAATGCAGCCGGTGGCTTTGGTGGTAGTGATAGATCGCCCTGCTTTCTCACCTGATGATGGGCTTGACTGACCAGTGAAACAGCAGGCTAAGATGCTGCTCTCTGAAATAGTGGAAATGGAGAGGAGGAGGACGCCTCCCTCCTCTGCGTCGGCAGTGATGGATCTGCCGTCGGAGCTCACGTCTGCCGCACAGTACGATAGTCACGTCGCCCGCTGATGGGAATTACCAGCCATGTCCGTTATCTCCATCTTTAGATCTTTCCATCCTGTTACGTTACAATGACTGGCCAAGCGGGCGCTGTCGCCCCGCTCCAGAAACATGTACGGATGACTTGTAAAAGAAATCAATGAGTGATGAACACTCATGTGAGCACTCCCATCCTAGGTTTAGACCCATATACTGGCTGACAGTATTGGACTATTTCTGTAGCATTGCAGTGGAATGTGAAAGGATTTTAAAGCCAGTTTTAGCCTGTCTAAAGAGCTGGTAAAGAATTCTATTAGTCCGTGTTTCACTGGAGAGTTTTCAGTATCAAATGCTGCGAGTGCTGTTTCACTAGGTTTTCCACCCTGACAGACATACAATTCCACACCAAACAACTGCATACCTGTAACATTCTGAGCAGAAACATACTGAATTGAATCTAACATCCTGTGCTGTGAAACGTTCTCTGTCTATCCAGGAATTTGTTTTCCAGTTATCACAAATCTACAACCACCATGACTTTGTTTGTGATACAGTTGTGTCTAATCCTTTAATAGTTACATCAGAGCTACGGTTATAAGCCTGTCTCACAAAACATGATCATGTCATTTTAAAATGATTTTGTGTCACATATCCCAAGTTCAAACTGAGCTCTGTTGCCATGGTAACTAATGCAGCAGGAAAAAACACGATGGAGGAGTTGTTGTCGGGGCCTTACATCCTCTGACTCTATTGTCAACAAAAATACAATTTACTGTTATTAATAACATTGTCACGATTAGGCTTTGCCTCTGTGTTCTTTGTCTTTGTGTAGCGCCACACCCTCACTCTACCTGTCAGCCACTCTCTTCACCTGCCCCTGATCAGCTAATCAAGCACTCCCTCCTCATTAGCACAACGCCCCTCACCTGTTCTAGTCACTATTTAGACCCCTGTCACACACTCACTCACTACCAGATCCTTGTATTGTCTACCCGCCCGGTTTCCCTGGTCTGTTCCCGGTTTCCCTGTCTGCCTGCCCTGTTTCAGTTCTGCTGGATTTTTCCCCCTTGTCTCTTGTCCCGTCCGTGGATCCCTGCTGCGTCCTGTGAGTGTCCTGTATTTGAGTTCATGGAATTAAATATATGTTGCAAGCTACTCTGACTGGTCTGCGTCTGAGTCCTCCACCATGCCCCGTGACAAACATTTTAGTTGCAGTGAAATGAATCAGACTATTCCTGTAGTCCAGTGTGTTACAATTGAATTCCATCACTGATGCAACAGAACATGGGGCCAACTTCTTTGATAGGAAAAACATTTTATAGACTTGTTTTACGAAGTGTGCACTAGAGTCTTCCTATTGCACCCTGAGGGGTTCTTACTTACTTATAATACTTTGTTAAGGTTAAGGAAATGTGGTTAGGATTAAATGACAACTTTATTGAACCTTCATTGTAATGATAACTATAATAATGCGATCATGGTAATGATTTAAAAAAGCTATTTTGTCTGCTGGTTTGATCAGGTATTAAACAGTTGCCTCCCATGTTAAAGTCAGATTTTTTTTTTGTTGACCAACCCTGACCTCCTCCTCCTTTAGTTGTTTTTTGTCACTCACCTTGCTATTTTGCTCCATTGATAATCAATAGAGTCCCTTGCTGAAATGACTGTTGTTGGCGTGCGTCTTAGGAGGACAATCTTGTTTTCTGACACCCTTAAGGCTATCCTCCATCTCCCTCTGTTTAACAAAGATGTCCGTTTCCTGAGCCTCCTCTACGGTCAGGGTTTGGTTCAGGGACCCAAAAACTACTTTGTCAAAGTGAGGGAAAGATTGTAGGCTTGCTAGGGAACAAGATGCTCCTCTTTTCTCCCGTTAAAGGGTTTTTTGGGGAAGTTTTTCCAGTGTTCTGATGTGAGGGTTCCGGGACAGAGGATGTCGCATGTGTACAGATCGTAAAGCCCTCTGAGGATAATTTGTGATTTTTGGCTATACAAAATAAACTGAATTGAATGTCAGTGGTCCAAGTCACAATCTTTCTTGACCACTTATCCACCCTGACTTAGACGTCTTCATGGGTCCAACAATGTGTGCCCGACCCCGAAGAGACACAGAAATGTGCTAACTTGGAATCGAACCAGTCGATTTTTTTGAAAGCTGGTACAGATTTCACAGCTGATTGCTTTAACAATTAAGCGCCAGTTAACAATATGTCAAAAAAAGTATTTTGTCTTACCTAATGTTAAGAGAAAGACCTTTTGCCACGGCGACTCAGGGCAAGGCCAGTTAATTTGTATCACGACTTCCAAACAAAAAGTCAAAACAAACTGCTGTACAGAAAGCATTAAAACAACACTTTGAAATACAATAAAGAGGTTAAAGAAAAATGGTGTGAGTGGAATAAAGTTAAATAATAAGTTTAGATCTTATTTGACAGTTGGTTCCATGTCTGTGCAGCACCATTGATTAGCTGACGGCCTCCTCAGGGACTACCTTCAACATTTAGCATTTTGGCCAGCTATCTGACAACTGGTAATGCCACACTGACCAACCAAAATGGGACGGTCTGCTCTAAAATCTGCTGAGATATTATGTTGTGAAACAATTTCTTCCAACAAAATACATAAATAGTCTCACATTTCACATGTTTTTTTCAGAGTGTCCCTGAAATCAGTCACTTAGGGCTGCTTGTATCAGAAAACCTAATCTACAGGCCAGCTGTTCATTGAATACTGCAGTTAACCATGAGCTATATCTGTTCTCCTTCCAGTCTTTGTATCACAGCGCAGCAAAGATCCCGGCATTAAATCTTCAAAGCGGCGACTCTGTTGTCCACTTTCTGACTTTGTAGTGCAAAGCCATGAATGAGCTAAATGTGAGATGTGGAACAGGGAAAGGAAAAGAGTACAGAGGAGGGAGGTGAGCATGAGTGACTTTTATGCTCAGCCTGCTTTACAAGTACAGTGCTCCAATTTGTTGTCAACACCCACATGTCTGTCAGGCCGGGGCTGTTTGTGCTGTCGCAGTCACTCCGAGCAAACAAGCGGATATATAATGCAGCCGAGGAGAAGCAGACTGCAAATTGTCGAAACAGAAGTTTTTTTTGAAGAGGAACAAATGATAAAGTCAGTAAGGTTCAACAACAAAGTGACAACCCCGATGTTATTGCTCTCCCCTTCCGTGTTTCTACTGCAGATGGCAGGAAAGGTAGAGAGAACAGCTGTCGTCGTGAAAGAAACAGTTGAGATACTTTATAAAAAGACATTCATAACTGACATGTTGGGGAATTGTGTAATGTTGGGGATTCCACCTCGGGCAAACAGCCCACTGTATAATCTGACTCCAAAAGACTACACCTTCAGAAGGACCCCGCGCAGATCGTTTGAATTGGAATTACTTTGATGAACAGATGACAGACGGTCTTAAAGTATTAACAATTTATTAAGTCAAGCATCAGAACATATAATGACGAATAACGAAATGTACATTCAGATGCTTTCATACAGAGTAGCTTTGAGTTGATTGATTGTGTTAAAATCAGGCGGCAACCTCCGATTCTTCAGAGTGAAGTAATGCGGAAGTGTCTTAAAACTTGCATTCTCTCTTCCAGCCAGCAGGGGGCGACTCCTCCGGTTACAGAAAGAAGTCAGATTGTATAGAAGTCTATGAGAAAATGACTCTACTTCTCTCTTGATTTATTACCTCAGTAAACATTGTAAACATGAGTTTATGGTCTCAATCTCTAGTTTCAAGTCTTCTTCAATACAGCATGATGTTCATTTAGTAAATGATGGTCCATTTAGAGTCAAACAGACCATAAAGCAGGGGATGCTTTAGGGCGGGGCTACTGTGATTGACAGTTTGCTGCCACTACAACAGCCGTATACGGTGTCTCCATATCACTCTTCCACATTCCAAATATGGTAACTTCTGTTTCGGAAAAAAACAAAAACATGGTGATGGCCCTAATCCAAGATGGCAATGGTGAAATCACCAATAGGTGACGTCACGAAGACTACGTCTGCTTCTTGTATACAGTCTATGGTTAAAATCTTCCATTGGAACGGGTGTTATTTGAAGATGGCCCCCTAAATCTTTATTGTATTGAAGGTAAATGCAGACCGATTTGCACATCCACAAAACCTCAGTAGTCAACTCCATCTCCCAGAAATTGTTTATTTACTACAAATTTTCTGCAGCCAATATGTTTTGAAATAAATTAAATTTTAAGGGGGCAGGGTTGTACTAGGATAGGTAGTTACTCAAATTAAATGCAGGAAAAAGGTACAATAAAGAGGAATCAGTGCCCTCTTAAGTTTGACAAGCAATGTTTCATCCCAACAAGCCTGTCCTCATAAGAAGAACGACACTATTGGTCATTTGTCCAAATACCTAAAATGTCTTCAGTGTTCCTGATAAGTGAGTGTCTACACAGGCAACACATTCTCACTCCAAAATCATCTAACACTGTTTGTTTCATAAAATAGGGACATTTGTTACATAACTTACAAGTGGCATTAGTAAGGTAAAATAAATCAGCATTGACTTGATTTTACAAGGGACGCAAACAGTATCCGGGGTGAAAGTCCTGTGTTTGTTATCCACCAACCTCCTTCCTAAGTGGACTGTCTTGCTCTTTTTACTCCATCAGTTGCTCTGAACACTGAGTCACATACAGACTCTTAACAGTACCTTTGTGTGTCCGTCGGGGGGTCAGGCATCTGTATTTGGCGAGTTGGGAGTGAACACTTTAACACAAGAGGTGGTTCAGCTGCGTCAATCAGTCTATTATCAATCAGTGTAACAGCTTGTGTTTTATTTGTTTCAAGTCCATTTTATTCTATTTTACGGGTGTAACAGTGATTGTGTGTTGGGCTCTGACTGCTACCAATATGCAGATGACCTACACTCAATACTGTGTCTACACAGGATCTGTTCAGGCACAGTTCAGACCAGAAAATGCTCCCAAGTCGCTTTGGAAAGCAATAAAAAACAAGCAATTTAGTTTGGAGGAATTGTTGCCGTTGTGTTTTAAAATGTTCCGTTAGAATGGTCTTTGCTAGCAGACAGCTCTTTGAACTACCTGACATGCATTATGTAAAGTAAAAGCAGACCAAATATCAGTGGCAGAGGAGCTGAGTATAAGATATACTATGACACATTTGATCCATGATGTGTTTTCCTGATTCCCTCTAAAATCTAAATCCACACATACCATAAAAACAGTACATCTTGTAACGATATCCTTTCATGATACTTTACCTACTTTACATAATTAGATGAGCAATTTCATTAGATTTGTGTCAATATTTGATATTTTTTATTATTTATGTATTTAGATACTGTAGATTTTCACTGTTGCACCTCAGTGTCCTGATAACCCTTTCATCTTAGAAAAGGGAGACACTCATTTTTCCATGCACTGGTCAATTTTGAGATTTTGGGCTTATTTGCTTCCAAAATATATCTTCTATCAGACTAGTGGAGTTAAAGCATCCGGAGTACACATTCAGGTGTTTATTTAACAACCTTTTTCTGTATTTCTCCTACAACATACATTTTCAGAAAACTTGTAATACAAAAAAAATAATTGTCTTAATGTACCCTATTCACCTGTAGTGTATAATATGGCATTTTACAAAACACATCTTTAAGGCCTTTTTTTCAAAAGGTGTTTTCAAACTCTTGGCCAGAAATCTCCACTTCAATAACACTTACTGTACATGCACTAAACTTTCCAGTTTCTATATTCTAAAGGTTTTTTAAAAAAGGGGTTATACCATTCGTAGCCTGATAAATACGTTTTATTCCAAAATAGGGATTTTTTTATCCATATTATGGCTGTTGACATGTTTTATGATTTATGAAGTGATACAAAGAGATATCCAAATCCCCTCTGTAAAATCCTTTGAATATAATATGTCAACAAATGAAATAATCATTTTGAAACTGAATCCAATGATCAGCTTTATGTTCTGGAAATGTATGTAAATTAGCACGTATTTGAAAAGAGAATGCCTCATTTGAATATTTAAACATATTAAGGAAAAAGCTACTAACAATTGTCCGCATGTAAGTAATACACTGGGGAAGTTTCATGGCAATATCCATAAGCAATATCCATCACGTTTCATTGTTTGTTTGTTTTTTTACATAAACTAAAAAAAAAACCTTCAGTAATAAATCTCAGAATGACATTCATAAACTACTTGAAGGAGCTGTTTATTTAACATAATGGAGTAATGTCAGGAGTAACTGTTAGCTATGAGCCTTGATGTTAGCACTGTTAGCTATGAGCCTTGCTGTTAGCACTGTTGGCTATGAACCTTGCTGTTAGCACTGTTAGCTATGAGCCGTGCTGTTAGCACTGTTAGCTGTTAGCCTTTGCCATGTTGAGAGCCGTTGAGAGGCAATCAAAATGCTCCCGATCTTGCCAATTTAAAGCTGCATTAGTTGAATTTCTGTCCATTTTGGGGGCAACAAGCTGAAAACACAACATTGATTCGTAAACATATAACCTTATTTAGTTAATGTGGCTAATGTGTTAGCAAAAGTTGCATATACACATCCAGTAGACACTGTCCGTGTGCTGTTTGATGCTGAACAGGTAGTGTCTAGTCAACTCGTCGGTACAAGTTGGGACTGAGAACAGGTTACAGTAGGTTTTTCAGAGCTTGTTTGATGAAAACAGTTGCCTGCTGCTGGAAAAGTGGTTGATG
This sequence comes from Pholis gunnellus, assembly GCF_910591455.1. Lineage (NCBI taxonomy): Eukaryota > Metazoa > Chordata > Actinopteri > Perciformes > Pholidae > Pholis > Pholis gunnellus. The sequence continues at coordinate 1,824,108 of NC_136543.1, forward strand.
ACATTGGAGTTTGTGGGCATGGAAACCAAAACAATTTGTTGAAAGAATATCGATTGGCGCAGCTTTAAATGTATTAATAATGTATGTGTACCACCTCTGTGTCAAATTTTCTGTTTGTTTTGTAATTGTTTTGTAATAATTCATAATTCCCAAACATGAACAATTTATAACATTAACAAATTCAAATATATAAATCATCAGTTATTGGTTTCCATCAGCATAAGTTTTTTATTATAGACGTCAGCTAGTGAAGTAAATGAGTTCATGTTTAAAATAAATGAACATTTTAGTTTTTTTTTAAGTAAAAGGCACTGCAAAGAGTGGAGTGGCTTAGTCAAAACTAGTCATTTTCCACCTCTCACAAAATTACATCTTGGACCAAAAGTGAGTGAATAATTGCTATTATTGATTAGTTGCCATGTGTCAATCAGCTTCATCCCACTGGGTTAAATGGGCTGCCGCTGTTTTAAATTGCTGTTATGGCCTTACTACTTCATGACACAAACCCCGGGTGGCTCTCTTTGACACTTTAACAAAATTATGGATTGTATCTTGAATGATAACAAAATACATTTTCTTAAATGTAGCTTATCCTGGTTTGCTAATCAATACCTCACAGCGCAGACCTTTGTTTCCTTTTTTGTCTTTGGAGTGAGGGCCGATGGTGATGATGGAATAGACCAATCACGGTCTTTATCAGCTCCCCAAATGCTGTAAATGACAGGGCTTTATTACTTACAGCAGCCCTGGAGATTGTGGTTCTATTGATTTTCAGAATTACAGTTCTTTATATATATTTATTTCTTGCCTGTGGATGGTTTGCAGTCACAGCAGAGGGCAGCCAGGAGGAGTGTGTGTCCGTGGCTGACAGCTGTCAATCACATGTCAGCGGGATGAGGGTCCTCCTTTGGAGAGGCGCTGCAGTCGCGAAAAGGCGAGGACAAAGAGGAGGAAAAGCCTGCCATTCCTCCCTTATCGCTCTTTCTCATTTACCGCTCCTCTCTGTCTCCTCGTCTGGTTATCACACTCTCTCTGACTTTCTATTCTCCACACTGTCTCCTCTGACTCACTTGAATAACTCTTCTTATCAAGCTGACCCCTCTCCTTTTCTCATGGGAATCACATGTACTCCCCCTGTGGTTTGCCATTTTATTATTATTGTTAGATTTGTTGGCCCTTCTCATTATCCCAATGCCATCCATGCGTGTTTTCCTACCTCAGGCAGAGAAATGGACTTCCATGCAGGGGCCTTGTTCAAACATACAGTGTAAACATGCTCACATGCATGTCCCTGTTTACTGTCAGCACTCCCAGTTAAAACAGACAGAATTCAGATCTGTGCTGTTGAGGAGCGTTAAAGCCAAGGGACCCCTGCAGGTGACAGCAGACAGGGAGGCGTTTCAGGGAGACTCTTCCTCAGTCAGCTAATGTTCCATCAACATCACCTTTAGTACAGCACACGCTGCTGTCATGTGTCTGTTTGCCTGCTAACGTAAAGTCTGTTTGGTTTAATTATCAGTGTTTTGTCAGTGTAGCAGCTTATGCTGCTGTGCAGGACAGGAATGCAGCTCCTGTACTGGGGAAATTCCATCAAGTCTGCTGGTCGTGCCGACACTGACGCCACCCTGCTTGAGGCCCAGGCTGTTCTGTTGGGCCTACCGGAGGGAAGTGAGGCCCTGGATAACCAGAACCAGGACCCTGCTGCAGTAAAATGAGAGGTTTTCTAAAGATTTCTAAAGGGACTGTTAACTGTTACTGTAATCGGACACTTTTGTCTGCAAGGACTGACAAAATCGACGCAAAATGAAAGTTCTCGTAGTAGCTTTAACTCAAGGCCCGTGCACTTTCAGATTTCAACTGCTTTCAAGGGACGGTCAAGGAAGTACAACAACACTCATAACAGTGGACAGCTGGCTCTGCTACCGGTAAAATACCAAGTGGTTTTTTTAAGTTTTAGTAAAATGTGGCACTGGCTGAGCTGAGCAGATACTACGGGGATGTTTATCCCACAGCTTTGGGACTCAAACAGTGAAGTGGCCTCTCAGTCTTAAGTCTGGACAGCATTTGGTTGCCAGACTGGAGGGGTCTTGGTACAAAATAAATTGTTATAAAAAATACATGGCAGAGACCTATTAAAATGAATCTGAAAACTGAATTGTCAAACTAAGTGGGACTCAGTAACAGTGAAGGAATAATGTGCGTGGCCAAAATGGCGTATTGTGGTCAGCGGTCCAGATTTTTGAGTGCAACTTCCCCGTAAACACAAATACAACATCTATATTACTAGAATCAGTCTAAACATATTACGTGTAATCTGAATGTAATTCCTCAGGTTGTGTAAAACCGCCAAATTGTCTGACGACATGACCCCGATAGTATGTGCTGGGAGAAGTCTTTTTCTTTACTCTTAATCAAGTCATGTCGAGTCAATTACATTTATATAGCCCTATATCAGAAATCAGAAAGGGGCTTTACAACCTGTGCAGCCTACTGCACAGCAAAGACCCCCCCCACAAAAATGGAAGAAAGCTCAGGAAGAGCAACAGAGAGTTCCTCTCCCTGTAGGGACAGAGGTGTTGAGAATAACCACCATAATAAAATTACAGTGTAGACAATCCATATGACAAAATGACATGTGAACATTTATCTAATTTCTATAAGTTACAGCACTTTGTGGAAACGTTTTGGTCCGGATCAGTTGAGTTAGCGCTTCAACTGTATTTCTCCCAAGTTTTATTTAAACGCAGAAGCTCCTACAGGGCCATTTTTCTGGAAATCTGCAATTGCTTAAAACTAAACTAACTCTTTCCCCTGTCTTTCTGTGTGGCTCTCTGTCTCTCATTCTGTGTATGCTCAAGCATTTATCAAATCAATTACTGCTGATGGGAGTTCCTAACAGGTAGTAAGGTGTCGCAGCAGTAATTCATCCTGTCGCTTTGATGGATTCGCTTGACTCTCTGAGCATCGGGCCTGCGGCTCTGGGAGGTGGGGGGTGGGGTGGGGGGGGGGGGGGACAACCCATCTATCAGGCCTCACAGGCCATTACTTAAAACATTAGCTGCTGAGGACGCTCCACCATGACGATGTTCAAGAGATTTCTGTGGGACTGTTGTGGCAGGACAGGCGGATCAGGAGACGTTTCCCTGAGTAGCTGTGATGCAGTGAGACTGTGTGAACCAGGAGGGGCGTTCGGCTCCCTCCAGGGACATGTTCACTGTTCCTGAGTGCAAAAGGAAAACTTTTGAGCTTCTAATCTGGCAGCTGTTGGAACAACTTCCCAGAGGATCTTAGGGAACCTAAAAACATATTGTGCTTACATCAGTTTTTTAAAGTCATTATAATTTATTGTGTTATATTACTTTTGTCTTATTACTTTAACTTTTATTTTATATTTGTATTTACATGTGGTTTGAACTCCACTAACATTTATGATGAGTGCTATACCATAAATCCTCTGATATGGTTGAATTATCAATACCATGATATCATTTCCACGAATATGTTCTTACATTCATTGCGTTACATCCTCTCCTGTTTATAGGAAGTAATGCTTTCTGAACACTTGCATTTTCAAACACGCACTTTATTTTGTATTCTGTATATACTTATATACTTGCTAATATATTTATAAAGTCACATACTTAATTGCATATGGAATATTTATTTCTATACTTACATACCTGTATATGTCATATATATATATATATATATATTAGAGCTGTGAAAAATAACGCGTTAACGCGTTATGATTAAATTACAGGATTAATTCGTTATTTTTTAACGTATGCGCAGAATGAGCTTCCAATATACCCACAATTGACCGTTCGCCCCCTTAGTTACTGTTGCTACGTCGACAAAACTCCCAGGACTGTGAACCCAAAGGCATGGCGAGGACGGGGACCAGCGCTATATCTGTCAGTGTCAGTGATACTTTTTGGAGTAATATCTCCGCGATATTCTCCGGATCAAGGCAAAGGGACTGCAATATGCAGTGGAAGGATATATCCAAAACATTAAGATCACGAAGGTGACACAACAATAATCGAAGCAAAAGCATACAGGTCTCAATCAAAACATCTCTAATGCAGTCAGACGTTAGCTGCTATCCAAACAAACACATGTAACAGACTGTCTCATGTTTGTCCTTTCTGGTGATGAAGATATGTCCCATCAGCGTTGCCGTAGAGAGGGGGCAATTCCCGCCTCGAGGAAAAGGGGCGTAAACGTAAACGGGAAGACGTTATGGTTTCACCGTAGCACTACCAGCCTAAAGTACCATCTCCACGCGACGGCATGCGTTGGTTGGTGAGGGGAGTTTAAGTGGAATGCGCCAAACCACCCTCACTGAACAACGTAGTTCCCTCACTAAGTCTGCCTGTGACAAGTTGACTAGCACAGTTGCCAAATGGATTGCAAAAAGCTGTAGACCGATTAATATTGTTGAGGACGAGGGGAAGTTTTGCGAGTGGCAACGGGGGACTCGAGCATCAAAGCACCGCAAAGACGCACAATAATGACAAAAATCGGTAATATGTGATTAATCATGATTAATCCACAGAAACCTGTGATTAATTTGATTACAATTTGTAATCATTTCACAGCCCTAATATATATATATATATATATATGTATGTATGTATGTATGTATCTGTATATATATATATGTATATATATGTATATGTCATATATATATATATATATGTATATATATACATATATATATGTATATATATATGTATATGTCATATATATATGTATTTATATATATGTATATGTCATATATATATATGTATATATACACACATAAAGATTATGTATATCATACCTGTAAATATGTATATACTTACATATGTATGCAAACCTATGTATGTATAGATGCATCTGTATATATCTAATAAAATGTAAATTCATATTAAATAAATTAATAAAGACAAATAGAGGGGGGGGGGGGGGGGGGGGGTAGGCTAATTCAAACAAACAGACTGCTTCTTACCATTTTTACAGTACAAAAAAGTGCAGAAAAGAGAGGCTGGTGGACACCTGGGTGTCATCACTGGTCCACATGTGTTATGCTGTAAGTTGATGAATATGTTTAGACTGCTCCTCCAGATCTAAATGAGCATTTGGTCACATAATTAAGACTCAAGTGATGCTGCAGCGAGTATAACGGAATTAATTCAACAGAAATTCTTCTCCACATAAGAAAGTCTAACTCAACCTAATCTCTGGCAATGCCATGAATTACTGCTACCAGACGGTAGTAAGTAGTAAAATTACTTTTTGAGTAATGAGTCCAGCATTAAATAGAGCTGGATGCAGCACTGCTGTTGCAGAATGTCTCCTGTAGTTGCACATTCCCCAATAAAACCCCAGTTTATATCTTCGACTCAGCTAAAATTTCGAAACTATTTGGCTTCGAGTCTCAAGTTAATGGCTCAGGCAGTAAAGCCATTCCAAAAAAAAAAGAAAGAAAGAAAAAAAATGCAGCGGAGTTAATTGAATGTGTTTGCTCCTGCAGATTTCTTACAGTCAGCATAAATGCAGAGTTTAGGCTGCAGCAAGAGTAGGAGGAGAGGATAAAGCAGGAAACACTGTACTGATAGTGTGTGTGCCAGGATACCGAGCAGTGATTGACAGACGGAAAGCGTCTTTAACGACCTGCTGGCATGTCAGAGGAAAGCAGGATCTTCTTCCCTGTTTTCAACACCTGAGCATCACTTCTTAAAAGCCCCTCCTGCTGTTACTCACCGACGTAAAAAGAACCTGTTAATCATGAATCATGTCCAATCATTAATAAGACATTAGCACCAGTTCTTTTACTAATGTAGTCGTCACCCTGGAGGGACGCTTGTGTATTTGGCTGAATGTTTTACACAAGGAAATATTTGTAATCATTAGCCTGAGGATTGTGGCTAATGAATCATTGAAATTCAGTGGCTGCTTTGTTATTGCACTGTAAGACATGCACGTTTTCCCATCTCTCACTTTTTATTTAGCTTGTTACGACCAACAGCGAAGCAGGTTGAACACACACACTCACTCACACACACACACACACACACACACACACACACACACACACACACACACACACACACACACACACACCAGCTCAGCTCCAGCACACTGGCATATTGTGGGGAATGCAGGGATGGAATTGGCTCTCTAATCCACCCTTTTTGTTAAAGTTGGGCTAAATCCTCGATGGCTATGAGCAGCTCTCAGTACCAGGAGAAATACTCTGTGCAACTAATACATCAGCTGTTCAAATGACAGTAAAATACTTTGGAATCTCGCAGTTTAACTCTCCACATCACATCAGACAGTTCTGTGCCGGATTCCAATGCAGCGGAGTCATTCTGACTGTATTATGTGTGTGTGTGCGTCGCCAAGCACGATGAGCCGTGGATCGGGCAGGCGAGATGTGACGCGGCTTAGTTCAACCCGGGGAAATTACAGATGTAGCTAAATAAAGATGTTTCTGTATGGATTAGCAATGTGTCTCACTTGAAATCTCTGACTTATTGGTTGAGGTTATGCAGAAACAAGCATGTAATGTGAATAGTATGTGAGGTTTCTTGTTGTAGTAGCGAGTTGCTTCATTCCAAAGAAGATTGTTCTTCCAAAACATGAAATATGACTACTGTAATGTGAAAAGAAATCTCGAATAGTGGTAGCAGTCTTTATTTTCTGGAAATGCAGAAAGAACCAGACCTTTATTTGGGCTCATAATATTGTTTTGATATCTTATACACATTTTGTAGGATATCTCCCTGTTTTCTGATCTACTCCTGCTATCATTTTCTGTTGATGCTGTTACTGTTAATGCAAACTTAACACCTCCATGTTTATGCAATTGGTTCTTTGCCATTTTTTGATGGCTATTAAGCTACCCTCAATGACACAAAACACTTCCTGTGCAGACAATAAAAGCCTTCCAGCTCAAAGGGCATAATTCCTCCTCTCCCTGGTAGCTAAATTTCAAGTCCTGCTTTGGAGTGCTGCTGGAATGAGTCCTGAAACGCTTAAATGACTAACCATTATGATGCTGAACACTAGTCCGCCTTTATCGCCTTGGTAAAGTGAACTCATACCACTGTGGTGTAGTTCCTATTCAGTTCCTTTGTTAGCTTTTTACTTCCTCCCTGCAGAATTCTATGGCGAAAGCATGACCAGCCCTACTGTGCCTCTGCTTGGCTGGTACTCGTTGCTTTTGTTGGTTCAGGCTGGTCTCATCCAGCATTCTTCGCTATACCTATGAAAAATAATGCCAGAGTAATCCGTAGATATCCCAGGAAATGATTTCAGATGTTATCCACATAATCACAAATGAGGAAGTATAAAGACCATATAAGCACACACGGGGCTGGTCAGAGTGGGGGTGGATGAGTCCAACAACCAGCAATCTTTCCGTCAGCTGTTCCAAATCGATACAGCATAGTATCGCGATATTTTGCGTAATCAGAAATGCGCGTCGGACGTTTCCGCATTTAAATCAAACGCGGACGTTTGCCACCGTGCTTCTAAAGCCAGTTACGTGCCGCACTCTCCCCATGAGCCTGGCTGCTGTTGGCAGATTTAACGCCCGTTGTGAGGCCAGATTGAGCGGGTGAGCGAAACACATGCAGGTATCCCGCTAACTGATCGGCAACGCCCACGTTAGAACCATTGTCGGTTACAACCACCAGGTTTTTGTTGGCAATCCCCCATTGTTATGCTGCATTTTTTTGTACAAGTTGCATTGTTAATACCTGTAATAGTACAGCTGTCCTCACACGTTTGCATTCAATTAAGTTGGACTATGTAGACTGTAATACAAACGGTTCAGTTTGTCAGGTGCATGCAACATTTATGATAGGTTTTTATGACAGTGTTGGTCTGTCTGTCTGCTTGACAATCCCACTTTGCGACAATAAAAATGATTGAAGTGAGATGAACAGACTGAAAACTTTATCTTATTAGATAAAACATAGTTTGCATTTGAAAAAAGGTAATAATTAGCAATATATCGCAATATATGTTATCGCAATACTCAGCTTATCGCAGTATCGTGATAATATCGTATCGTGGGACCTCTGGTGATTCCCACCCCTAGTAAATGGACTATCTCGTCACCACATGTCATGCACCCATTCACACCCATCAATACACTGATGACAGGAGCTACCATGCAAGGTGCTGCACCTGCAGCCTTCGGGAGCAATTTGGGCTTAAGAGTCTTGCCCCAGGACACATCGACATGGAATAGCAGAGCTGATTCTCGGATTGAAGGAAGACCCGCTCAACCACTGAGCCACAGGTTCCCCTGACTGAATCATGATGCAACCATGAAATTGCATAAAGAAACGGGACAGGAATGAAAGCAGGCAGTGAACACCAACACAGCTTACATATGTAAAATAAAATCTCCCCACAGGCACAGTGGAGAATTTTCTGTTACCTTGTGATCACAAATTTGTGAGTTGTGGTGGTCACTAGACAACAGATAAGACTTAACATTAAATACCTGGATGAAAATTAAGTAAAACTGTCAAAGTTAACAAAATTTAAACTGTTTTCTCATGACCACCACATTTTGTGATCGAAAAAATAAGACAACAATGCAGCACAAAATAAACAACCACATTAATGAAGCCTGTAGTTCAGGCAGCCTTAGAGGTCACATATTCCATACACTCTCCAAATATGCATGTCCATGACTATCTCTCTCAATAGGCAGTCCATACAGACAATTGGCGCCCATTCAGTCTGCAGCTGCAGTCTGATGCAGCTGCTGTACCAACACTGAGCTGCCTGCTGCCTGCTTTCAGAAATGTAAACCCCCTCCACCTCCCCATCTTCCTAATATATCAGCATTTAGTTCTATGTGCATTTTGAATGGTTTTAGAATGTGTGAATGTTCATTAAATGTCGGGTCGCGTCAGATATTACAGAGCTTTAACAGAAATTATTTTCCCAGTTGTAAATGTGACATGGATGTTGATGTGAACGCTATATACAAGTCAGAAAGTCATAATTACGATAACTATGATATGACATGAACGCAGCATAAAGCAATACACTTCTGGGAAGTAGGGACATAAGAATCAAAGGCCGCTACATGAGGCACCTTCCATGACAAAATCTGTATTACATAAAAATGTTGTCTTTTTTTAAACATACTAAACTTGTTTTTTGTAGTTTTGTCCATCATAACTGTCTTTTATCATACATGTAATTGCTGTCAATAGTCTGAGGAACATGAGCAGTTACAAAATCAGACCAAATTTATGAAATAGTTTTTCTTTATTTTATTATATTTCTTAAAGCTAGGAAATCAAAGTGGCAGTAAAGATGATTTTAAAAGACACGCTTCAGTCTGATCAAAAGACACAATGTGTTAGACTGTCTCTCAATACTTGGCTGACTGCGGCTCTGAGCACCAAGTCCATATGTTCTTTATGAAGATTTTTATCTCAAACAGAAAGGTATAGTACACGTATTGGGGTCTACTTTCAGTAGTAGTTTCAGTAGTTTCAATTTGGTGCTCTAGTGAGCACCACAGTGTATGTGGGATTAATAAGTCCAAATAAAATACACATGTTCATGGTAATGAGGGAACCCAGTGTCACCCAGTTACATGAGTGTTGCTCATTCTTGTGTTTTTAATAGTTTCTGGACAACAGTGGTGCTGAGGAATAAGATATATCAGGCCTGTTTTGTGTTTGCCATACACATGCAGTGGCACACAGCCGGTCACCCTCTCACGCACACACCACCATGCATATACAGCATCATGGTTGGGGGGGGGGGGGGTGCTGCAGCTCGCACCACATCCGCTGGTGGAGGTGTGCGCGCACGGATCGGGGAGGAACTCCGCCGTGCGCGATACAGAGAGCAGAGGATAATTGTATATTGTATTGTATCAAGTCTGACTTTTAACTTTTTTTTTTGCTGGCGGATTCGTTGGCCACATAAAATGACGTGGCGGGCCAGATTCGGCGTGTGGGCCGGGTGTTTGACACCCCTGATATACACGGTCCAACCTTCTCTGGCCTGAGCGATTAAACCCTGCCTTTCCCATCAGTCTGAGGATGTCAGCCCGCTGCCGTCCATCGTGATTAATGTTACACAGCATCAGGTTGAAAGGCACACTGTGAGGACAATGAGCATTTTAAATGGACATTATTACTACAAAAGCACCATCGCGCTGCAGGACAATAGGCAAGGTCTTGACACAGTCAAAGTCAACCTGTGTACCTTTTGTTCAAATACCGGTGCTTTTTTTTGCTGCCAGGGCTCTACAAGTGACGAGTTCAGAAACATGGACGATGTTGCAAATGGGTTTTACTCTGATTCTTGTTATGCATGCAAGGTTGAGCAATGGTGACCTACACTGATTTATTTTCAAATATATTGTTTTACAGAGGAAGTAACAAAATCTTACACTCATGTCAAGGGAAGCAGGGATGTTGCACAAATGAAAGCCTTCTACATAGACTTTCTTTCATTTGCTGCTCTGCTGCTGGTAGAGCATAAGGATGGTGATGTCAGTAAATTGGTCAGTCATTGAGGTTGTCCACCCATCTGTCTTTTGTTCAAAGCAAGATACCTGAATAAAATACCAGCAAGATTGTCGGTTCACTGTAGCTGTTGCTTTTGCACCAATATTGTCCAAAATAAAATCTCGTTGACCAACGCTTAGGTCCATTACAATCTGGAAAACCAATGTCTGCATTCATATAAATTGAAGTGTACTTGTACAAAAGAAATATCAAAATCTAACAGGTAGATTACCGTAGAATTATCTGAGCACATTCATGTTCCCCAGAGGATAGACCCCTTTGATTTTAGACACTGTTTGAACAATCTCCACCAACAGTCAACTTTGCACACAGGACATCTTGTTATCTAATGGGAAGTTTGTCATGGACTTTGCTCTGCACAATCATGCAGCTAAGGACAAACCTTTTGATGACCAGGACAAACTTAACATTATTGTGCCAATTATTGGTGAGGATCTAAGAATGGTAAAATCATTATTAGAATTGTTTTGTCTTGTCTTATATTCGTCTAATATTTATGTTGGTGTAATAAGCAGTGTCCAGTCAGCACTAAAAAGACTTCAGGCCTTTACTGCCAAGTGTACAAGTGCAATACATTACATGCTGATGATTCCACCCTCTGATTGTACCAGTACTTCTCAAGACAATTTCAAATAGCATAGGGATACTAGGTTGATAGGTAAAGGCTTCAAACAATGTTTGTCTGTCCTAAATGGCCACACTTACATTCTGGGTGAAAAGCCTGCTGCCATTCTTCTCAGTAAGAATTTGAAGCATACTGATATGTGTGTCTTATTAGGTCTTAAAGTACATTTATGAAATGTAGGAAACTTCTTCTGTTACTTTGATGAAGGGTTGTTACAGGGAATTAAACATAAATGACAGTTTTTTACTTTATATTAGTGATTTTAAAATCTAATTAGCACAATTTACCCTCCTATAAATTCAACACCTGTATTTCAAATTTTCAAATTATTTCAAATTTCTCTCCTACCTCACATATTTGGTTTGGTTTGTCCCATTTTTCGGTTAACATATTGTCACAGTAGCAGCCTGTCTACAATGATGTGCCCAGTACATAACCCATTCCCTCCAGACATACCTGCACATAGCTTTGGAAAAAATGGGTGACTTTTTAACAGGTCCGCTACATGCTATAACTCGACAGAGTGCTTTGATACAATGACGTTGCGTGGCCACTCAGGCAGTTCAGAGCCGCTGAAGTGAGCACGGATCTGATATGGAATTAAAGGGCCAATTAGTCCTCAGGTAATGGATAACGGCTCATGTTCCTCTGCTTCTCTGCTTTGATGATGCGGAGAGAGAGAGACAGACATGGCTTGAAATCCGGAGCACGACGCTCACTTAGCAGCCTCCACCCTCTGGCTTCAGAGGCGACACAGGCCTTTGATTTTCCCATTAGCAGCCGGAATAGAGGAACCACTGCATAAACCTACCTGGCTTATGATGTTCAAAAATGAGCAGTGGAGATAACGTTAGCCTAACCCCCCCCCCTCCCATCACACGGGGGCTTCAGTCAGCCTGATAAGGACTAATCTCAGCCTGGCTGCTGTTCATTTACAGCTGAGCTTACTCAGAATCCACATTAATGTAGCGTGGTGGGCCTCATATCCTCTCGTTCTGGCCTCTCAGAGGCTGCTGCGGCGCTGAGATGCAGGTGAGCACTTGGTTGGAGTCATTGGAATGAAAATGAACTCCCCCACAGAAGTGTGATTAAGAAGTGCAGCTAGGCAACATGCTTTGAATAGGAAGCAGCTGGTGTGAATTTAATTGGAATAGAATGATAAGGCTGGCTAAAAGCAATCTATTGGCCGTCACTTTGATTCTATTAATAAAAAAAAGGGCTGTGGGAATACTTTCAATTTGTGACTTCTGAGAAGTGATTTAAGAGTTTATCTCCAGAGTTTTCATTATTATTAAATCATTTCGCCTCATTTCTTGTATTTATACCAGTCTTTTTGTAATCATTTCTACTTTGCACATGATGACAGCAGTGAACAACATGTTGCTGTTTCATCTTTATTATTCTTAAATATTCATGAGGAACTTTCATGAATAGACAAATATGAACAATATCAGTACTAGCCTTAATCATTTATATGATTTTTGGGACCAGATTTTAATGATCTGAATATGAATTCTTTTTCAGTGTTTTGGGCTGACAAAACAATGTTCTCTTTATCGATCAATAGCAGGTTAACTGTTAATTTACTAATATTAATATGGAAATATGAGATTGAAGTGAAATAAGAAGAGCTGCATCAATACTGAAATGTTTCAATTAAAAGTAATCGGTTTTACTTGATTTAATTTTTTTTCAGATTTGTCATATCTTGGAAATCCATTTGTTCTTATCTACCATTTGCAAAAATAATCATTCTGTGATTCAGAGAACTACAACTGTGGCTAATCCACACAGGCCTGTCGTTATGGTGGATGCTGATAGCAGTCACACGCTGGATTTATCATTATGAATATCTCAGTCTGCTCCCCAGGCCACATTTCCTTTTTATTTGTCTTAGCCTAGTGCCCACATTTAAATCAGACATGTCTTGGTCTCTGACGCTAATGCAGGTCCAACTAAATATCAAGCATTTAAATGCATGGACTAGATGGATGTTGAAGGGTGTAGAAAAGAGTTACAACAGGTCTGCATGTCTTGTTGATCCATAAAAAAGAAACTTAAAGAAAATGGGAAGACCTTTATACTGCTTTTTCAACCAATGACACGATCAGGTGAAATGTCTTGTTGTCCCAGTAGTTTGCTCTAAAAAGAGATTATTGAGCGTTTCCATTCTGCTGCTGGCCCATTTTACGCAAAACATTTTCCAACACCTTTTAGTTTTATTTTTGCATGGTCGCAGCTGAAAGGGTAAAATAATTGGCCTTTTAGTGAAAGGTACCACATCGATTGCAACTGAATTCAAAACTTCTAAAACTTCTTTTTACCTGGTCTTTTATCAAAAATACCTGAGTCGATAGCTTTAGTTCTTTTGGTGATTTTAACTGCAACTCTGTTTCACGCTGCAGCTCTCTTGCCGAAAACAGCTTAAGTAACTTCAGTAATAAAATCCTTGATACAAATATACTTTTTACACAACCGACATCCGTCCCCTACAAATAATATCAGCCTAGTCAGTGTAAACCATCAAGCAATTCTAAATAATATCTTCTACTTTGTTATTGTAATCTATTGTGGTCATTTGCATTGAAAACCCACAATTTAAATGATGGAAAATCTATGATTGTATTTTAATTCAAATAATTACTATGCTGAAAAAAACCCTGTTAAGTTAAGGACGTTAAACAGGTCATAATTCGTTCTCTATTATCTATTTTTATATTACTGTGAAAATGTCTTCATCAAACAACGGTATTTATTCAAGTTTCTCATCAAAACAGAATTTTACAGGATTCCATTTGAACACATCATGATAACCTTATAATTTACCTTTGCCCAATACTAGGTTAATCCAGCCATGCTGATGTAATCATAAGAATAATATATACAACACCTGATTATGAAACAATCAGTAGTTGCAACCCTCATTTACTCATTTTAGTTTCCTGTTGTATTCTTCGGAGCAACCACTCACTTCAGATAGGGCTTAATTTAGAATCGCTGACTCATTACATGTGCATGCATGGCGTTCCCCCCCTCCTCTTCCTCTTTAATGTCACCCCATGACCTCAAAATCAATGATAGACAGTGGCAAACTAAAAAGCATTTCTGAAATGCAATTACAGGCAGCCAATACAAAGAGCTATGTGACCCTGTAACTACATCTTTTTGCCTCAGCTGAGTTATTTATGCCTTCGCCTCTTATATCATATTGATTACAGCTTGTCATAGGTTTGAGATGAGGTTCTGGCCTCAGTGGAAGCAAAAAAAAAAGGTGGTTTATTGGATTATGGGTTTAATTTGATTTCGGGCAACAACTCTGCATCGTAATGAGATGTGGAGCTGTGACTGGGCTCCTGCGGGCTCTCTTTCTCTACCTGATTGCTGTTACTCCCCATCCCCAGACAGACCCCAGGTCAGCGCTAGCGCACTCTCAATTTAGCTCTCAACTTCTCTGCTCTACAGAGAAGAACAAACTTCATTATGTGTGTAAGAGCAAATCAAATAAAGCATCAGACTGGTCTCGATCATAATTGCCGAATATATATTTTGCATATCTCAGGGTCTGAGAAGACGTCTGGGGTTTGACACGGGGGATATGGAGGAGGGTCAGTCTAAGGAAACTAACTTTATCAACCCTCTAGTGCTGGCACCAATGATTTTGTATGCCCCCTTTCCACACAGGCAAAACACATGTCTAAAAATACTATACTTTTATAAAGCTAAAGGAAAGGTAAACGTTGGAGAGAGCATTCGCTTTTCAATTTAAAATGTATTGAAAGTGTGTGGAATGGTGACGTGACTTTCCCTCTAACTGGGTCCCATAGATTGTAGTTGTTGGTACTTGATGAATCTTAATGAAATGCAAGTGGATGCTAGAATGCGTTATGTAGTGAAGAGTGTGTGTTTTGAGTGAGGAGGAAACTCTGAACACTCTTCCCTGATGTACTGAACCGACTTGTGAATTAGACTAATGCTAAATTACTAATCAAAATAATTACACTAATCCCACAGCAAAGTGTTTGAACAACAAGCTTTCTGTGTGTGTGTATGTGTGGGGACCCCACAATTGGAAAGACTATGTAGGAGGGGGGAACAAGTATGTGTGTGTGTGTGTGTGTGTGTGTGTGTGTGTGTGTGTGTGTGTGTGTGTGTGTGTGTGTGTGTGTGTGTGTGGATAGCAACGGACTAAGTGGGAAACAAGCAAACTCTGCGTCCTTCACCTCTGAGTTCAGTTCAGACGTTAGGGGAATACCACAAAGAACAAATATTAGTTTAAACTGTGTTCTCGGCTGTACTATCACTCAGAGATCAGAGCCTCTTCAGGCAACGCAACTTTATTTGTAGAGCACATCTCAGCAACCAGGCAATTAATTGTTCATAATAAGAGGATCATAAGACCAATATTGTTTAATTAATTCTTACAGTATTGAACCCCTTAATAAAGACTTCTCTTTAATGGAAAAGATATATAAGAGGAAGAACTCAAACCTGAGTGTCCTCATTATGACTTTATTTAGAATTTATTCAACTTTTAAGTCATGCAGTCATGCAATTTAATATTCAATCATTTTGATTAGAGGTGATTGATGCATTAGGTTCTGAGTTAACTTATTTCTTGGGATTGATATTTATTTATTTTTTGAAACACAAATACGATTCATTACCAGAATGCTTCGAATAATCGCATCTTCACTTTTGATCTTTGAAAAATACAAATCCTTTGACATTCGGTCTGTGGATTAAAGAATGAATGCACTTGTTGAAAATCAGATGCCACAGGGGCAACATATCCCAGTTTCACACAATGTGTTGATTGATTTAAATAGGATGAAAGTAGGCTTGATTTTAATACAGGCTAATATAGAACCAATTTAAACATATTAAAGAGTTGGCTCATAATTGTTATTGGATATATGAACACTATGACAGTTCTTGATTACTTTAATCTCCTTTTCATACTACGACATGCAAGGATCCAAAGTACACCGATTTCATTTGGTGTGAACATGTATACAAAGGTTTATCTGGAGCTTCAGCAGTCGGAATCCATTAACTAATTAAAAAGATATCTTCCAAACTTACAGTCTTTTTTCAGTAAACTCCCTCTCTGTTGCCCCACTGCAGCTCGGCAGGAAAACACTGATCGGGAAAACACAAAGAGGGGATTTAACACTAATAAGACTAACTACGGAGGATAGCCACTGGGTTTGATCCATTCGGACTCCATTATTCTCAGTGGAAAAGCATAGGATACATCTTTTAGTATGCTTTACACTTGCTGTTGGGTTTATTTGGTCTGGGTTGGTATTTTATACGCTGAATTTTTCAGAATAAAGCAAGAGGAGTAAACATGAAGTCATACGGACTGACAGGTATATCTGCATCATCAGGACCCATTTCTGGATATCAAAAGTTTAGAAGCACTTTAATGCTTCTGATGTGTATATTTTTTATTTTTAGAAACAACTGATTATAGACATTATTAGTATTATTAAACTGCAAATGTTTGAATAATGACAAAAAAAAATAACTGACTTGAAAAAAGAATATAGGTCGGTGTATTTTTAGCCGTAACAGGTAGACAGGCCCAAACTAATAGGCATCTTGTACAGTATTATTCGGGACTGATGACTGTGGGAGGACTTAATGAACTAACAAAGTACACAGAGTCAGATACAAGCACAGCAGTTTTAACTGTTAGACTTCTACAGATCAGTAGGTTGTTTGGTTTGTTTGCTGTCACACCACAAACAAACCTCACCGGAGTCTGCTTGGATGCGGACCGAGACCCAACTTTACAAGAGGTCTTGGTTTGATTGTTTGGTCCACAGCAGGGTTTCGATTGACAGCTTTCACACCAGCCCAAACAAACCGCACTAACCAAACAGGTTAGGTATGAAAGTACCCTTAATGGTCAGTATGAAGAGAATGAATGATTACTGAAAGCAAACCCTGTTCTGATATTCATATGGGCACCTCACTAGTGTTTTAAGACACTTGAAAAAAATGTAAACCTGTCCTATAAGTAGTTTAAAAATGTTTAAATGCAGGTACATTGTAATGTGTCTCTGAAATACAGCTGTTCATACATCTACACCAAACCTATAGCTTTGTACCTATCAGACCAGCTTTATCTAACAAAGAACATGTGACATAACTTGATTTGTTGTGTGTGGAGGATGTACTTGTTCAATCTCTAGCATGTGTCATGTTGGAGTGTTTTTTTCACTGTTTTTATCTGGCAATTGCCACAAGAAAAATAGTAAATAATAGTAGTAATAATAATAATAACATAAGTAAAACTTATGACTGAATGGGAAGTTTGAAAGGAGGATGCCAACAATGGTTCCCTGGCAAAGACACACCACATCTATCCTTGCTCTGCTGATAACCCTAACTGGGCCCTGAGACCAGTGGCAAAAGCAAGACTGACACATGTCTGAGACAATGGAACTAATATGTTGAGACCATACACCAGACTGAGGAGAGGTAAATCAATCAGCTACAAAGTACATATTCAAGACAGCGAGCGGGGAGAACAGGAGCAGGTAAAAGGTAACACCTATATGCATAGAAGACAAAATGCTAATGTGTTGCTCTCCAATAGACCCTCTCAGTAGCCTGAGAGATTATATTTAGCATCACACTAATCAAACTAATTACATGAAATAAAGCAGCATTTAAAAACGGCAACAAAATTAACAGTTCATTCCTTTTTTAATTGATGTCGATATGCATATTTATCTCACTTTCATGATGTTTAATGGCTCATTGTTTGTCTGGAGAAGCTGCAGAAACTGCTCATTATGAATAATGAAGCAAATAATGCCACACATTACACGCATACTGTACTTTCAGCTGCGCGTTTTGCAGTGTGAATAATTCAATGCGATTTGTATAAGTAATAATCCCTCATAATGCGTCTTTTACCGAGAGGAGGAATAGACAGGAGGTGCAGAAGTGGTTGCTTAAAAGCATTGGAGGCGATGGTGGGAATGGAGACAGCGGCGAGTGCTGGGGGAGTTATTGCTCCACTTACTTTACAAACTGAAAATCTCATTAAGTGTGACACTGAAGATTAGTTGAGAGGGACCAAAGTGGAAAGAGAATGAACTCACAAAGGGGCTGTGAGGAGGCTTTGGCTTTGTTTGCCATCATTAATTCAGCATCGAAACAGCTCAGGGGGAAGCTCCGAGCCGCTGATCAGAAGAGCTGCGGATATGACAGGCGAACAGGTGCCCTTTTTCCTCTCCAAACACTTTTCCCTTTTAGCTCCCCTCCTCGGGTCTTAATTGAGGTGAGTTGTGTATTTGGGCCATCTGCGTGCTGACAAAATAAAGCCGGCTTTGATTTATGGTACCTCGGGACATATTAGCTTCTGAATTTCACCAGCCAGAATCTCAAGCTTGTAAACACCAAGACAATGAGAGTGAGAACGAATTTGAGGTTTAACTAGAATTTATAGATTTCATGTGAACCAAGAATGAATTACACAGTTTGTTTGTTAAAGTTAATTATTCTCATTACATGGTGATCTCCCTTATGTGTTTGATTGTCAAGTTGAATTCAAGCATCTGCTGTACATGGAAAAAATATATTCTTGACCGTGTATATAGTATAGTTGTTTGACAAAATAATTCTAACTTGAGGTGTAGCATATACTTCCCAGCTTTTTGTTCTTCAGTTGATGGAGTTTTGCTCCTTTAATCCTGTGAAAAGGGGAAAACACAAACTTCTGTAGAAAAATACGTTTGAGTAGCACTTACAGAAAGAGAGGTTTTGGATATGGGCCCATTCTTCTATCTGCCCAACTCACTTTAGCACAACTTATTTTATACAATTCATCTTATCAAACCCCATACAAGTTATAACATAGAATGTAATAGTAAATTACATTATGTAAAAAGTCCACTTAGCATACATATATGTAGATATCATTATTAGTGTTTTTATGATGCAGATCCATGTGTTTATGGATCAATCATTTCAACAATCAAACGTACTCAGTCATATTTGCACAGAAGATCAATAATGATAACATCACAGCAGGCCTGCACACCTGGTGCTAATCTGCCACATCAGTGGTTGGACAGAGGAATGGGACTCTGTCTGCACTACTCTGTAGTGTGTCTGTAATGTCATGTATAAAAGAGGAGTGGTTTTGCTCTGCAGATGAATTATAATAACCTTCATGACCTCCCATAGATAAAGATGGACAACATGACAGCTACCCAAAAAGCTACCCACCTCCATGTTAGCGGATAGGAATCAAAGAAATCTAAGTACACGTCAAATACATTTTTCTCAACGATGGTTTCTGTCTCTTTGGGTAGTTCTCCTCACGCTGATGTATGTTCAAGTGTTTGTTTTTCTGATAAGTTTGGTTTCATTAGTTATTTGATGCTATTCAAAGGGGGATTGACATCGTGATTGACAGCTGTGATTGTCTCTTACGATCAAGTTGTGGCCATGCTAGTGATTGGGTCGGGCAGCAGATCACTGATCACTACTGCACAGACTCTGGCAGATCCTGTATCCCAGGTATTTTGGCATAAGCTCTGTACAGTGGGAGACGCATGGTCCATCTATTCATAAATTCTATGTGAGGTGACATTTCCTCTAACACCATTAACAGGCTAAAATTCCTACTTAAACACAATATTTTTAATCTAATGGAACGATTGTGATGACATTTATTGAACACATCTATGCTCCATACAGGGTGAACTCTCCTCTTGCGTCCCCGTTTGCACACAGTCTATCTCATAAGCTTATTTTCAAAACACATTCATTCTCCCCAGAGGCTTACTTTGTTTTCATATTATTAATGACCCCATTCTTTCTTTACCTTTTCTTTGCTTGTTTGTTCAGTCCAGCACTGTTAAGGTAAAAATGAAATACACTGTGTCGTCTGGGTGCAAGTAGTGCTTTAGATATTTGGTCTCATTAATACAATTCTAAATATATCAACCTCATTTAACTAGAAATCATTGGCATGGTTTGATTTCAAAGTCAGTATTCATATGAGCTGAACTATGCACATGCTTAAAAATCAGAAAGAAAGAACAAGAGAGTGAAACACATAGTCTGCACCTTTGCATGCACACAGAGCCAGAAAGTCTGCTCTAATGATGTGTCTAACAGTCTGCTTACATGACCATTAGGCAGCTCCAGCACATGGGCAAACCGTGATATTCCAGCGGCACTTAGCAGCAGTGTGGCGCCAAGCACTAATGGTTTATCTCATACTGTGTGTCGTGGGTGTTGATAGCTGTTAGTGACCGTGTTTCATGGTTTATTCTCTCTGAGGAACACTTTATGAGATGTGGACACAGGGACTGCAGACAGCCTCTGGATGCCTTGGTCATGTCTGAATGTGCGGCTCAATGTAGCTGAGCAGAAAAGTCATCAGAGGATAGTTTGTAATCTGTGTTAACCACAAACGTCTTTCCCACATGCCATATTTGTTTGGGCAGCCCACCCAGATTTTTGACCTATTTTGCAGCTTCCTTCAATGCACACTGCTGTTTGTAGCCACAAATCTTCCATATTCAAAACGCACTACACAATCACACTCCGAAGCCCCTGCAAAGTACTCGATTGGCAGTTATATTCAATTGACTTAATAGTGTGCAATGTTACTTCTATTGTGTGCAGTACTAACATAAACAACTTGCTGCCCAGCACCAACAGACCAGGGGTGTAAACATTGCCTTTAGCAATGGAAAACCAATACAAGAGGCAGAGGGCTTCATTGATACACAACCATAAATATGAACCAAATCTGGTATCAAATCTGACAGAAAATCGATACAACTGTGAAAAAAGCAACTCTTAGTCTGTTTTTTTTTTAAAGAGAACTGGATAAATCATCCCCATTTATTCCTATAAAAGGTTGCCCATGAAGCAAAAAAAGTTTGACCTCCTAGCATAAAATGACCTGGATCTGACAGCGATCTTCAGCATTTATGTGCCTATAGAGCAAGCGCACTAGTGTATCCTTTAACCCCGCCTCCCTCCCTCGCTCCAGCCACGTTGTTGGACTCATTCACATGAACCGTGAAAGGAAAACTAACTCTGTTCTGCTATTGGTGCATTTTACAACCTCAATGCCTGGCGCTCTTCCTGGGTGCTTGATTTTTCTCTAAAACACTTGTTTAATTAAAGTCTTCTTCAATTCAGCATAATGTTCATTTAGTAAATTATCATGATCAACCACATTGTATTTTTGGGTGTGGCTGCCTTGTGATTGACTGGTTGCTACCACAGCGTTTTCCGGTCGTAGTGTTTTCGTCTTAGAACTTAAATCTTTTCACAGTATTTTTTCATTTTGGGCGCCTAAAAATGTCTAATTCAGTGTTTGGTTGCACTTAGCTCCAACCTCTTGTGTAACGTCTGGTTCCAAAAACTCAAAATAGTGATTAGAATATCAGTTGATCCAGGTCCCAGTCTATATTGTTATTTGTTATAATACTTTTAAGCTTTTTTTCCACCAAATTCCCTTTTCCCTTTTGACAAAAATGAAGGGAAATATCCCTGATGTTACTCGACATCCGTTATACTGTCACTGTTTCTAATGTCGGACAGTAACACAAAATGTTGCAGGTTGTGTGAGCAAAACTTTGAACATGTGCAAATAAAGTAATTGAAAATACAAAAAATGATGGGAACATGTCTTTTAAGGCAGTCCTTCTTGGTGACTTATTTCAAATGGTATGGTATCTGATACTGAATTGCTAAAAAAACGATGTTGTATTGGATCATGGACCATGTGTTAAGACATATTTGAAATCCTCACTGAGGAATTGACAGATGGACTGTTATGACTCTTAGACCCCAACACTGAGTTACCTTAATGGATCGATAAGACAGCCATCTGATTTTAAAAAAGCTGTAAATGCATCCAAGAAGCATCCAAGACGGATGGAAAGCAAGTGTTTAATCCACTGATAACGGCGTCTTAAATTACACGTGAATTACAGGGAAATTAGCCATTGTTCTTTATCTTATTAAAGTAGCAATAAATAACAGGTCTATTGATTTCGACACATACGATACAAAAATACAAGGTTCACTAGCATTTACCTGATAAGTGTATGGACAATTGTTAGCTTATGCTAGCTAAACTTTTATTGTTGTAACTAAACTGCTGCTGTTGTAGATAATTGTTCGTGTGGTGTTTTTTGGCCGTTACCAAACAGCACCAGGTGTATTATTACGTTTTGCTGGACTTGAGGAGGGCCAACCCTGATTTACATGTAGTCTGGAAACAAAAACAGATTTGTGAGCTGGTCAACAAAGATGCATGTATTTGGCTAAGTGAAAATTAAGTGAAAATGTCTTGAATCTCATCTGGACTCCATGAGGATACGAGACACTTGTGGTGTAAATGGGGACTTAGTTTGCTTTGTTCTGTCTTCATTTTGTTCGTTTTAGCTGTGGTCCGTGTCATGTTCACTTATCACAGATGACCCACTTGCTGTAAAGATGAAGTCACATGGAATGAGTCATTGATTGACAGTTTTGGTGATTGTTATCCATTATTAGACATGGACCCACAACTCTTGTAGTTTACAGCAGGTGGCACTTTACTAAGCCTGATGACGTGATTCATCCCTTCTGCAACAACAACTAATTGATTATGAGCATTATAAGTCCAGACTGTAACTGGACCTCATTGGATGTTCAAATGATATGAAGGCTTAAAGTCAACCATATTCGATGGCTTTGAGTGACACGTGGGTGTCGTCTCAGGTCTCTTCTGATGTGTCACCGCCTCCACCAACCATTCACCTCTTTGCCCATTTTTGGGATTAGCTCTGGGGTAGGCTGTGTCAAAAAGTCCTACATTTCCTGGATTGATGGATTTTGATCAATAAATTAAAGGGTGTTCAGCATTTTATTGCTTCTAGCTGAAATGTTGAATGACAAAAACAGTTGCTGAGATTATTGTGTGGACATTTTGATACCATAGAAACCCAGTTAAAGGAACATACTTACATACTTTGATAGTGTGCTCACTTATCAGTGTACAGCCAGTGGGGGCTCAGTTTTTCTCTTGCTTACTCTGCTGAACTGAAGGTTAATTGTCCGTATGTTCAGGGTCAATCCTCCTCAGTCCTGCTCTTTCTCTATTCTAAAGCTAACACCCTCAAATTCTCCTCTCTTTCTCTTTCTCCCTGTCTCTTTTCATTCTCTGGAGCTTTCATGAGGCTTCTTTCATGCACCACATTGTGCTCAGGCCTTCATTCTTTGCCCAGCATTTTATTCCAGCCCTGCTTTGCAGCTTCTTTGGCATGAGTATGATGATTGGAAATTTTCAAAAGAGACAGAGAATCTGGAGCTCATCTCAGATCTTTTGTCTTCTGTCTTTTGGGCAGTAAAAAAGCAAATGAGATGGTGCAAGTCCTGCTCGTTCTCTAGTAACCACAGCCTGGGATGAGGTTTGTTTTGAATCTGTTTTCTGCTTGTCGTAAAACTAGAATTAACAATATATAATTACTGATAGTATGATCCTGGGTTATCAGTTGTTGCTAACCACTACAGTGTGTACAGTATGAATTAATGCAATCTGCTCTCAGGCCATTTTCCTCTCCAGTCACTGAGTTGCAAATTACCATTGAGCTCACAACACAACATGGATCGCAATGCAAGTGTTGTAATTTGATTTATTGCCCCAGTCTTCAGCTGTTGGCAATAACAAAGCCACATCAATAATACCCGTGTGTTCAGCAAAAAGCGACAAGTTAATTAGAAGAACAAATGAACTTCCAGGATTTCTTCTAAAAAGAGCACAGTTTAGGGCACCGAGGGTAAATCTATGTGGATGATTCTTCTTGTATCCAAATGAAACATGACAAGTTCTTGAAGATAGGACTTGAGATGGATTTAATGGTTTGTTCCATTTGCCATGGGTTACAATGTGGTGCAGAGTCACAGGAAACAGTGTTTTACTTGGCAGCTTGATTTTGGTAGGTGGGAAGCCAGTTGCTGATTTCCGAGACTCGTTTGAAAGAATTTACATTTAGATGACATCACACACCTCGGGAAGTTTTACAAATATTTAAGCTTCTTAAGGTCTTTTTTTGTTGTTGGTTATGCGCTATGATAAGATGAGATAAAACTTTATTTATTGTACACACCAGCATTTTTCTTGCATCACATCCTCAAAACAATAAACAGAATACAATGAAAACACAAACATAAAACAATGCAAAAATATGTAATCAAGTAATTGTAAATGAACCTCTTGGCCACTCATCATCTATACAAGGAAGCACAACATTTCTAGCCACACCCCAAGGAAAACGGTTCAGCGTTCTCCTGTTGTACTTTTTAACATTGATATGCCCAAATAAAGGCATTTCACTCTATCCTTGGCTTGATGCGATTGTACTGTGTTTGATTGTGCTTTTTTCTTTTATGCGCTTTAATATTTGAATTTGTCTAATTTGACGATATTTTGAGTTTGAGTTTTGCCACCTACAAAACAAATTAGCATACACAACATTACTTTCACAACACATTTGCTTCTGGCCGTTCATTGATCTCACCCAGTTCACTTAATGCAGAGTTCAATGTGACTGAGGTTGTAGAAAGCCTTTTGTGGCTCCAGAGGGAGCTGTGTGAAGCCTGGTAAATTGCCTCAAGTGATGTCATTTGATACAGTGTCGGTTGGGGCTGAAGATGAAGTCTGTAGATGAAGAAAGTCTGTGATTGTTAGAAGGAATTGAGTTTACCAAAACCTCTGACGCTATCATCTCTGCTGCGAGCTAGAGGCTCCAGGTTACATTAGATGCCTCTAGCTTTACACATCAGAATCCCAACTGTCGGGTCGCATTGTGTGTAATGTAGGTGTAACGTTTTGACGAGGTAGAAGAGTGTGTGGAAGAACAACGATGATATATCTGATCCTGATGCATCAATGTCTGGCAATGTGCAATGGTGAATAAGTGGTTCACTCTTCTAAGTGATGTTGAGATTGACTTCTCATTCAGGACATATTGATTGCTCACATTGCTGTTTTATAATAGAGGGAAAAAAATATACTGCTTGGCTGCAGTTAGTGCAAAAACACTGATATATGTTGACGACAGCAAAATGTTTGATGAGAACCCATATAGAACGTTGCAGGAATGAGTCCTAAAACCCGGACATGAGCCAGCATTTTTGCACTTGTGGTTCCCTCTTCTCAAAGTCTAAGGTTTTTTTAAATGGGTTTTGGATTACATTTGAATGTTTTGTTCAAGACATAAAATATGTCAGTAATTACCCCACAGGTGAATTTAGAAGCTTTTACGTGTCTTAGAAAAGGCGGTGCTAACAAATGAGACTATTAAACGTCATCACTAGAACACTTGAGTTTAGAGGTGGTGAAGTCATGCAACCTTGGTGTTGTTCGTAGCCTAACTTTGGCTTTTTACTTCTGGCGATTGCATTCACACTTCAAAAGTCATAGAAGTGTAACTATCATAAACGTCTGTTTGCCACCAAAATTATTTTCTGCAATCATCCAAAATCCTCTAAATCCAATTGGCTTATTGTCAAGGGAGCCAGTGCGATGCTAACTTCTGAGGCTGACCGAGAAAAACACCTCACCCTTGCTGCACTCTTTTAAGAAGCAGTATAAGTCACAACTTGTCAAAAGCTCTTGTTAGCCCTGTCCTGCCTGCACAGCACACAAGTGAAAAGGAGTCCCATGTTGGATATTAAACTTCTTAAATCTTACCAGAGTAAAATGTCATTGCTACTGACTGCCAGCCGTCTTGCTGTGAACCCAGATTTAAGGGCCGCTATACTTTTTTGGGAATAATAATTCTCAATAGTCATGTTGTTGGTCTTGCTCATTTCAACATGTTCATCTCTATGAGTGACTGATATAAAGCCTGTAGCCAGTGCGTGAAAGCATTTACATAACGCTGTACTGAACACCTGCCGTCTGGCTGATCTTTCCTGGGAAGAAACCCTCTCCAACACACACATCAAACACATTCAGCTGCACAGGACTCAAGTCTTTGAAATAAATAATACACATTGACACCCTGTTAAGCCAAATACATTTGTTTGTATAGTGCTCTTTTTTTTTTACCTAAGCCTGCTGAGAAGTAGAGATGGAATTTAAAAAAATGTATGTTTATTTACACTCATGTTATATCTGGCCTCTAGTCCTTACTTTTGATTCAAAGATTTGATTCATCTGGAACTGATGACATGAACACACAGCATCTGTCTGGGTTTGTAGTAGAGATGGCTTTATCAGCATTGACAGCTAGTCACTAAGAGAGCATGTTTGATGGCTATTAGACAGTTTACTGTACATCACACACTAATACACACACACTGTGACACCTCCTGGTGCAAATGACCTGTGACTGGAAACCGCTAAGACATCGAAAGGACAACGTGACAGTGTTTCATACCGGCTCGTAGAAAGCTGAGGCCAAAAGGCCAAGTGATATGACAAAAATAGGAGAAAAGTGGAAGGAGGAGTGTGTAGTAAACAACTGTTGCTCTTCTGGAGAAAACACACTTTAAAAGAAATTGAGATTGTAGTATTTTGCTTGAGAGAAACCAATTCGTAAAACACCATTCGGTCTCACTGCTGGACGTTGGTAGTGTAAACCAGCAGCTGCCCAGCATGTGGCTTTGATGGGCTTTGGTGTCTAGTTAATGACTGACCCACCAACAGGCAGAGCATTTAAAGTCCCTCTCTCCACAATTACATCTCTTTATATGCTGTGAATAAAACAATGTCAATAAAACCATATTTGTGATTATTTCAATCAATAGCCTGAGAGATTGGTCACAGTTAGACAATATAACTACTGTCTTGTGCCTGACTTGCTTGGACCCTTCTACAAGAAGAGGCCTTGAGTTTGTGTAATAATGCAGATGTCATGTTAAGACCCCTATTGCTTCAGTTTATACTGTAAGTGGTGCAAAGAGTACTGCCAAACAATATAGCTGGGGACGCAACCTGCTGCCTTAGCCTCAGGACAGCAGACCATCTACCGGTTCAGGATTTCAGCGGTGAAAGAGGCCAGTTTCCCCCAGCAGCTGTCTGGCAGGACTCAGTCACATGTCACAGCAGTAAACAGCAGAACAGCAGCACATTTTTCTGGGCTTGTTTGGTCGATGGATGTGTACCTGTATGCTATGCATGTATCAGTAAGTGCATGACTGAATTCCTGTACTGGAACTGTGCCAGTACAGACTGGTCAAATGTAGTCATTCCAACGTTTAGGGACAGGACAGCCCCAGATTCTGCTCCACATATAATCATTTTCTACATTAGAAATAAAGACATCAATAGCAAGGCAATTAACAAGCCAGATTTTTAAATACATATTCATAATCTTTAAATAGTGAATCACCCTGCCACATAACATATGTATTATTTTCATTTTATATGACTTTAACTCCACAGTATGGGTCCAGCTTAAGTTTTGATGTATTTAGGGTTTATTAAACATGGACAGATACAATACAGATAGACAAACTGAAGACCGTTATCCGATATATCAGGGTTTGCAAAACCCGTCCCTAGAAGGTATTTTATGAAACAAGTGGTTTAGAACAGTGAGGTAAAAAGACAGAATACAGTGCAATAGAGCAATGACAAACATTCCATTTAGACATGAGCACAGCTTTGTTGCTGAATGAAACAGGATTTGGTAGCTCTCTTAAATGTGAAGTTTGCAGCAACTTGCAGCAAGCAAGTTCTAGGACTTTCAGTATACAGATGCTTCAGTAAAGACACCATGTCTGGACTGAATAGAACAGGCAGAGACGGTGCTGCCTGCCTCGCCCAGCAGTCTTGCTTGCTTGGGGGGCAAGCAACTGGCTGTCTGGCTGGCAGGCAGGTATCTGCGAGGCCTGTGCTGGCCACGGTGCCGGCCGCGTTTTACCAGATGCACCGTTCCCTTAGGTGAAAGCACTACAGCTGGCAGCTCCAGGATCCAGCAGACCCACTGGCCATTGGCCCGAAACATGCTGGATGATGCCTGGGCCTGAGAACTGCACAGATAAACATGTCTGTATGCGCCGCATATAGAGCCCACCCACTGGACATGACAAACAATGAGTACAGATAAACAGCCACCGCCTGCACTGCTTTATGCTCTGTGAATGTTGTATGTTATTGTTATTACTGCAAATAGTTTGGATAAAGACACTGGTGTAACATTTTTCCACATTAATATATCAATATCAGTATCTTCAGAGACAGAGTGGTGGGAATTCCCAGAATATCTTTCAATGAATTCAAGCAGACTATTATGCAGAAAACCAGAATAGCTATTCTAGAATATAAATTGACAGAATGCTTCATCTGCTGAATTGACTTTGAAAACCTTAAAGTGGCAATTTCGAAGATTCACATTTAAATAAATGACTATTAAGTCACTACCTATCACTGAATGAGGTAACACAAAGTTGATCGAGCGTATGGCCCACTGATGAAAGTATTACAATGTTTATATATTTGCAGTGTTACAAACTGGAAGTCTCTGGTGATATTCCTGAAAAAAAAATCTGTATGACAGTTTTTCTCCACACACAATTCTGAAAACCTGAAACTCATCTTTCAACAACAAGACTCCAGACAGCTAAACTCAACAACAAGACTCCAGACTGCTAAGCTCAACAAGACTCCAGACTGCTAAACTCAACAAGACTCCAGACTGCTAAACTCAACAAGACTCCAGACTGCTAAGCTCAACAACAAGACTCCAGACTGCTAAACTCAACAAGACTCCAGACTGCTAAACTCAACAACAAGACTCCAGACTGCTAAACTCAACAACAAGACTCCAGACTGCTAAACTCAACAAGACTCCAGACTGCTAAACTCAACAACAAGACTCCAGACTGCTAAGCTCAACAAGACTCCAGACTGCTAAACTCAACAACAAGACTCCAGACTGCTAAACTCAACAACAAGACTCCAGACTGCTAAACTCAACAACAAGACTCCAGACTGCTAAACTCAACAACAAGACTCCAGACTGCTAAACTCAACAAGACTCCAGACTGCTAAACTCAACAAGACTCCAGACTGCTAAACTCAACAACAAGACTCCAGACTGCTAAACTCAACAACAAGACTCCAGACTGCTAAACTCAACAAGACTCCAGACTGCTAAACTCAACAAGACTCCAGACTGCTAAACTCAACAACAAGACTCCAGACTGCTAAACTCAACAACAAGACTCCAGACTGCTAAACTCAACAACAAGACTCCAGACTGCTAAACTCAACAACAAGACTCCAGACTGCTAAACTCAACAACAAGACTCCAGACTGCTAAACTCAACAAGACTCCAGACTGCTAAACTCAACAAGACTCCAGACTGCTAAACTCAACAAGACTCCAGACTGCTAAACTCAACAACAAGACTCCAGACTGCTAAACTCAACAACAAGACTCCAGACTGCTAAACTCAACAAGACTCCAGACTGCTATACTCAACAAGACTCCAGACTGCTAAACTCAACAAGACTCCAGACTGCTAAACTCAACAACAAGACTCCAGACTGCTAAGCTCAACAACAAGACTCCAGACTGCTAAACTCAACAACAAGACTCCAGACTGCTAAACTCAACAAGACTCCAGACTGCTAAATTCAACAAGACTCCAGACTGCTAAGCTCAACAAGACTCCAGACTGCTAAACTCAACAACAAGACTCCAGACTGCTAAACTCAACAAGACTCCAGACTGCTAAACTCAACAACAAGACTCCAGACTGCTAAGCTCAACAACAAGACTCCAGACTGCTAAACTCAACAACAAGACTCCAGACTGCTAAACTCAACAAGACTCCAGACTGCTAAACTCAACAAGACTCCAGACTGCTAAGATCAAAGCACAATTCCATTGCTTTCACTCAGATATTCTAAATCAACCACCATTAGCGACTGATATCTTAAAGACCGGGTGAAATGAAAAATACATTTTTCCAGTTTACTTTAAACTTTAAATGGTTTTTTTTCATTTACTTTTTATATCTCGTTAAGTGCAGAATATATGTCGAAAAATGAGTATCAGAGTAGTTTTACATCAAATCTGTGTCTTTTCTCTTCTGACAACGGGTTTTAAATTATTGATGACATATCCTTTACTCGGCGGGCGTTTACAAAAAATAATCCAAATGAGATTTTGGTACTTGGGTGACTGGCTAGCCACAGTCATATAAAATCGCACTTCACTGTTTGTGGATTGTAGTAGCTGACAGAGAAATATGGAGAGAGACCAGAATAAAGGTGTATATGGATATTAGTGGGCAAAAAACGTTTTCATTTAGAAAACAATATGGTTGAGGTCTAATTTAGTCAAACTAAACTTTTCCTTTGGATTTTAGCCGGCTCTGTGTCACTGCAGTGCTGGCAGTACATGCAGCTGAACGTCAACGGATGACGCAAAAACAGTGTTTTGCCAGCGGGTGTGTGCCAACAGGCGGCACAGAGGGAGGCCGGGCGCCGTTCATCTGCATGTACCGTCTGTTATTGTCTGTTTTCTGGTAAATCAATAAATTAAGTCATTTGAATTAACCACATGTTAAAGCTCACTTTTGCATAATCCTGTGTGAATTAAATATCATTTTATAATATTTTATTGAGGACTTAGTCCAAAAAAAGAACTGAGCAGTTTCAACTAAATGAATAAATATAGGCCTCACCTGTATCGTATCTAAACAAAGGGGACAGCAATTTTAATATATAAATCAAAGACAGCTGATTAGTGCATTTTACAGGACAGGTGGCAGGAATTGAGACCCATTAAAATGTATACATACACATCTTGGTCTGAATCAACAGCCTGTCAGGTGTATATAGCCTCCATACCCTCACAGATTATTATATCATTGGTAATAACAACTGAGGTTAAAGAGTAGTTTTGTGCTGGTTTAAGTCCTTATTTGTTTGTGTTCGGTGTTACTGCAATGAAGCAATGAAACAATATAGAAAAAATATGAACAATGGACATTTTTATATCATTTGATGATATATACAGTATCCTCATACCACCCATCCCTACCAGAGTTTATTTTCACACCACAGTGAGTTAATCTGCTCCTGTTGTACCGAACAAATGTCATGTTAAAAGAGCAATATAAGACATTTAGATCATTAATATAGTGGGAAACAACTATTTGCTATGTAAAGATAAAGTGGAGTAATGTTTACCTGAGCAGAGAATAAAGTGGCACTCCCTCTGAGTGTGTTCTTAAATGTGCTTCTCCTTGCTTTTACGTAGCCGGGCCGGCTGTGCGTGGCCATTAATATATGTTAGTGCGCCCAACTAGGTAACTCACGGCAGCCGCTCTGAACGGATAGTGATAACAATCTCAACACAGACAGCTTTGTCGCTGAAGTGTAGCGCCCACCCTTCGATTCCCCCTCACGTAAACCCTGTTATGTCTGTCAGCACATTTGCCATATTTCGTACTCTTACTGCAGTTGACACAGTTAGCTACGAGCCACCAGCTCAGGCGTCGCCATGTTGAGAGCCATTGAGAGGCAATCAAAAGGCTCCCAATCTCGTGTTATGCACCTTCAAGCTTCTACTCCACTTCTACTTACTTAATAACTAGAAGATTGGAGTACAGGATCTGAAATCATCTACCACTGCCGGTTAAGATCAAATGAAATAAGGTCTGATGCTGCTGAACTGCGCGCTTGTATCATAGTGTTTATGTTGTTTTCTACAGCTGACTACATGAGCAAGGACTGTATATCAGTGAGGATTAAGCTGGAAGATGGAAAAGAAAATGACTATTCCCCTCAAAGCAACTGCATCAGAAGCGCTTTGTCTTCTGTTTTTATGTTCGTTTTTTAATCAATTCTATTGAATCCACTGTGAGAAAAGGGACTTTACTAGATCCTCTTCATAAGCAGGAACATTACCATAAATCCATTGCAACTTAATCCTCATCCCCCACCATCCTGGAGTATTCTTCAGTATGAGAAGACCACCTCACCTGTTTGAATAGGAAATGATTGCTGAGTGTATCTGCCTCATGCAGCAAAGTGCTCTCTGAGTTTAACCCTTGAGGCTAAAGATAGATCCCCTGAGACCCTCTTCAGCTCCACAGAGTGGGCTGTTAACTTCAGTCAACTTCTGTTTGTTTCTTCCCTTTTGATTTTCCTCAAGTCTAATGTACATTCTCCAAGGGGGTGACTTGGTTATATTTAACACTCTACTTAGTGCACAATTAGGTCTGGATGTAATATGTAAAAGCAGAGTGTGTCCATACCATGACTCAGGTCCTTTTCTTTGTATCAATCCCATAAAACCAGTATTGGTAGGCAAAACAAGACAAGAGATTGATAGCATGGATAACTCGCTGTAACGCAGCATTCATTTCTGTGAACTGCTCAATGGTACTTTGGGCTAAATGCTAACATGCCCATAATGATACTTCTAGCATGTTGACGTTTAGCAGGAATAATGTTTACTATGTTAACCATCTTGGTTTAGTGTGTTAACATCAATGTTGGTCAGTAACGCAAATTACTGTAGTATTATTACTTTCCCCAGCAACGAGTAGTGCAAGGGGTTACAAATCCCAAAACGGTAATTATATTTCAGTTATTAGATAGATAGATAGATATATACTTTATTCAAATTTGTTAAAATCATTAATCTAATTATTAATCTAATTGATGACAGTTATTGCGTTACCAGAACACAATTAGTTTTTTTATGCCACGTAAGCATATTTTACGTTGACGTGAACGAACGGCAGGGCAGAATGTATTTTCATGCATTACCTTGAGATTTGTACAAAAGTTCACTGCAATCCAACCAATAGTTTGCACATTTCCTTCAAAGAAATCTCAACTGTCAACCTCATTAGAGGAATAGTCAGAGGATCATCAAAGTCAGTAGGATTTGTTCTGTTGGGAACATGAATGTCTGAGCCAACTGTTTTACATTCCATGTATGAGTTGTTGAGATGTTTCATTCTGAACCACAAATGTTAACCTCATGGTATCGGTAGAAGAAAAGACGAATGATCACCGACAGGGAATCATTCATTTCTCTAAGAGGAAATTGCATAATCTTCGAGTTATTTCAGCTTGTTGGGCCGGTCGACTGACCTACCAACAGACCAACAAGAAAGAAAAGAGACTTACACAAAATACACACAATTCTTAAAAAAAGAAATTCTTCTTTAATGTGCAGAAATTACAGTTACAATTTGGGCCAAGAGCAGAAATAGTTCAACATAATCACTGTTCAAATCAAATTATTTAACTTATTATTCATCAGCTTTAATCTAAAACTCAGAGTCCTCTCAGAATCATATCTTGATTTAAATTATCTTGGCCCGTCTGTGACATACTTTACAGGACAGGTATATTAACCCTATAATATTAAGCTATATGTGTAAAGCTTTCTGTATGCCCTTATGCTGTTGAAAGAGGCGCTGAGAGGCAATTCAATTCAAACTGATTGGTAGCAAAACCTTATTTTCCAAGTATCGATCCTGGGGGCAAGCCACAAAATGCAAAAACCTCAGCAAGATGGATCTGCTGTCACCTTTTACAGTAGAAATCAGGCAATCAATGTCACATACATCCACCGGGGCCTGTATGAGCCTAATTCCACTCATCGGCGCTAAATAGTGAAAACCCTCGGGTTCATCAATCTTCAATTCAGGGAGCACTCTGTAGTTAATAGTCCACTCTTTAACCCCTGAACAACCACTATATTTATCTGTGTGATCCAGCGGATACTCTATAATTCCAAATTTGGAGCTGTCTTCTGTCACCATTCAAAAATTGAAGCTCGCAACAAAGATTGATCTCTCTAACCCCCCATGGAATACATGTGATTGGTCAATTTAGTGGAACACGACATGCATGTAAAAGTCAATATTTCCTGAATTGATATAGATGATATAGGTCAGTAATATCTCATGACACATCCTTTCACCTGATACAGAAGTACATTCCTGTATTGGCGGGGCCGGCTCAAACCTTTCTAGGCCCATGAACTAAGAACTCCTTCCCACCCACCTGCTTGAAATTCTACAGAATTATTCAACATTATATACAAGACATTCTGGAAGGTGAAGCTTGTGGCCCTGGGACTGTGAATTACTTAACAGAAAACCATCATGTAAGCCTTTGTTATAATGCCTTCACCTATAACCAGTGTGGACTTGATACTTGATATTAGGTGTGTAGTCTCATTCCCAGGGCGTCAAATACAGGCGCTTTGTAAAGCCTCTTGGCGTCTGATACCAACGCACATGGCACCCTTAAGCGGCTGTATGAGATGCACAGGGCTTTTAAGTAACTTCGATGCAAACCCACATGCTCAGAGCAACGTGCGCAAAGTAATATAAAGAGTGACAAAGTCTGTGTAGGGCGTAGGAACGAGGTGGATGGATCAAACAAACCCAGCAGTTCCTTCTGCTGTTTGTGTCCCTTGTCCAATTAATTTAAGTTACGCAAGTGCTTAACGTAAAGTCCTTAAGTTACGTCACATACGCACAATGTTTGTTGCCTAAACCTAAGTGTCGCCAAGTGGTCCTGTCCAAGCTTCCATAGGAGACGTGTTGGGAATGAGAACGGGTTGGTATATGAGGTGTAGGGAAATTGGTTATTGGTTTGTTTAACAAATTTAAGAAGTGTTCTTTAAAAGGTGTTTCACTTATAGTATCTGATTAGACTTTTACTCAGATTGATGGTCGGAAGAGCGATGATGAGAATCAAAATGTTACTCTGTGGAGTGTTTGTTCACTACGGAGAAAATGTTGGAGTCTTGGTTGTGTATGTTGTACTCAACTAAAACCCAAACAAGGAAGCACATGAATGCACACGACATAATGGACCCTCCTGCTTTTTTATGCTTTTCCACTCATGTACAGTTGGAGAAAGTAACTTAATAACTGTAATGTGCCAGAAAAAGGCATTTAAAAGTGATGCAATGCATTTCCCCAATTATTTCCTTCATCATTTCATTTGAGCTACATTTGTATTCATCATTAAATGATTTTGAACAGTTTTACTCTCCATATTTCTTAAATTGTGTTTTCATCTTTCATGTTCTGCTGCCCTGAAACTACAGGTTTCACTAGCAATGTATTGAAATTGATCAATTAGAACTGAAAAATATCTTTATTTCACCTATATTAAATACTAAATTACAATTCCAGAAAACTAGAGTCAAAGAGATATGTGGCCAACCAGATGTTTTTTCTCTCTTTCCCAGGTTAAAAGTGCCCGCGCCTCAAAGTCGGACATTGTCAAGTCAGGAAGCCCCAAATCAACACTAAAGCATATATGGACAGGAAGCAGTAAGGACATGTCCATCAGTAGGCTGCTGTCACAGACTCTACATGGCAAAGAGAACAGCACAGCCTTGGACCTTCGCTACGATACTCCAGAGCCCTACTCTGAGCAGGACCTGTGGGACTGGCTGAGGAACACCACAGACTTGCAGGACTCACGGCCGCGTGCTAAACGGCGGCCAATGGTTAAGACGGGGAAGTTCAAGAAGATGTTCGGCTGGGGGGACTTCCACTCTAACATCAAGACGGTCAAACTCAACCTGCTGATCACCGGTAAGATCGTGGATCACGGCAACGGCACCTTCAGTGTCTACTTCCGCCACAACTCCACAGGCCAGGGCAACGTGTCCGTCAGCTTGGTACCTCCAACCAAGATAGTGGAGTTTGACGTGGCGGCTCAGCAGTCCGTCATCGACGCAAAGGACTCAAAGTCCTTTAACTGCCGCATAGAGTACGAGAAGGTGGAGAAGGGTGCCAAGAACACACTCTGCAACTTCGACCCGTCCAAGACCTGCTACCAGGAGCAGACCCAGAGCCATGTCTCCTGGCTCTGCTCCAAACCTTTCAAAGTCATCTGCATCTTCATTTCCTTCTACAGCACCGACTACAAGCTGGTGCAGAAAGTTTGCCCAGACTATAACTACCACAGTGACACTCCCTACTTCCCTTCTGGCTGATGTTCCCATATTATGGTCTCATACACAGAAAAGTGGACGAGTGGAGCACAGACTGGGGCTTCCCAGAGAAATGTGTATGTTAGCCGTACTGTCCCTAACCATTTTCATACCACAGAATCAGCCATCCCAATTGATTCCCCAATTTAATGTTCTGAATTTTGCAGAGAGAGCAGTAACTTTTAAGTAAAAAGGTGGTATATAAGACTATGAAGTGCTTAAAATGACCTGAAAAACTCTGTGATTACAATGATAATTAGCAGTTAGAATTTTGTTCCTGCATTATGTTTTGTCACTGTTGTGTAAATAGCAGGGCTTTTTGGTCCTTTTGGGATCACTTTTAAACTCTGCCCTTTGATGTTTGCTATATTTTTAGTTCTCACTTCTTTTCAAACTTGATGTTTACAACTTTGTTTTCCTCTTTTAGCATATAACCCTGGACAACAACATATGGACTGTTCACCCCTGCTGTGCTATTTATGCTCTGCAGTTTATCCTGCATAACTGGAAAACAAAATTAATTCCTCATCTAAAAAGAATAAAAAAAATTTAAAAAACTCCTTTTTAATAAACCTGCAAGGCAGCTGAGGAGGACAGTGAAGATTTTAATGTGCGTATGATGCTTTTAGCGATGTAAGGTGGTCTTACCTACATAGGGGTGAGCTAGATCTGAGCAGGCTTCCCCCTCAAGTTGGAAGAGAAAATGCGTTAATGCGCTCAGACACTGTAACACTGTCAATCTTCAGCTGTTGCCAGTGTTCCTGCTAGTACAGCTAGATGTTGAGTTTGTCGGGTGATTGGCTCATTCTCAGCTGATTGCATGTCTGGTTACTCTGACTGATTGATCAGCGGGTTGTTTTTGGGGATGGGGCTTGCTCATTGTCACTTAATATATCAAATGTAATGTATTGAATTCTATATCTTAGAGCCTAATTTGTATGAATGGTTTGTATTGTACATAGAATATCCCAATTGCGCTGCTTCTGTACATACCCCCCATGAGCTGTGTGTTCACCCCTTACCTGCTAAGTCCTATTGTTCACTCCATTTATGCTCGTTCTTGGTTCCTCTAACAAAGAAAATGATGTTGCTGCCCTAGTTGTGAATTTCTTGAACTCAGCAATCCTGTACAGAAGCTGTAAACTGACTAAATATATTAAAAGTATTCATTGAAATTTTCTTTATTGGTTTTGGGTGGGGGGGTTGGAGATGTCCATATGAATTAAACAGCACAGTACATTTTATTAATTGAATGCTGGTATGTGTGGGTTTTTTCTGTTTCTTTCTGTAATAATGTAAGTAATGACTAATTGAAGTCGGGTGACATGTCACTACGCCTGTCAGCTGTTTGAAGCGGCTAACATCAGGCTCCAGTGTGTAGTAGGCCAATGCACTGAATTACAGAAAAGTTGTGGATGGTAAAAAATACCTTGTTACATGTACAGGACTAAAAAGTCCATTTTGATTTGAGCAGCCACTAGTTGGCAGAAGGTCAGGGTGGATGAATGGTTCAAATAAAACAGGGTTTTCACCCAGGAGGTCGCTGTTTAGGTCCAGTGTAAAACCATACTTTTGTTATGTAACTTACATACTTAACTAATGCCACATATGTAAGCTAGGTAACAAACTTAGTTATTTTGACCCAAACCATGATCTTTTCCTAAACCGAACCAAGTGGTCTTGTTGCCTAAACCTAAAGTTTCTTTGTTTCAATTCACAATGTTAAGTTTTGTTTCCACTCTTTAACGTGGTGGGTGCAGTTTTGCCCTTCTGAAGCATCAGAATGGTATTGATAACCACTGATAATGCCCATAACATACACAATTTCATTTTGTCTTCAGCGGTGTCCTCTGTGTTAAGCGGGGGGTTCTGTCACCCTGAGAAGCCCCGTATTTCGTACACTATTATCTATATAACATTTCTATTGGATGATTCTACAAAAATGCAACAATTCTTCCCACACTTGAAAAGGCTTTACAATATATGTGCAAAGCAAATGAGGTATGCCAATGATAGGTAAAAAAAACATGGTTAGGGAAATTAAATCAAGTTTAAGGTGCAGTTAGGGTTTGGCCATTTAAATGGTGGTAGGGGTATGAGGGATAGGTATAACGGACCCCTGTCGATCTGTGATCCATACGGCTCGCTCCTCATGTCTCAGTCTAAGATTAACCCTCACAGTGTGAAATAAAGTTTTGACTGACGATCGTTCGGTAAAATATGTGATCAGGACATGTTTTTAATAATCTAGTCTCCGATCTCTGATTATGTTACATTGTAAACAATCTGTGTTTATATTGACAGGGGAGCTGGTAATGTTAGCAGCACCGCTAAAGGCTAATGAATGAAGGTTTCGTTCAGTTACATTATGATGTGTTCAGGCTCTTCTTAGTAAAAAATGAGTATTGGGTGGAGGTAAATTATAATGTGATCTCATCAAATGTAGTGTTGGTGAAAAACTTGAATAAACTTAAATAAATAAGTAGTTTGAA
Organism: Pholis gunnellus; assembly: GCF_910591455.1. Taxonomy (NCBI): domain Eukaryota; kingdom Metazoa; phylum Chordata; class Actinopteri; order Perciformes; family Pholidae; genus Pholis; species Pholis gunnellus. The sequence continues at coordinate 1,862,770 of NC_136543.1, forward strand.
GGAGATGTTTTCACAGCACCATGAATAGATATTAGTGATGAATTATGAGCTGTTTACACTAGCTCTAATCAGATTATAATACATCATTAAAACGACTAATGACAAGATTTGTTTTAATCCATAAAAATACAATATTTTATTTACTTATCATATAAATTGTGTTTTAATGAAGAAAAACCCCAATATAGATCACTATAACAAAGCAAAAGGATAACATTTAGAATGTCTGATGGTTTACACTGACTTCTGAGCAGTTGAAATGATTTTTGGGACGGATGGAGCCGTGTAGACCAGCTTCTGTATACAAACAACAAAGTGATCTGTATCTGCCAATATGGATCATCAATGATCGACAATTAGTATCGGTGGCAAAATAAACATGATCAGGGATCTCTAAAAGTTATATTTGTTCCCTTTTCTTTGGTGCTGATCTGATTTTTGATCCGATCTGTGACTCTGATCCGCGATACGATCCAAACCGTTTTATATTAAGTTTTAGGATACGTTGCATCACAAATGGAAAGTAAGAAAAGCTTCAAAATGATTCACACACACACACACGACACATATAAATGGATTAGGTAAAAATAGATTACAATAAACAGAACAATGAGAGACAGCCCAAACTAGAACAAACACAAACATGTGACACATATGTGATGGGATCCATAAAAAGGCTTGCCTGTAAAGACGTTTTTTAGAAGCAGCTTAAAGATCCAGTATGCAGGATTTGGTGGCATCTAGTGGGTTGGTTACTAACTGAATACCTCTCCACTTACTATTCCCCCTCCAAGACTGCGGTAATATGAGCCATCAAGCGCAAAACCGTGGTAATGCCCTTCACCTCGCTAAGAGGCCATCCTTAACGTTACAACACTTCTTTAGGAACAATGGAATTCAAATGGCGGCTGATTGAGCCAGATGGAGTGGTCGAGAGGTAGAAAGAGTAACAAGGAAATCAGAAATATAACTTGGGGGCAAGGTCATGCAGTGCCATATATGTAATTATTAGGACCATATAGTTAATTCTGAATTTCACTACAACCAATGGAGGGACACGAGAACAGGGATCTGAATGTGGGATCGTCGGCTAGTTCTAGTTAATAACCTGGAAGCTGCATTTTGAACCAACTGGAAGCAATTGGAAGTAGGCAAAAAAAAGCAACTGAGGCAAAAAAAAAACAGCAAAACTCCTCACCTTGACATTCTGTCTTGCTATGTGAAGGACACTACTTCATAGACACAGCGCATTGGACCTGATTGTGCTCTATAGATTGATTAGATAGGAATGTAATTGCTACTGTAGGAATAGAGGGCTGGATTTCACTACTTGAGTAATGTCAGAAAATCCATACCTGTAACACAGATAAAGTTAAAAGTTAAATTATCAAGACCCCAAAATGTATCACAATCACCTGTATTTCACCACTTCTGTCTTTTTGAACTCTTGTTGCTGCTTTTTCTATCCACAGGTTCTAAAGACATTAGACTTTGCACAAAGCCAGTTACACCGTTTAGCAACTCTAAAACTCATCTACAGACACAAATGACGCATACAGTTACAATTAAACTGTGGTTTATCACAACTTGGGTTTCGTTTTCGTAGTGGATATTACTATTAGAAAGAGCTAAGAAAATAAAACCCAAGTTGTAATAAACCACATTTTTCCTTTGAAGCTTTACACACTTCATTATGAAATGTTCCTCATTGAGTTCTTATAACGACAGTTCCAATCCTTACAACTGTTTTGATATCAGTCAGTGTTAGATCAACGCACTAAACAAAAACAAGAGCAGCAAACAAATGCCAGAAACATTCACCACACAAAAGTGCTGAAGATGATTGGAAAAAGACAACAAGGAAATGAGGGGGCCATTCTGGATCTACTGTACAGAAACATGCACAAACACGTTTGACCCTGCGCTTAGCCCCTTCCCCAGATGCTACTCCATCAACCCACACTGTCACTAACAGCACTCCCTAAATAAATATTATCTAATTTGATAGACAAAAAGGTTTAAAATATGCTATGACAACTTATTCAGAAGTGTTAACAGGTTAAAAAGAAACAGGCTAAAACCCACAGAGCCCAGTGTAAAAGTGAACCACCACATATCTTGGCGATGTAGTCAATGAAATTAAGGAACACTGTTCCTGTAAAGTATAACTGTAGGTCTGTATTCACTGCTGCAATCATTAAAAAGCAAATCAGCAGGTGTAGACATTCAGTATATATGCAGTAGCTAGCGTAGCATAAACTTGCTAATGTTAGTTAATGATGTGCTAACGGCCGCACTCTGCTAATGTTAGATTTGAAAGAAGCGCAACGTTTTATAAACTTATATCTCCTTCAGACCTCTCTGACTAAGGTGTAGGGCTTGCTATCTATTAAAGTAAAAGTCTGCTCTACATTTTATACACAGTATTTAGATTATCTTTGCACTTCTTCATGATTCATTGCGTTTCAAATGTGTTTCAATTGTGCAGTGAACTGGTAACAGCTAGTTATTTTCACTGGTATCACTTTTTCTTTTTTTACCACAGTAAAACATTTGTGTTTTCTTGAGGCTAATGAAAATTTCTGATTGAGTACTTGTTATAAAACATTATGCAGCCTCTGTATTTCTCATGTGTTCAACCAGTGTGCACTCCAAAAAATGAATCATGGCATAGTTTATGATTGTCATCTATTTAATTTTGATTTAAACACTCATATTTTCACAATATATTTATTCAAATTCAAGCAAGATTCAATTAGTTAAAATGTATGAGATTGGTCTACAATTCGGGAAATGGAATGGTTCAGAAGCGGAAGTGACATCAGACTTGTGTCGGCCATCTTACCTCAGAGCAACCTGCAGCCTGGATTGTAACAGCTAAAGACACATCTGCTCTCATCTTATAGAATCTGGCCGTTATTAGTGTATGTACATGTTTTATGTGTGCAGTTGATATCGTGTCACACCATTATCGATACATTGACTGTCAAATCCAATAAGTCCAACATTGCAAACATTTTTGTCCAGTCAGCTAGCTAGCCAACTTGCATGTGTTGTAATATGTATCAACTAACTTTAGCTAGTTAGGTATTTTTAGCCAACATCCCACGTATTACTAATTAAGACGAGTAATAAAATGTAGGCGACGGACTGTTGCGCGAACGGCACTATAACGTTGAGGTGACGTTAAACTGCACTTTATTATAACGTACACTAAAATGTTAACAACAACTACAGTCCACAGTTACTCTGAAATGGAGACATAGAAATGTTTTGGGTGTCACCGAAATTGTTGATGGAGCACACTTGGTCTGTAGACTGATATTAGAGTGATAATGTTCTTCACCTCTCTTGCTGTGCACGTTGTCTGACTTTCGATCAGGTTGAGATTTTTAGTGTACTATAACCTGTCAGTCGGTGACAGGTTTTAACCTGCGTAACATGTATCGTTAGGGTAAGTAATATCCCATGACTTTTGTGGAGAATTTAAGAATTAAAAGCATTATTTAGTAGAATTTATAGCACCCCTAGTGGTGAATAAAATTGTCACAATGATGAGAATGTAAATTATGTTAAGAGTCACAATATATTTACTTATGGAATGTAATATAGGTTTACAGGATGTTTACTTATAGAGGATATAATATGTTTGCAATAAGTTTACTTGTAGGAGTCTTTAACATAATCATTGGAAGTATTGAATCAAAGTATAGTCACATAGGTTGGGGGGTTCTGAGCCATGAGGCAGAGACATCAAAGGGGACACAGAGGTGCTGGACAAATGGCCAAGGAAGGAGGAGGAGAACCGGAGACAACTGATGAGGAAGCAGACGGCCATAAAACAGAGAGGACTCCTGGGTAACGCCATGCGGCCGCAGGACAGAGGGCAGGTCAGAGGTGATGTCAGAGGTGATGTCACAAGGGGTCCAGCCATTGAGATGAGCAGTGGATCGATGAAGGAGGCGTCAGAGCGATTGGACGCCAATCACTGACCCCAGAAGACGGCCTTTGTGTTTTACGACAGATTTCGGACACTTTCCGACCATCAAAGGACATAAAAGGACTGTTTGCAAGGACGTGCGCCAGGCCATGGTAGTTCGCTTTGCAGGATCCGACTTGGTCGGGCCTGTGAGGGGAGTTGCACGTGGTCTCTGCTCTCGAGATGCATACTATCGATAGTGTATTATAGATTGTAATTGTCATCATCAGTTTACAGTCGTCATTGTTTAATTAAATACTGTTTTGAATTTGGACCGGATCGAGTTACTTTATGATGCGCCTGCGCAGAAGAAGTAAACACAGCAGCGGCCTTGCGATTCCTCCACTAGCTTCAGCCTCAACACTGTAATGCAGTGGTGGGCCGCCAGGGCCAGCTAAGCCTGCTCTGCTGGCCTCCGAATCACAAAGTTATAGCTATTTTATAATTTAATAATTTTTCACAAATACACTACATGTATTATAATTTTTTTTCCCATTAGCTTATTTTCTCATTGCACAGCTCCTGTCTTCCTCTGTTGCTCTGCTTCCAGCCTGCAGCGCTGCTTCCAGTGCAGCTTGTTTTAAGGAGAGCTTTTATCCAATCAGATTCAGCCCTTATGTCTCTATGTAAGGAGAGAGGCCTGATGCCCTCTTGGTAGACTTTGCAGTTTAACCGAGTTTAATCTGCTACCGACCGAGGACCATTTGGTCCTCCAGCGAGACAGTTTAGCAAAGAGAGTGTCGTAGAATGCACTTTTCAGAAACGAATATGATGAATGCTACACACATGCTATATACCAGATCAAACAGCAACATCTGGGCAACACTACCATGTAAATCATTTTTTACACACTCCAAACACAATTATACACAACTAATACAAGCAACTAGAAGATGTATCACAATATCACGTATTTGTCGCCATGACTCAGCAAACTACCACTACTGAGAAAGCTACGAACAAAAAAGGTAACAGCTACACGGCCGAGCAATATACCAGAAAGCATGAGAATTCGACAGAGAATCCAGAGATATCTTCAGAATTTCTCTTCGTTAAACCAGTACAGAGCTATGAGCAAACAAACGGCAGAACAACAACCGCTTCACCGAAAAAAAATCACAGCCAGCACCTCACCTTTACGTTGAATCACGAAAAGACCGGCATAATTACCCGTTTGCCGGCTAAACACTGCTGTTATGGATGTTCTGTGTCTTTGTCATCTGTTTCTTGGAGAAAGGGGGGTCAACCTAACTTGTGGGACCCGGAGGGGAAGGGGTCAGACTTTTGGCAAATGGAATTTTACGCACGGGGGTGCAAGGATTTCTTTTGATTTTTACTGGCTAAAGACTCTGTCAATCAACACCAGGCTTCTACTACCGCATTCCTGAGACTCTGACGCGTCTAAAGAGGTGTAATTTTCTAAAATTGACCACTCATAGGCTTGCTGAGCTTCCAATACACACATAAAGACTGGAGCTCAGACGAGAATCATCCATGGTTTACAGCCTTAGAGAGGATTCTGGCTCTCAAAATGATGCCAAACTGCTGTATTAGGATAGATTGAACAGTATTAGTGATAAAACAAGTGAAATATATAGTTATATATTATATAAAATTAGAATAGAACAGCTGCAACAGCTGGTTCCAAAATGAGAATTTGGCGTGACCTCTCCGTACTGAAACCTCTATAACTTTGGCCTGCTCTTTCAAAGCAAACATTTCTTTGAGACTACTGACATGTGCTATGGTTTGGGAGAGTTTTTACGCTAGCCAGGGCCTCATTTCAAGAACAAACTGAACATTTTCAATTTGAGCTGTGTGCCATCTTCATTTAGTATTAACCAGTACCATATACACTGATATTTACACATCTGATCAAATCTCACAAGTGTTTCTGTTATTATAACATCAAAATTATTAAAATAGACCTTGTAGTTACAGAACTCCAGTCTTTTTGGTATGGGTAAGCAATTTTCGAGCAGAGGCCTAAAATTAGGGGTAGGTACCCAGTAAATGGGGACGATATTGTTGATTGTCATAGTCTTCAACCAATCAGATCTTTAGTTTGAAATGTTGGGCGTTATCTTTGACGTGCCGATGCTACCCAGGTAGCCTGCTAAGTACGTCAGCATTAACGTGCGCCGTGATTGGTCAGTGGGCCAGCTCGTGACTAATGTGAAATTTAAGGAAGCTGGCAGAAGTTAGTTCGAGTAGTAAGAGTTCAAATTGAAAGATATGGAAGAAATGTTCAGGGTTTTGCTTGGTGTAGTTTATTTATTTTTATGAACGGTGTTCCTGGCAGCTTCGCATATTTTATGGCTGGGAATGTGTTTCATTTTAACTGAGCATCTTGGTGTTTGGAGCTACGCTACGCTAACCTGAGGACGACACAGCACGGCAGGAAACTACAGTGCTTTTGAAAACTTTTGGAGAGACTCGAGTGGATCTACAGCTCAACGAACACGTTCGCAGGGAAACGGAGCTCCACAACCGCGGTCCGCCGGTCGCAGACGATTTGTCCATGAATCGAGAAGGACTTTTTACTGGAACTGAAACGATGTACTGGGATTAAACTCTTTGTCAACAAAGAAAGGAGGATGGACTTTGTCTTTAAGTGAACAGCATTCGGTAAGTGACAAACTGCGTTTGTTTTTTTCACCTGCAGTAACAATATTTGAATGGCTCGTGCTCTTGTGAGGTGGAATGCATGGATCCGCTGCAGGTTTGCTGGATTGATGTGTAATGCTTTGTTGTCATATAAATATATGTGACTGGTTCTTATAACTTTGTTGTTGTCATTGTGTTAATCACGTTGATTTGACTATGCTTTGTCCGTTAATGACGCATCGTCCCGTCATGCACGGAGTCATGTATCTGCAACGTAGCTGTTCAACTGTAGTAGGACAGCACAGAAGGCCCAGGTATAAAATGCACGGCCCGCCACTGCTGTGATGTTATATTACTCTTTCTGACTGGACGTAACTTATATATTTTCCTAAGTTACCATCATTACAAATATTTGTAGCCCATTTTGTTGCAGTGTCTTTCACTATAGTAAAATATGTGGCTTTATCTTAAGCATAAGCTACTGCAGTCAGTGTATATATTGGACATAATCTTGGTCTAAAGGATGACTTTTAAAAAGAGTGTAGGAGCGTGGAAACAAACGAGTGCAACGAGTATTCCTTTTGGCTGCACCTCTTGTGGCCGTTTATTTCCATCCAAAAAAACACCTCCTTACTCACTCACTTCTTTCTACCCTTTAACCCCAGTCGTCACCAGGGTTACGCCCCTTCTCTTAAAGGGCACCCATGAATTCGGTCCTTTTGTCCCCTACAAGAATAATTCTGTAAAAATGTATAGTGACTTTATGATTTTATAAGCAAAAGAATATCACACAATGATAAAATTTAGATCTGAAATGCATTTTGTTTCTAACTAGAACCATTTGTCTTTTACAGATACCAAATTCTTTGAAGCATTCTTCCATCACGCTGTATGCTGGGGCAACCTCTTAGATCTTGTAAATATCCAGGCTACAAAGACATTGATTCATAATAAACTGGAAATTCAATACACCAGATGATGAACAATCTCATTGCAGAAAGTACAGCCCTGGCTGTTTTAGTCTTAAAGTATTACTTAATATAATAAACTTAAAATTAAGCATTATTAACTGTAAAAACAATACATTGACTAATGTAATTTTTGGGGGTGGGTTCTGTTGGTATGCTTGTTTCAAAATGAAGACATAAACGAGGAGCTGAAGTGTCTCAATGAAGACATGGAGATAAAAATACGTGGTAAGTGTATGTCAACCTAGTATTGTTACATTATAAACTTGTTACGAATATATTTACAGATTAAACTATGCAGCTATTGTTGTGGCAAAATGATGAGAAGAGACGTTGAATTGGAGTTGAAATCCAGCGGGAAGTGTTTTAATAAGCACACGGCAACATTCAACAAAATCCAATGTATGGTCTTCACAGCTTACTTTTATAGTCAATGTTCACCCCCCTTATGTCACTTTCCACCAATCAAACTAGTCTGTTGAACCACAAACAAAACACATCTGGTGTTTTCTCTATGTCATGCTCTCGTGTCCTCGTCCAAATTACTTCCTGAGAATGTTGTTGAAATGTGTTCAACATAACAAGTTATTACAACTGTTTTCTTATGAAACCAGCTGTGTTCAGTTCAATCCAAAGTCATATGATGATTTTCTTCAACACTATCAGTGTGGAGTATGATTAATTTTACGAGTCAAATGAGAAACTTGCCAGCTGTAAATGACCCTTGTAACATATGCTAATGCAATACAAAGTATGGAAATTATGGAACATAATCAGGAAACACTCAAACCATTATGCTAATCTCAGTTATTAGTCCCCTTTATGTTTTTCAGCAGGAGATATCAGGGTATCAGGCCAGTTAATCACAACCACTGGAACATCCTAACTTTAAGTGCGTGCACCTTTTGAGCATGGTTGTGACTTATTATAGCCAGATTTTATTCTTCATCTTTGCTAGTTTTGAATTAAAAATCAGTCCAAATTTGTTTTATCATGATTATAGTCAAAGTTATTAACAGCTGATGTGGAGGAGTATTTGTAACTCTTGAAAGATCACAATGCATGTAGATTGATTTGATGAGTTGCAGGTTTACAAAGGTAGCCTACTACTTAAGAGGCAAACTTAGTAGGCATCGATGGTCAGTTGAGGTCATTTTATGAAAACTGTCCAGCTTATGCATAAGGACTGTCTGGCTGGCCATTTTTATGAACTGATAAGGGATTTATGATCTTCCTGGGTTTTTTGTGTGACGTTTTGAAAAATGTTCCATTATTTTTATATATATATCTGAAGTGTCAGTTTGAAGAACAGTGTACTTTAAGAATTTGTAATAGCCTAATGTGACCAGCATGGGGACACAGCGCATTGTTCTCTCTCTTTATCCTCCAGGACAGCCAAACTACAGAGGCCGTGTCGGGGATTGCACAGAAAACAATGGACATTCGTTGGATGTGTGATACTTTTCGGACTGAAAACTTGCATCAAAATGGGTTTCAAGCAGAAAGTGTTAAGGCCAAAGGGGCACAGCTGCTCACCTGAGCCTCGTGATGTTTTGGATTGTTCTAAAATGTTTTGGCATTTATTAAATGAAAGACATCTATTGTGGCAGAACAAGTACATTTTTTAAATAACCTCAATGTGCACATGAGTATGAGGGCATTTTCTTCATGATTTGTTTCTTTGCACACAACACAATCAGAATCAGCTTTGTTAGCCATGTACCGTATGCAAATGCATACAAGGAATTTGACTCTGTTTTTTACGTTGCTCTCAACGTACATACACAGAAATTACAAATAAAAGAAGGACAACAAAGCAGAACAGACGTAGGCTTAACATTTACGACTATGTATAGTATAAGTATAAATAGGCCTATATATCAACATGCTTGTATGAGCACTGGCTCTGTGTCTGCTAGCTGCGGTTGAGTGGAAGTGGTGTTGTAGTGTGATGCTGTATTGCTGTCAAACTTGCCACACGTCAGTAAATAGTTAATGTCAAACATGGTTGTCTGACTGTTCTTTTTTTATGTTTTGTACTTATATTGTCATTATATATTGTCGTAAGTGTGGGGTGAATGGAATTTTTTTAATTTATTTGACATACGTGGATATACATTTTCAAATGCATTGGGTTTATTAATAAAAAGTATATTAATAATTGTATGTATTTTAAGTAAATTGAGTTTATTGCATAAACCTGATTATTATGAATATCAAACAAATAATGTTTATTAATACTGAATACATACACCGGGTTATGAATTTAAAGCAAATTTCATTTATTTATGGTAAATGCATAAACCTGTTTATTGGGTTTATTAGTATTATTACATACTAATTGTAATAGTCATTCTTGTTTCAATTATGTTTGATTAGCAAATATACATCACATAAAGTTTATTAGTTTTTTTATGTTAAAACTATGTAATCCAAAATGATGGACATTTTAAATACAGTTAACATACATAAATCTTAAATATTAGGCCTAAATATTTCTTTGAGTGTATGTAAATAGTCTGTGGAAAGCGTCACATTGCCTCCACATTAAAAGGGACGCAGAACACAAGAACTGTGCCTGACTATGATTATTCCTTGGCACCTCTTTTGATTTTGCACCATGTGTGATCGAGCAGATTCCCTAATAATCGAGTGTGCCAGAAAGTTGGACACATAGAGGTGAACTTGTATTTCAGTCCCTGGGAGATGTGGAGATTGGGATGCAAGACTGATAGCGTCTGTTCTGGGACTTCACTGTGGCACCTGCCATTGAATCCTCCGACTCGGCAGTTAGGATCAGCAGTCGGCTTTAAACAGATTAGGGGCTCTGGGGGAGGGAAATCCGCTGCCTTTAGCTGGCTCACAACTTATCAGTAATTAAAGTGGATGCCAGGTTTGTGTGTTCATTGCTGGTCTGCAGGGTGCTTTTATAGCTGTCCTCATTAAGGAGCTGCCTTCAGAAGTTTGCCCTCAATGCTCAATTTTAACAAGCCAGTAGGGGTTTGATAGTATATGGATAAATAGCATCAGTGTAGAAGCAAACATATAAGAAAACAATGCCTGTCAATTCTAACTGTGATAAACATGGAGCCAGTTTTCACAGCAGCTCCATTTAGGAGCCATTAGTTATGTCTGTTTATATTGGGAGCCTACCTCAAGTTGACCACGGGTGGCAGTGTGGATTGGTATGGCAGGTATATTCCATATGGGGCACAGGTGCAACAGACGGGCTAATGAGGCATATAGGTGACGGGGAGATCGCACGGTTTTTACCACTTGCACGACTGTATTCACTGGGCATCCACACCAGAAAGCCAAGTCAGTGTTCTCTCTGAAAATATACCATCGTCCAGTCTGCCTCCTCTGAGAATGATGGCAGCAGACGGTCCGCGCTGCCGTCAAACCATTTGACAGCATATCATAGGAGCTACATCTCAGAAGTTAGACTTCATTCTTGTGTCCTTTGTTTTAAAGAACATGGTAAAGGACACAGTTTGACAAACTTCCTTCCTTGTTTGAAATTGTTCGGACTTCAAGAACAGGCCCGGAGGAGAGAAGGCCAGAAAAGGCTGTTTGAGATGCTACTGCAGAAAAATTATTTCTACTTAATCTGTTACATTGCAATTACAGGATGAGGGGAAAAACCGAGCCCCCTGTTCCCGGAGCGACTGTTGACCCAGATGGACAATGTTTTCATAATTTAATTATTTACTCGAACAAAATGTAAAAATACTTCAAGTAAAAGTACTGCAAACAAAATGTTGCTTAAGTAAAAGTGCAAAAGTATTGGTATCAAAACATACTTAATATACCAAAAGTAAAAGCATATTCATAATGCAGAATGGCCCTTCTTAAATAATATATTTAGGTTGGGCCTATATCATTGGATTATAATTATTTATGCATTAATGTGTTCATCACTTTAATGAGCCTACTCAAGTAAAGAACAAAAACCTCAAAATTGTAGTTAAGTACAGTACTTGAGTAGCCTGAATGTACTTACATTCCTAAACTGCAAGAGCACAAAATTGTTCACAGGCGCACTAAGTTGTTGTTTCGCTGTCAAAATGCACCAGACTGATTTCATTTTCAAATGTACGACATTTCTCCGGGAGAAAGTGCCCCCGGATCCCCTCAGAGGGTTTGACCTCCACCCAACATAGACTCACAAAATACTGTGGACACTGGAAACAGAAGTTGAAGTAAAATGTAATTATCCTTTAGTTTGGGAAACACTTGTTTCCAATAAGGCTTCTGGATTGTGGGGTTGGTTAAGAAAAGCCAAATTTGTTTGTCTGCAAAGGGACGTGAACTATGTGCGTCACACATGCATCCACAAAGCCGGCTTCCTCAATTCAACATTCAATGTTCAATATGATTGGATCAGAATAGATGCTTACAGCATCTTATCTTATTTAAAGAACAGCTGTTTATCTGACCACTACAGTATGTCTTATACACTTTTTGGATCTCAAATCTTCCCTACAGCTTATTGATACCCATAGTCAGATAGCTTGGACCAGAAATGTGTCAGGTTGATGAGCAGTTCAGAGATGGGCAAAAATACATCAAAATGTATTTTGGTACAAAATACCCCCAAATAAATGTATTACAACAAAATACAAAATACTGGTGCCAGAAAATGTAACAAAATACATGTATTTTGTATTTAAAACTTAGGAAATACTTGTTTCTGGATTTTCTGTTTTCTCACAATTTGGTATAGCAGAGCATTCAGGTTTGGCCTATAATGTACACAAAGCTCTGGTGAACCCCACAAAAAGGAAGAACAGTCACAGAATGTCAGTGTAACTAAGCAAAGCTATTGAAAGACAACAACTTGATTGATTATGTATATATATATTTTTATTAATGGGACTTAACAGCCCATAAACTTTGGCTTTGCATCAACAAGAAAATATTCATCACATATCACATACAAGCTCCCAATCTCCCTCTTCCTATAGCTAGCTACTCGACTGATAAGTTAACTTGCTAAACACTGGCTATGCGCTAACCTAGACAGCATGCTAGCGTCATTAGCATGTTAGTATCAATCGCTAGCTTGATATTATAACCATCACCATGTATATATACAATAGGCTATGTAGCCAGACCCAGACATAAATTATACATCAAGCTAGTTGACATCTGTCACACTCAGATAAAATATTTACCTTGACAGACAATCCGTTGAACTTGAAGATCTGAAGACTGAACTTGTGAACTGTTTTTTGATTTGTGGAGACATGCATGTCTGAGAACTATGGTGGCCTTCAGGTAACATAAAAACTCAGCGGAAACCTCTGGTGCTAAGGAATATAGCAAACGCGGAAGTTCCGAGTACTGCAGTTCTTCGAATGGCCAGTTGAGGCTGGCTTCAAAAGCAAGTCAATCCCCATCGAGTCCCATGTTAAAATGTCCAACTTTACAGCAGTAATAAACATGTTCACAGCCTCGCACTAAAACAGGTTCAGTCTCTACAGCTAGTTTGGTGGATTAAAGGAGAATTTTGATACAACTCAACTGATTAATTTATATCAAGGCTAAAAGTTATGCTTAATTAAAGGCGTGGCCGATTTGAGAGACAGGTGGATAACGTCACAGGTGCTTGTTGTTAGGTGTCACCTCTGTGACCTTGGAGTTAATAGTTTAACCTCTCAGCTGTGTTTGTGGTGTTGGTGCATTTTGGAGAATTTTTTCATGCAAATATCAGTAAAAAAATAACACTTTATGTTATCTTTTTCTATATGCTGAAGAGGAAATTTGTAGAGGCTGACTAGATTGCATTTTACTGGAGTTGTAACGCTACCTTGTACTATTTCATGACAAATGAAGTTGTTTTGATTGAGTGAAATTATAATGGTAGTATTGTTTTAATTATATGTTGAAATCGGTACCATCAGGCAACCAAGAGCAAAAAAAACAGAGGATTACCGTTAGGCGGCTAGCAACAACCAGCTTGTTAGCCTTAGCTAGCTTGATAGCTTTGAGCTAGTTGAGTGAATTTCAGCAACCAGGCTTTCTTCAGCTCATCTCAGCTCAATCCACACTCCACCTCTTTGCCAATTTTTGGATTAGCCTGTAGTTAGCTGTTTCGTCACTGCCAAGATGGTGACGGCCGGAGCCGCACACTAGCAGAGACTACATCCATGTTTTATACTGTCTATGGTAAAAACAAGAGAGGCCCTCTCTTGAACCAGTATTTCATTTTTCTGTTCTGGGCTACTGTAGAAACATGAAGAGGACCTGCTCTGTAGATATGACACAATTATTATTTTTTTCAGGTGATTATACAATCAAAAAAAATGATTATGAATATTAGATTACATTTCTGCAAATAGATCCCCACACTGTAACTTTTATCTTTCGTCCTAATCTTGTCAATTTACACACTGGCTAATTGAACACAGATTTGACATCATAAGATATGGCCTGGCCACATTCTTGTGTATAGCATTTATATTAGTGAACCCCGCTAATAATCTGGTACGGCAGCCATTAAGTTTCCTTTAAGGTGGCAAGTGACGGGGTTGATTACACAAATAACTTCAAATCATGTCCTCTTTTAATGGGCAGATACACAGTGGATGGTCCCTCTGGACACCGTTCACAATCAAAGCCACCCTCATTATAGCACAGCACTACATTATGTTATTACATTTGGGATCATCAGCAATCTGGTATCTTAAATGAACCTTTGATTGAAACAAGCGGCACATTATCAAGATGCTGCATATTACCAGCTGCCAAGCTCACAAGCTGTGATTGCATGAGTTTACCTATGAACCAGTCACCACATTCACATTCGACTCGTGTGAAAGCGGCATGACATCAAGGACAAGAGGAACAACATTTCTGTGCATGGGTCTTAAATACAATGAATCCCATATTCCTGTGACCAATTCATGAGGTTCATACTATAAAGTGGTATTACAAGGCTTTGAACTATATTTATTTTTCAGAATGTAATTAAAGGCCAAGTATGTTGCATTTTGGGGTGTCTATAAGCAGAAATATAATATAATATTCATAACTATGTTTTCATTAGTGTCATTCGCCCGACTTCGTCGTTGCTCGGGCCCTAAAAACTTTTGTAATTTGAATAGGGCCTTCACCTCTGTGCTTACCTCTGGATAAAGTCCAGTGATGTGGTTGCCTCCTCAGTATATTCAATGTTGAACACGTAAAATGTCACGAAGAGGACAGCAGGGGCAGAAATCTGAATGGTTACTCAGCTGGAGGACAAATCTGCCCTCAATGGAGAGCTTCCATTTCTTCCAATGAAATCTCAACAGGGCACAACATTCACCTTGATAGGGTTTAACGATTCACATAAAGCGCAGAATCACATAACAACACCTAAAAATGTGGTGTGAAATATTGAACAAATCACACTTTTTTTACAAAATTTACACTGATCACTTTCATAAAATATTCTCATGCACAGCCAGGTAGTTTGCCTGCACAAGTGCTCACACACAGCAGAGGTCCTGAGGATACGACTGGAGACTTGTATTATAAATGATTACAAGTGTGAGCTTTTTAAACCGAACTTTTAAAAGCATTTTGCTGTTGTAGAAGCGTGGATCCTCTTTTTTTTATGGATCAGCGGCAGCTAGGGATTTTTTGAATCTAAGTTTAACAATGAAGTTTGTAAGATTCTTTGTCAGAGATTCAAGGCAGCACACAGTGACTACTTGATGCAAATATGCTTTGTAGGTGAAGTAGGTCAGCCTATGTTGTGTTTTTTCTAAAAAACAGACAACACTATTAGTAATCTCAAGTACCATATTCATAAGAAAATAAAAATGTAGGAGAAACTGAAATTTTGCCAATACTTTAAAAAAATATTTACTTTGCTGTGGCCAGACAGAAAAGAGCCAACTGTTGCAAAAAAGAACCTGTGACTTAAAGTTGGACAGCCAAAAATATTTACGCATTGGAAATTGGAACTCACAAAATTCTCACATCCTATTCTACATCACCCTCTTAAAAATATATGATATCACGATAGGGTCTAATCAAAGACTGTTCACATTTCTCATCCTGTTGTGGATATGTCATTGACAATATTAATTCACTAAAAATGAACTATCTCCTGATTGAACTTACTGTCTCCTACTTCAGAGGAAAACATTGCAGTACATATACCTGACAGATAAATGATACTGGTTATATATAGCAACATGATATAATATGATGCATTATTATTAATTAAACTATCCAGCATCAATTTGGAATTAAAAGCTCCACCTTAAACCAACGTTGAGTACATTGTGCTGATAATGCCTCTCTTTCACTCTTCACTTGAAGTCAACATTTTAACACAGGACTTGGACTGTGTGGTATTAATATAGTTTCACTATTAATGTTGTTATATATGTCATGGTAAGTGGATGTACTTGTATCTCGCTTTTCTTCTTGTCTTCTGACCACTCAAAGCTTTATCACTACATGTCATCATTCACCCATTCACACTCATTCATACCCTGATGACAGGGTAACCTGCCCATCAGGACTAACTGACACTTTCACCCATTCATACACAGCAGGAACAGCCTGCAGGAGCAATTTGGGGTTAAGTGTCTTGCTCAAGGACACATCGACCTGGACAAGCAGAGCCGGGAATCGAACCGCCGATCCTCTGATTGAAGGACAACCTTGCTCTACCACAGTCGTCATTAACAGCTTTTAAGTTTTAATACGTTGTCAATGTAACTATTTAGATTACCAATATGTGAACAATTTATTCAAATAACTGGAAACTTGCTGCGATCATTTTTGGAGCTGTGAGAGCTGCTACGGGGAACCCATAGTGTTAATAGTGTGCTGGTAAAACAATACTCATTCATTCATTCATAGGCAGAATGCAGTACATACTGATTGAGATTAGAATGCAGTAGGCCCAAGTTAGGATAAAAAATGTAAAACACAGTCAAGGGACTCACAGCTCCAGGCGGTCAGGCACGGCTTAGCTGAGTTATTTTGCTGGCTGCGACGTTATTCGTGTTTTAAATGAGTACGGTAAAGACTTATCAGAACAATTTGAGTTGCAATGGCAGAAAGTTGCCTGTAGACTGCTGGTGCTCGTCAACTCCAGGGAAGTGAAAAGAAATCGTACAGTGGGCATAATGATCGTACAAATACGATTTGAACTGCAATACAAATGATTGAAGTCGTTGTTTAGTATGCTTGTTTATATGTTGTTGTTTGAACGGTTTATTTTTTGGGAGTATGGGTTTGGTTTGGTTTTGTATTTGGGGTGAACTATTGTTGCGTGTTGTGTTGTACTGGGACGTGTTTTGACCGTAACACAGCAACAGCAGGAGGACACGTGAAGCGGCAGAACTCGCTCGAAGTGTTAAAGTAAAGTAAAGTCAAAGTGTTCCGGTTTAAGTTAAAGTGATCATCTTTGATCGTGTGTTTCAAGTGGACTCATTTCACTCTCGGTTGTGTGCAGCCAGTGAGGTATGTTATTCATGTGAATTTGTCATTGTGCAAACTGTGTTTTGTGTAATGTTAATGTCAGATTGTTTTGTATGTCTAAATGTATTCATACAGTCGACGGTGGATTGAGGACGGTGGTGTAGAAGGAGGAATAAATCCATCAGTAGAAAGAACTCAAGGTGTCGTGTATTTCCTGGAGGGAGTGATAACGATAATCATCCTATATCTGGCAACGCTGCTGGTGCTCTACTTAGCAGAAAGGTGCTTTGCGCTAAATGCTAACATCAGTATGCAAACATGCTAACAATGTTATTGTTAACTTGCATGATTTTTTAGAATGTTTTAGAAAACATAAGCTGTCAAGATATTTCAGTCTGGTGGTCCTTACTGTCCCTCGACCTGCTAGCATGCTAAAATCAACATAATGTGCAATGTAACTTGCATTCAGCATTGGGCTTCTAGCGGGGCTTCAGATTATGTAACATTTTTTAATTTTCCAATTGTGTAGCTTATATGTCTGACAAGAAAATAGCTATTTTCTATTTGGGGCAATTCAAATATTTATGAACGTAACATAATTAAATACCCTAATTTGTTCCATCAAGCTAAAATATAATTGTTCCAGTTGCTATTATTTGGTCATATACTTGTGCATTTCTGCCAAAGTTAATGCTAAAATATAAAAGATATAATTCAGTTTATCCACTATATAAAACTAATTATGTCTTCAGTATGACCCACTCTCTAGTTGACCTTTTTTAATTTGCCTAATCTAACAAAATAAATGTTTTCCTCTGCTGGCTCATTTTCTTCATATTCTTCAGCATCAAGAAGTAAAAAAAAAGAAACTGGAACATTCTAACCCCCTTCCTCTCCATTCAGCAGCACATCATATCATAGTATGTCCATATTTCCCGGCACAGGTTGCGTCCCACTCAGCTGTATGATGAATGCCTGTAATAACTGCCGATCTGATATGCAGCCTGGCGTCCTCGTGGTCATGATAAGGGGTCTTCCCATGGGAAGACATATCAGTGAAATCAGGGCATCAGAACAATGAGTTTGGGATCCTGCCCACATTAAGTCATCTTTGCCAATCCCATCCTGACCTAAACCCCGCTTTTGCCCAAACAGAATTTCTGCTATAATCAAAAGCGGAATGGAAAAAGGACCTTGCATGCCTCTGGGATATTTTTCCATTAACCATTTTGACACATGACTGACTGTGGGGGATTATTGGTTTTTGAAGAACTATTAACAGCTGTACATTTGCATTTTAATACAGTTCTCCTCAACTTACTAATGCAATTTGCTTCTCGGCTTTGTTGCCACCCCATTCCTTCAGCATTTCAGAGTAACCGCAAAAAGCCCTCCAGCTTTAATCATTTTAATTGCCATAAAATAATTTTCTCATGAATCACTTCTGAATCTTCATAATTAAGACAGCGGCCATTACAACTCTTCTCCAGACTGTTGCTCGTCACTTCCTGTTTTTGGACGATCCACATTGAATTCTTAGTGGTAAAGAAAAGTTCATCTTGGGTCAGACAAAAGATCTTCTTTTGTTTTTAGAGAAACTGCTGAAGTGCTTTTCAGGAAGAAAGGACACTTTAACAATGGCATTCAAATTTACCAGCGCTAAACTAAACTCAATACAACCAATATAATTAAAGAAAAAAAATGATATATTAATAACTCCAATTTCTGTTTTCTGTACCTGGCTGCTTGTTGGATTGGTTAAGAGGTTCTTTGAAGTTGTTTGGTAGAGGTCCCTGAAGGTTTCTTTACCACAGTGGAAAAGCTCCGCTGTATTTTAGAGCTCTCGGCCCTCGCTACAGAGACGAGCTATCTCCACATCTGCGTTTCCCTCTGTATCTGTCACATTTGTTCTCAGCAGAAGCTTGTCCGCTTTCTTTCTTCAGCAGAAGACATTAGTCACTGAGCAGGAACATGACGCAGGAGAATTTGCATGACATTTTCAAAGGGCAAAAGTAAACTTTTTATTTCTACTTTCTGGCATTTTGTGAATTGTAAGAACATTTGTTACCAACAAATAATTTGATGAAACAAGTGTGGAAGCAGCAGTTAACTTTCAATGACGCCCAATAGAAAAAACATAAGTGTCAACCAGCACCAGCAATGGTTTTTTGAAGCTTGGGCCCAGTTCCAATGTCCACCCTGAGCACATGTGATCGGTGTAAAGGGACAGCTCTCGTCCATCACCCTTCTGCCCAATGTATATTTGCTCTGTCTCCATGCATTTCAAATGAAAACCATACAATGGACAAATTCCATTATGCTTTTCCTGTTTGAGTGAAATCTCTGGTTTTGGCTGATAATACAAACATTGATGCACTGTGTTTTGAAATAAGGTATCACTTTTTATAGTACAGTATCACAACTACAAACCGGATTGCTCTACGCAATATTTATTATTGCCCATGTTGGAATAGTGATACCACAGCCTTTTTCAGAGATGAGTGCTAGGAAATGCCCATTGAATGGAAGGCTAATGTAGCCAAACAGGTTTGCCAGAAATGTGTTTTGTTTAGCGTATAATCACATGAATCAGCTTCATCAGCTGAGCCCTTTATATCTACATAGGGAGCTGGTCCGCTTCACTTACTCAGCTTTGTCGGACTGCCATGTTTCTGCAGTAATCCAGAAAGCACAAACTTGCCCCAGAGTTTAGCAGCCACTGTAGTTGTCCTCCATGCCTGAAAAGGGAGGTGTGAGGGGACTCAGTTGGTTGCAATGTGCAATCCCTCCACTAGTTGCCACTTAATCTGACATACTGGTCCTTTAAAACTATACATACATTATAGAGGAAAGAAACCCGCTTTTGTTGCTTTGTCATGTTTCTGTGGGAGTTAACTTAGTGGCAAAAATAAAATTGCAAATGCTTTAGCTATTTGCAAGTTTGCTACCAATTTGCAATAACCCCCCCTTCATAAATGGCTTATAAATTGTAACGAAAGCCATAGCATAATTTGACAGCCATGTTCAACAAGAGTTGCACATTATGACTCCATTTTGTCCATGACTCGAGCCCCATTTAAACTCAGTCATGAAACTGCTCCGACTTAAACTTGTCTCCTACTCAATTTACAGAGGCTTGACCACACACCCTTGTTTGAACTCAGTGTTCTGAGAAACGCCCGTCTCTTTGCTGCTCCATGCTCTACTATTTGCACCAGCTAGTCTTTCTGTGCTGAAAGCTGCTGGAAACTACAATGAGGAGAGTGTCGTTGTGGACTTAAAAGACAAAATAATTAGCTCAACCTTTCACATCAAAATGACTACAAATATATTTTCTTTATTTTTCATGTACAATTAAGACTTTGTATGGTTTGTGTTTACAACATCCCATGTTGACTGGAATATAATGTTCTGTGGGTTTGAACAGTGCTTGAACATTTTGTACAGTGATGGCTGAAAAGACAAGGGGATTACCGCTTACATCCGTTACATTACAGCGTTGAACACCTTTAAGTACCTATTATGTTTTGACGTAATCATTATACACACCATATAATAGGGGCACATCAGTGTGAATCATCTGAATTAATGCATTTTGACAAACTTTATCAAACTTAGAACCCCCTCCCACTCCCAAATTCCATTAGACCTACATCAGTGAGTCTGAAATGACAGAGATAAAGGTTACCCTCATATTTAATGATACACATTTCCCAAAGGACTCAAGAGTGCTTTCAAGACAGCTATAAGGGCCTTTCAATGGGTGTTTGTTATCCTTATTAAAAGTTCAATAATACTATGGAAAACAATCTCATTAATACTGATTGTTTGAAAGAGCACTGCCCCAAGGCTTTGGAAAATGTCTTATGAAACATAGTATTTTAATCTGGGAGAATGAATTACCTGCTGAAGAACACACCCCTCTTTGCCACATCCCTTCCCAGCCTTATCTTTTTGACCTTCTCCTCTCTTCGCCTCCTTTTTCTTTATTTAAGCACACTTCCTGCCATAACTATGGCAAAGTGCTCCTCTAATAAACTTTCTGGCTGATGAACTTGGCCCGAGCAGAAGTATCAGGCTGTATATTGGGGGGGGGGGGGGGGGGGGGGGTTAATAGAGTCGGATGCAGAGCAGGTCACTTTCTCCACACATTAATATGACCTCAGGGGTCAAACTTAAGTGTTTGGTAATAGCGGGGATTATACACATGTGCTATGGAGATACTAAAGAAAGAGGGCCATTCTTTCTTACTTAAACTGACCTAAACCTAAACTGATTTTATTATCTACTAAGCCCATAGAAAGATACATGATGCTGCAATAACACTCTGCCGGCAGACATAACAGCAGCAAAAGTGAAATTTAAATACAACACTAACACTAGCTACAATTAAAATCTTTGAACTGGATCAGTTTTCAGTATCAGTGGATCATAGTCAGATGAATGGTTATACCTTGGTACAATTTATATATATTATTGAGACTATTGTTAGCCTTTATCTCAAGCTAGTGATACTGTATGGATGTGATGTTAAGACCACATTTCCCTTCAAAATCTCAAATCAAAGTCTGATTATTATTATTAGTAACATATTGTCATATATGATGAATTCAGTACCGTAATCTGTGAAACCCTGTCAATCCAGCAGAATTCTCAAATCGATCCTCAAAGGACACCAAGCTGCATCCAAACATTTAGTTGCATTTGTTTGCATGAACAACGACTGAGGTCAAATGGCAGAAAGTCTTTTTAGTGTTCAAGTCCAACATATTGTTTGTAATGTCTCCGTTCCGTTTTTGGGTTGTCCGTCCGTCCATCCGTCTGTACATACACCTGTACATCCGTCTGTACATCCGTCCGTCCATCCGTCTGTACATACATCTGTACATCCGTCTGTACATCCGTCCGTCCATCCGTCTGTACATCCGTCCGTCCATCCGTCTGTACATACATCTGTACATCCGTCTGTACATCCGTCCGTCCATCCGTATGTACATACATCTGTACATACATCTTTCCGTCTGGTCTATTGTGAACACAATATCTCAGGAACACCTGGAGGACATTTAGCATAAAAGCTTTTTCTGGACTCAAGGATGAACTGATTCTGTGGTCAAAGGTCAAAGGTCAAGGTCACTATGACCTCACAAACACATTTTTGACCATAACTTAAGAATTCATATAGTAATTATGACAATTCAACACATATTTCTAATAGGATAAAGTGATGACATTTTGGACAGACTTGGAAGTAAACTGCAACATGACAACATGTTGGTGGAGACATACAACCGCAAGACGGTAATTCTTCTGTTTACTAATTATTCCAACAATTTCTGTGCATGGGAATGAAATAGTTCGATATTGTGTGAAATATTCTTATTTGCTTTCTGGCAGAGAAAGTAATGTCATTCAGCTGTAGCTTCGCTATTTGCTGCTTTTATTGTATAACAACATCGCAACACACTATTCACAGGATTTCACCTTTTTTTGCTGAATTCTCCAAAATAAATATATATATCAGTCTGTAGCATCAGCACATCTAATTAATATACATTTTATGTTATTTGGAATATGGGAGTGTGGGGAAGAATACAATTTGAATGTAAAGACACATTTTCAAAAAGTTGCTGTTTGTGCTGGTTCATCAGTTCAATGGATTAATACTCCTTATTTAGCAGCAGCTCTATATTGTAAAGAATGGCTTGAACATTATTTTCTTTGCCATACATTTGGCAAAATTCTACTTGTAATATGTGCATTACTGAGTCTATTGTGAGAAGTATTGTTCCATTAAGATATTAAGATTTAACAATGCGTGCAACATCTGAAATACTTACTTTTTGTCACACAAATGGTAAAACATGTTGACACAATATTATCCTGTTATATTATTTTGAGATAGGCAGGAGTTTCATCACCCAGTTCCTCACCACATTTGATCAAAAGGTCTCCTTACATGTGGTTAAATGAAATGAATGTGGAGTGTTTTGACTCATTGACGCAATATATTGCTCCATGAAAAGCAAAGATTTGTCAACAGATACAAAGCAGTGAAAATGACTTTCTTCCGCCGCTGAGAAAGCCCTTGTTGTCTTATGCTTTTGTTTCATTTTGATGGGGTTATCAATTACAGACAATAACAGGGGACCCGATGGGTGGGGAGCCTGGGTGAAAAGGGTAAAAGAGCTATTTGGATTTCTAGAGCCACACTTCAGGCTTTCAATAACAGGATTAATGTAGCCCCTGGTGCTGCTGTTCCGGTTGGAAAAGGATCAATCGGAAAAAGGCAAAATCGTATTAAAAGGATTATAGATTAGCAATTAGATGTCTTCTGACTGGGGGTTGGAAAGTGCTCTCACACAGTATTTTGTGTCATAAGGTGAGTTGCCTGACGGCTGGCACTGTGGTCCACTGTCACCACTCACACTGTATCTTCTCTACTTTGACACCCAGAGGTTCATCTGAGTCCAATGATTGCCTGCTGCTCAGAGTTCAAGAATGAATGTGTCTTTGCTTTTTGTCACTTGCTAATCCTCCTCTGTGTAGAACTGTACCTTTACATTGCTGTGCTTTTGTCTTCTTTTGATTTTGTCAAACAACGAATATAATATGATGATTTACAGAGAAAGACCTTTTTATGACAGAGTCCTCAGAATTTAAATGGTTTTCATACAAAATGACCAATAAAAAGTATTAGTTCTCAAATATTTGTGACAGGGTGGCTCCCGACTGCTCCCACCGAACGCAGAAGAATCATGCTCAAGACTCATACTCTGTCATTTGCACTTGTACAAAAAGCTACAAATCTATTTGTTTGCTTGCTGACTGCGCCACTAACAAGGTTTATTAAGAGAGTTCTTGATGACAGTAGATAGTCATAGATGCCTGCAATAGTAAACCATTTATACTATCCATGTTCTTGCTCACTTTCCGTTTTTTATTAGTATTCGTTACATAATATGTAAAGCCCCCTCTCTGTCTGACAGGAGTTTGTATTTTCTGTTGGTATACAATCTTTTCAAGTATGAGAACAACCGTAACCTGGAGCTGTCTATAACCTGAACTTGTCAGAACCCGTAAAGTCTTGGAATAGTCCTCTGTGCTTTACAAACTTAAAGAAATCGACACTAGGCTCGACACGAGGCTTTGTGGAAGAGGACTGCACAAAGCCACCAGTTATCCAAAGAGGCCAAGGAGGAAAGCTTTTGGCTCTGACCGAGAAGGTGGGATCCTGAGGTAAGTTAGCTGAAGGGGGTGTCTGTGAGACATCCCTGTTCACTGCCCGGCGACCAGGAGATATTCCGGGATAACGGGCCAACATCAAGAATGGAAGTCCCCCCTGATAACCCTGCAACTCACTGAACATGCACCAGCAGAGGGTCAGTGGGTCTAGACCAGACCTGGGCATACAGGACCTTTGGCTGTTGCTGACCGGCCCGTGGGCCGTCACTGGGAAGTTTCGAATAAAACGTAAATAAGTGTATCATCATCATGCACGGAATACAGCTGCAGTGCTTTTATTTTGAAGGTGACTGTTGCTGTTTTTTTTGTTCTCAATTTCCGTACGTTAGAACGTTGGTGAAAGTGTGCGAGAGGTAGCGTCACTGCAACATGTTGGTGAACTGAGTTTAGGGGAGATGTGAGTGAGTTAGCTGTTAACCCCTTAAAAGATGTCATCGCTATGTTAAAGAGAGAAACTGATACAGAGTGTAGAGTTTTTAACAAAACATGGACTTCTAGGTAAAGCCACTTGCTTTGTTTGTGGAGAACAGGTCGCAGTGTTTAAGGATTACAATTTGAATGACAAAAACTTAACTGATGCAGAGCGGCACGGACATGTGAGGCTGCTAAAGCAACATGCTCAGAAGATGTTGGTTCTCTTTGGATCGACCTACATATGTGAACAAACATTCTCCGTGATGAAGTTTGACAAATCCAGATCCTCTCTCACTGACTGTCAGCTGTTGGCCTCCTGGGTGAAAGTCCTTTGTGTCACTTTAGTCAATAAAACTACTTGATTAGGTTAAGGAAAAAAATCATGGTTTGGCTTAATGTAAGTATGTTGGTTGTGTAACTTCAATTATGTAGCCTACGTTACAAATAGGACATTAATTACATACGTCACGTGATGTAACTTAAAATAAGTTAATATTGACTTTTGGTTTCACAGAGGAGTTGCACTAATATTAGTAAACCCATCCATGGTAATATATGTCATGTCTAATATTGCCTGAGATGGGTTTACATTGGAGTTACTTGTCTCCAGTTACTTGTCTTAAGACACTAAAAGGTGCTTGTGTGTTAGTATTAGACCCAAGGCCAGGACAAAACGTCTGTTTAACGCTTTAGGAACGCGACCGGGCTGATATCAACCAAATACAGCTTTTTAACCCTTGAAACATCACAAAACGTATTAAAAAGCATCAATGCCTAAACACAATTGAACATTATACTTTTGAACTTGTGCGATCATCAGGTCAAAATGTTAATTGTAATTTCTTATAACTTTACTTATAACCATTGCTCATGCTTTTTGCACTGTGTTTTTCTCATCATGTCGTCCAAGCCTGTTTGAATGAATAGCAAACATATTCAGTAGATGCATCTCATGTCATATTATTGAGTGAAATGAATCATACAATTGTCTACCATAAAAAACTCGGGCTAACGCTCATTTAGCACTAGCTGTTGATTATCACTTTGCCAGAGAAGCGAACATGCATTTCCTGCTTCATTTGTTTTTCCACTGCCCTTCAGCTCCAGATCCATGTGCTCCTCATATAGAAATCAATAAGAAAGATCCTTCAAGAAGTGATGTGTGACAGGCTTCACATAGCATCAGCTGTGTTTGCCGTCAATGTGAGCCATGTGTATCATTTGTTATGTCCAAGGTGACTCTGCAGGGTCAACACAGGCAGATAGGGATCCTGGAAAACAAGGGATATTTCTACAGCTTCACTTACATCAAATACAATTCATAAGACCACACATCATATGTCATATTATTAAATAACACTTTGCAAAATAAAAGTCACCAAGGTCAGGACAGCTTTGACCTTGTGCGGATGCAATTCAACCATAGCAAGGGGACATCGTTGTTTTGCTTTGGTTGGACATCTTTATGTAAATTGTGATGGGTAATAATTGCACATAATGAAGAGCAAATGTCCCTCTACAACAATATACACTAATTGGTTGACTGAGTACCCGTTAAAGTCTTTTTTCATTTAGTCCCATGCTTGTTTTTTACTGCTATTTATCTGTGAAGTGTCTTACTGGCTTTTTTATTCTTCGTCTGTATTCCTGCACAACCTCATCCCATTCAACCACAACCCACTCATCCTCTATCCAGTGTGCCACAAGTAGATCCAGGGGACTGGCCGTCTGTCCTCACAGATGTTGACAGGATGGCAATGATATCCAGAGGGCCATTTTAAACCATTATACTCATTTACAAATATTTGTTCAATTTCATTTTCATGGTTATTTATTGTTTTCATATTGTGCTTCATTTGTTAACTAGTGCAGCGCTCGTTTGGAATATGTTCCTGTTCAAAGGGGGCCGTACTTCTTGCTTGTTTGCTCATGAGAAGTGAAGAAGAGCTTAGTTGTAAGGTTAATATATCCAGCATCCAGCAGCAAATGTAAACTGCAGTCAATTATTTGCAGTCTGTAGAGGCCCACTGCAGTTGTCAGAGCTCTGAAGCTCTGCACCTGCTGCTGCATGGAGCGCTGCTGCTTGTTTATTCAAAGTTTATTAATATTGAACATGTCGCATGTACAAAATGCCTCAACTGCGACACTGCATAACCTTGGGTCCAAAGAAATTCTCTAGCCAA
Organism: Pholis gunnellus; assembly: GCF_910591455.1. Lineage (NCBI taxonomy): Eukaryota > Metazoa > Chordata > Actinopteri > Perciformes > Pholidae > Pholis > Pholis gunnellus. The sequence goes on from NC_136543.1 coordinate 1,889,595, forward strand.
GTATTAAGTAGATCAGTGGAACGGTTCTAGAGATACGCGAAGGAAACACACACACACACCCCCACACACACACACACACACGTATACACGTACACACAGACAGATATTTCTTGTTTTATAGTAAAATAACAAAAACACAGACAGCTTTCCTCCAGCAGAGCTGACATGCAACACAACGGTCTCCTGGACATTTCTGTTTGAAAATAATGCCAATGGAAAGTCAATGAGGATCCTTTTTCTTGGTGGACACAAATTAAATGCATCCACATGACTAAGCAACAGCCGGAGCAAGTGATGTAATCAATATCCAAAATGACTACTCATGGTTGTGCACAGGAGGGGAGGTTGATGCGTACAACAAACACAGGACTTTTAACCACAAGACCGGTGTCGCTACCGTATTGTGGCTTTATGGTTGTGGCTTTGTTGCCTAGACCTAACGTTCAGTCCCAGGATGTCCCTGGTTATATATCCCTGTTCTAATTCAAGTATAGTAATTCTGCTTTGTCATGTGCTTTTTTTGGTCTAAAATGTGTGTGAGTGTGCATTTCATCCCCTCCTTTTCTATCTCCCTAAACTCTCTGCCAGGTAGTTCTGCTCTGACCAGATGGCAGACTAGTGCTTAGCCAGCTCCAATGAAACCCCTCAGCAGTCTAACATTAGACACCCCTCTGTCGTCCTTCAGCGCTCTGCATCTTCACTTATAAATCAAAGTACACATTTTCTTAACAGGCTTTAGCTTATCATGACATCTAGGGTTTTTCATTCCATCCTACACATAATATTTTCAATTCAATTCAATTTATCTTGTATAGCCCAAAATCACAAATTTGCCTCAGAGGGCTTTACAATCTGTACACATGTGACATCCTCTGACCTTTGAACATTAGAACAGGAACAACTCTCCAAAAAACCCTTTAACGGGAGAAAAGAGGAAGACACCTCAGAGAGAGCAACGAGGAGGATCCCTCTCCCTTGGTGGACATAAGTGCAATAGATGTCATGTGTACAGACTGAACAACATAACAGAGTTACAACACATTCAATGCATGTGACAGAACCACGGCAGGAGGCCAGACCAGAGTCCAGGTATAACCAGGATCCATGGGAACCTGCGAGGAGAGAAAACACAGAGACTCTGGTGAAGAAGCAAAGTCAGTAATGTGCGTTAATGGTATTGACAATAGAATTAATAATGTTAATAATAAAAATGGTAGGAGGTGTCAGCAGGGCCATGGTGGGAGGAAGGACCAGTGTCCAGATAAAACTACGATCATTTTTCCTTCAACGATGTGCAATGTCTAAATACAAACCAATCAACCCTGCTTATCTGTTCATTTACACACTTGGTAAAATACTTCTTCAGCTGACACCTTTTCACTTCAATTCTCACCTTGAGTCATAAAACTGACATCATTCTGAAAAATACAAATGATTGTTTTGTGGTTGGGTGTTTCCATGAACGTCCAGTTTTACATTATAAGCCGCTTATTTACTGTAGAGATGATTCTGAGAAATGTTCACAGCAGAAAGATGAAAGGCCAGTCCACCACCACTTAAAATGTTGGTTTATCATTTTATTTATATAAATAAACTAACATTTTAAGTGGTGTGTATATATATACATATATGTGTAATTAGCTTGTTGCCCCAGCACATGGCAGCCAGACAGGAGGAACATTAGCAGCATCTTGTTGCAGACACTGAAGCCTGTGAGCCCTTTTAGGAAGTAGAGCTGGCTCTGGTCCTTTTTTCTAGAGGGCCCGTGGGCCTCCAGCCCACTCTAGTCTGCCGTCCAGGTGCACGTGACTCACCTCAACATTCTCCCCTTGGATGGATACAAGGGTCGGAGTAGGCTTGGTCCTTTGGAAATCCACAATCAGCTGCTTCATCTTGCTACTTTTCAGCTGCAGATGGTTCAATCTGCACCACCCAACAAAGTCATCCACCAGGCCCCTGTATTCAGCCTCCTGTTGGCCACTAATACAGCCCACAATGCTTCTATAGGTTTGTTCTCCCAGCATGCCCTTCTGGCTAAAAGGAGAATTGAGGTAGGAACTGGACTGTGTCCAATCTCTATTGATTTCTGGCCTCCACTGCCCTGTGTCCTAGTATTGGTGTAAATGCACAGTGTGGGAATGTCTAGAAACGAATGGACTCCTTCATTGGTTGTGACAGCTGTGCGGGATTTGACGGACAGGAACTAATTTTTCAATCATACGCAAATAAAAACAAAAGAAGGACAGCGAATAAGTGGCTTATTAGAGGCAGGTGTTGAGCAAACCCTATAAATGTAAATATCAGTTAGCCTGGTTCATTTCCATCATGATAGAAACATATCTGGTATATTCTAAATTTAGAAGTTCATTCAGAAATGTTTTACCTTTAGGCTTTTTCAGCACTTGATATTATGCATTTCGTTACCTTTTCGTTAACTTTTCTGTCCTTCATCAATATGAAGATGTCCTAGCATGTGTTTGTCTACCATCAACTAGACCAGCGGTTCCCAGAGAAGGACCACTAAACTGACACAGATTACACCAGGACCCCCATTTAAAACATGGTCTGAAACATTAGCGACATACACTTAGTATAATTTAGGTAATTTCTAAATAGGCATCTTAGTTGCTTAGAAGAGCATGGATTTAATTAATGCAGGTATTTTGCTGGCTGTAACATTATTAGTGTTATAAAGTAATATCAAATCATACAAGGGGAAATTCTGTCTTACCTAAGTCGTGGCTTACTCACAGTCACACCAATGAAATACACTTTGGTTTGTCTGCTTCCAGTTTGTTATCTGCTCTTGTTGACTCAATGGAAGTGAATAAGTCTGCAGATCCCTGAAGCCTCAACCCCACTGCTAAAAGGAGAACTGTTCGCTTGTTCATTCAAAGTTTATTAATATTGAACGTGTCGCAAATTGCACCAAATTGGACAAAGCACTCCCTTGGGTCTAGAGCAATACACCTACCAAGGGTGAAGTAGATCAAATAAATGGTTCTCGAGATATGCGGATGACGGACAAAGATTCCTTGCTTTATGGTTGGATGGACCAAGAATATATAATAAGTAATTTAACACACTATGTGCTTGATATTGGTCTGAGATCCTCTGAACAACTGAAATTGCTGTTCAGGACCCAAAGCGATCAGACTGTTGGGGTCAACACAAATTCAAGACTTTTTTTTTTAACCTGATTACACGATTACTTTATTTTTAACCAAAATCCTAATCTTTCCCAACCTTAAAGATCTCCTCCAACAAACAACAGCCTTTCATGCTGGAGACCGCTGTTCGTTCCCCATGTGAAACAAGAAGTCAAAGTGAATTTGTTGCCTAACTTGCTTACTTCAGTAACGGTACAACGGTCTTTTCCTTAATCTAACTGAGTAGTATTGCTGCCTAAGCCTAAATCCTCCTTGTGAAGATGGAAGTTTATTTTGAAAAGACTGTATACATGTAACAAGCGTAAATTGACGCGTGTTGCTGGCTTTATTAGGAAAACGCATGAAAAACAAGTAGTAACTGTTACAATATACAAACCGTTGCATGAGGATACGTTGTGTATGGGAACGTTAGTTTGAGGAGGCTGGCAGTATAAAACCATAGCACTGCATTCACTCCAAAACTTATTCGGCAAAACAAAAAAGTAGGGAATTCCAAGGAACTTCATTAATGTCTAAGATTGAAGACTGTATATGTATGTATTTTTTGTGACTGTGTTCTATTGTAATAGTGTTTACTTTTATTTCATTTATACCATTTACAGCTTTGAAAAGCACTTTGTAACATAGGTTTTAAAGACTCCTATATAAACAATGTTTTACTGTTACTGTTATTAAAAGTTGAACATTATGTTTGCTAATGCTGGCTCATGGACTAATAATGTAACCGTTGTTTGTTTTCTGTCATTAATAGTGTATTATTATTATTTTCTTTTGGATTCTCTATAAAAAATACAGCTCCATCTCAATGAGACTACATAAACAGAAAATAAATGATAATTATATGAAAGTATCATCCAGAGATTGTGTCATAGATATCCCCAGTCTCTGTGTACTGCAGCCTGTTTGTGTTCAGAAACCCATCTTTCAATGGGCCGCATGCTTTTTTTGCTTGAGCATATTATTCATCATTTGAAAAGGCAATCATGCTTGAACAACCAAAACAAAACTATTAGGCTGTTCAGCAGCTTGGACTGTGCTGAAGGTTCTGTCCTGTTTTTACACTCTGATACTGTACATATACAACACTCGAGTGGATGAAAGAACAGGATAATGAGCATGAGAGAGTAGGTCATAGTACATTTTTATTATATATTAGTTATCTGTATGTATCAGCCAATGCTGATATAATAATGGGTTTACCTGAATAGAGCAAAAGAAAAACTTTCCCAGGGCCCATATTCCCCAACGGGCCCCATTAATAAGGAGCTCATAATATTTTATTTCATTTTCTGTAGGCTCCTTTCTATAAAAAAATGTTTTACTTTTTCATGTATTGTGTTTTTTGTCGTACTTTCACACAGAATGCAAATATTTCACAGCCAAAAATCAATTTAATATTTTTTCAGAGGGAGGTCTGTTTTCCTGAGCTTTCGTATTGACATTAAAGGCATCATCCAATCACGTTGTGTTGATCGGACATTTTAAAAATGTACACTATTGTGTTCAACAAAAGTGATCCTTCTTGGTCCGAAACCAAGAAGGATCACTTTATTATTCATTTCAACCTTGACAAAGACATCGGAGACCAGATCCACTCCTTCCATTTTTACTTTTCACAATAAAAGCCCCGGACATATACAGGCTGTAACTGTTTACCAAAGGGAACTCAAATTAAGTATTTCACTAAAAAGAAACTCAATAAAATAGCTTCTAGTAGCTTAGACTATACAACAATTTAACTCATACTGACTGCCAGACGCTGCTCTGAGCCAATAGGATTCCGGTAGTTGGTCCTCAGCCTGTGCAAATCTATTCCAACCATTGAAACAGAGTTGCAACTGTCACACATTTGCATTATTGTTGGTATGAATAGTTATGATGCAAAAAATGTGTTGGTGAGAATTTTGCATTTTCAGACAGCCGCTGCTGTCTGAAGGCCTTTAAAGTTAAAACCATACGTTAAACCCTGCCCTGGAAGAAAAGCCAGTAAGTTGATCTTGGTGGATGAGCAGCCTACAGCTGCTGCAGTATGTGCGGGACAGGAGGTTGAAATCAACAGCAGAAAGCCAATCTTAAATAGGATCTCCATCAATCAGATGGAATGCTTTGGTGCCAAGGGTTTCTGTGACTCTCCATGAGAGCAGAGAGATATGTATCAAGAGGAGAATTGATATCCACTCTGCTCTCTCCTCCTGTGACAGGCTCATCACACACCAGACACCAGGCCTCCGCTTCATGTGGATCTGTCAGAGGGCACATGCTCAACGCAGCTCCAACACACGAAAGACACAGCACACTTCACCAAACATTTGACTATGACTTTGTAAAAATCCAATCGGGTCAGGTCAGTCTATTAGCATGTATTAGCATTATTAATCTTATTACTAATAATCTTTTTCCTGACAGATTTCACATAGAATTGTTTCTAAGTCCCTGAAGAGAATATCTGAACATGATGTAACCCCTTACATGAAGACAAATCTGATGTGAAGTTTGTGGACGACACCACCATCATCGGCCCAATTACAAACAACAATGAGTCTTCAAAAAGAGAGAAAATCATCAATTTTGCTGAATGCTGCTCAGAGAACAAACTACCGCTCAGTGTCTGTAGCTGATCATTGTTTTTAGAGAAAACGAGGCAAAGTCATGGAGCAGTAGAACGGTTTTAACTTCCTTGGAATTAGCATCACAGAGAACCTGTCATGCTGATAACACATCTGTATTTCTTAAGGAAACTTAAGAAAGTAAAATCCCTGTCCAGAAGAAAACATCCATAACATCATTAGTAGCCACCTACCAAACATCGGTGAGGTGCCTGCAAAGAGCCCAAAGGATACTAAAGACAATACCCACCCCGTCCACAGCCTGTTCACCTTACAATGTAGGAATATCTGCTGCAGTACCACCAGACTACAGGGCAGCTCTTTTCCTCTGGAAAAGGCTGAAAGAGTCCTCAACTAATCCTCCATACTACATCATACAATTTTTTTCTTTTAGCATAAAGAGACTATAACTGGCATTTCTTTTTGCTACCATGTCTTGTAGAAGTAAAAAAAAACGTGTAACCATGTTCATGGGGTAAGACCTGAAGTTATAAGGAGCATCTCTAATGTATGTAACGTTACATAACCTACTTTATGCAACTTCACATAGCTTACCTTAAAATAAAACAACATTGACTTTTCTTTACATGGCTCAGCTGACTTCCTTCTTCACTCCCGCCATCACTATTGCCACATGGAGAGCCATGGTTTGAAGCGTAGGGCTACTGACGATTGTGATTGAGTTGTGATTGAGAACGTCCTGGTTAGGTGGTCTTGTCCTCCTGGTCTCAGAGTGCCCTTTCTGTTCTGAGTTGTGAGCTAAGATCCCAGTCTACCTGCAAGTCTATTTTTAGAATTTATAACTTTACCTTTTTCCTATTATTTCCTAATGCTTGAAACCTGATTGGTCAAGTATTGCCTATCATTAACTGATTATTGAATCAAACTTTTTCTTTACTCATTGATCCATATTCTCATTTGTAGAATTAGCTTTTTTTTCCATACAAGACTAATGAGCGGAAACATCCAATTAAACAATTTTACTTTCTTGACAAAACAATTTATTCAATAATACAACATGTTTTCCAGACTGTGTAGGCCCAACACTGTCCACATTACTGATACGGAGTGGAAACATAGAGGAGGATAATGATAGACTGACTGCCTTACTTGCTTTTCATTGTGCTAAATGAGTCAACAGTCAACAAAAGACAGCGGGAAAGAACTACAAACCGCAAACTGCTGTTTCTAAGCTCCTCCCCCAACTGATTTGACAGAGAATCCCTCATATATTCAAAATGTTTAGCGCTCTGCTTGTGCGACGTTCTTATGTTAGGGCTATGATTAATAAACGTTTTCTTCGATTATGAAACAGAAGCCCTTTGTTGTTTTTTAGCTTTTCTGAGGCTATCGCCAAGATGCTGCTCCAATGCTCCTGCAAAGTTGGATAGCGATTTAATCATGCACACTAAGGAGATTGATTGAGAGCACAATAATTATTTTCAAATTTGTATCAACTATTGTTTATTAACTGATATTTATTTTCAAATAGATGATTAATTAATAGTCCGATTGGAATGTCTTTTGTTTCATAACCATCATTTATTTTCCACTGCGACAATTCGGCAGTCGAATCAGGCTCCTTTGATTGAATCGTTGAATAGTTGACTATTTGGGGTCACCCGTAACTATATTAATATGAAAATTGAATTCACTGCAAGTTTTCATCACTACAGTACATTTCCTGTTATCAACCCTGGTTTGGATTGGAGTGTTAGTGTCCCATAGTCCAAGTGTGGAGCTTACTAGGGGCATAAATTATAGAGTAATTGGAATGCTGCAAATATGTGAAATGATTCAGTGGGAAATTTCTAAGGTGATTACACTCAACGAGTTCAAAGCACTTATCTCAGGACCATTAAAACAGCCATTACAGCTCTGCAGATGACACCTTAAGGTGTTGAAAAAAAAGACTGGAGAATGGGGGTAAGATGTGTGTGGATCGGTGTGCATTTACTGTGGAGTATGGTGGGAGGTGGATCAGAGAATGCACTGAACAGCTTGTTTAAAGACGTATTAAATAACTGCTTGTTAGCTGTCCCAAATGGCCATAAGTGAATTTTTACAGACTTTCAGTGACAAAAAACATGGCGACAGTTGTGTCAGACTTTAGTCATGTCAACAACAATTAAAATGTGTGTGTTCCTCTGACGTTCTATCTTGTCAGAACATAACTACAAAGACTCACGTTTTGAACTTAATCTGACTAAGCATCTACAGCCATGCTAGCATGTCTGAGGCACAGTGCTACTTTGAGCAAAATGTTAATGTTAGCATGCTGACATTAACATTTTGCTTAAAGTATGAATGAATGTTTAAACATGCTGATGCTGATGAGGAAAGTATGTTCACCATGTTCACTCTAGCTTAAACACAAATTCATTAAAGCTGAGGCTGCAAAAATTAATCTAGTTTTGCAAGTCAATTGGTCATAAACCAAAATATAGAACAAACTGAATATTTGAACTTGTGATGGCGCTAGATGCAAAGTCAAAGTCAGAAGGTCACCAAAACTATTGCAATTTATCCTGAAGGGACCCTGAATACCTGTAATTAATTCCATGGCAATCTATTACATTTTCAATTAATGTCTTGAGGTAGTTAAGTCTCGACCAAAATAGTTGACCGACCAACCTGCTAATGTGGCTGAAAAATAACAGCAGTAAGGAAACAATGAATATTCTAATATAGAATGATATTGTCGCTGTCTAAACCTTGATGCTCATTTACTCCTTTCTATCTACATACTTAATTGTCTTCTTAGAGATATTGTGTATCTGTATATATGTATTAATTATTCTTTACTCTCTCCTTCTGTTGAATTTATTGACATGCTTTTGCTATTTTTCTGCTTATATATTTGTTAATGATAATTCCCTAAAATGTTGGATTGATATAATGTAACTTTTAGAGAGATTTGTTTGGAAGAAAAGAGAATTAGGAACAACAGTTTATCTTAAAAAAAACCTCCCACAATTTCTAGATTCACTCATTGAGTCCCAAGAGTTAAAAATGAGAGGTCTCTGATTCTGTTAGGATTTTGTCTTTTGTCCAATATTAGGTCTCCTCAGTCAGCCAAGGTCCAATAATGTGATCTTGACAAGTTCTTGGTCTGCATAATCACTGCTGTCACAGCAGTCGAAGGGGAGACCATGAAGAATTTCATCCAGATTCAAGATTGTCATTGTGTGGAGCCTTGTACTTAGCCCTGTCACCTGCAATTAATGTCAATGGGAAAGTGTAACCCAGCTGACACAAAGTTTAACTCTATGACAGGCTGTCAGCCGCTGGGCTTTTTCCATCACTTTGCCTCCTTCTGTGGTTCACAGAGGGGAGTCTGAGAGAAGGGCACAATGAGATCTGTTCCTTCCATAAAAGGAAGTATGAGTGTTGGGGAGGACGAGAAAAAAAGCTAAATTAGGGGATGACGGTTTAACTAACAGCTGAAAAGCTTTGGTTTAGTCATTAATGAAAGAACAATTATTTTTGTTGGCAAAGTAGAATTGGTTTATTTTTAATCTAATATCTAAGAAACTGTTTGGTTGGAAAAAACAGAATAGGTTCCATGCAGTGGCGTCACACATTGGCGTGCTTACCAGCTGGAGGGCAGCAGGTTCAATACTGCAGAAATAATGCCTATGGTTTACGCTGTTCACGGCTGTTCCAACTGATCAAATCTGGGAAAATACAAGAACTACTTTCAAGTCCCGAAAATAGTTGTACACAAAGGTGAGAAGTTAAAAAAAACTCACAGAGAAGTAGCGACAGACAGATCAAAAACCTCCATCTAAAGTCTGGAGGAGCAGAGTAATTTTGCCAACTACATAGCTAGCTAAAACTGACTATAAACACAGACCATGGAGGTGATATTGCCAGAAACATAGCCAGATACATCTGTGATATTATCACACTGTGGTTTAGTTCGCTGTCTCCCAGCAGCTAACTAGCTAGCTAGCTAAAACTGCAAAACACTAGCTCCAGAACAAACAACCAACGGTTGACAATATCACAGATGTCGCTGGCTGTTTCCAGCAATATCACCACCATGGTCTGTGCTTTTTGTCTGTGATTGTCATTGTTTTTATGCGGCATAAAGCTAGTTAGCTAGCTACCGGGAAACTTGTTTTAAGCAATGCTAGTTTGTTTCCGAGGTAGTGGACCCAAATGCACACAAAATAGTTGTGAGTCTCTAGACCCTTGTACGCCTTCATCTGGCTAGCCGTGTAATAGGAGGTCTGGAGGACGAGGTCATTTCTTATGTTGATCGCCACCACACTGGGCAAATCGGTCAAGTTGTGGGAAAGAAAATCACTCTTCATTTTGTAGGGTTCACATCCAATATGTGTTTCTATTTTCTGGAGATACCTTAAGTTCAACCAACCCTTTTCTGTATTCACTTTACTCCATTGCCAATTCGCGCATGTAGATAGGTTCTTCACTTCCTGCCATCCATCCGAATTTTATACGTCATAATAGTAACGTGATTGCAAACAAGCTATTGTTCCGGAAGTCACTAATAAAATGCCTTCGTATTTGTTTCACAGTAAAAAGGCAAGTAAAGCGTCTCTAGCAACAAAATATGGGCAGGGTATAATTTCAAGACATTTTTCATCACATAGGTCTTGGATTTAATTATGTCGCTCAAAAGTGGGCGTGTTGTGGCATAGTGGGCACAAGTCTCAAAAGAATCCAACGTGATCTCACAGAGATTCGTAAAATGACCACGACCTCTTGACAGCGCATTACGCCACCCCAGAAACAATTTAATGGTGGGTTTAGGATATAAAACTATGTCAGTAGCGGAGTGAGGAATACCTGTGCAAAATATTGTTACCAATAAGGCCACTCACATAACTATACCACATCACGCCGTCCAACATAATATGCACAGCATGCTCGCCTTTCTCTTGCTAACCGGACACACATGAACACACTCAAACCCAACCGTCTTCTAGTTGCCATCCTGGTATCCAAGAAGAGGAGAGATGATGTGCTTCTTTAATCCAGGTCATGAAGACAGGCTGGCTTCGTGCACACTGTTGCATCTCTGGCTGGCTATGTCATATACGACAGTAAACTCTGTTTTACAGTCTCTCAAACTCACTATTTATATTTGTGAATAAATGTTTTGCAGTTTGAATGATGAAAACTGATGGGTATTAGTAAGCTTTTAAAAGACATTGTGACAAATAATTATAATTATTATGTCCTATGATTTTAGAGACCACCGAATTTTGCTATTGAGGCTTTCAGGGGGTCTGAAGTGTCAATCGAGGGGACCCCCCATATTTTGCACAAACAGTTATGTCAAACAGATTAATGTTATGTTCAGGCAACAAAGTGTTGTAGTTAGTTTAAGGCAACAAAACTACTTGATTAGGTTTAGGAAACAAAACATGATGGTTTGGGTTAAAATAACTACATTTATTAAGCAAGTTATTCTTAAAATAACTCAACGTGAACTTTCACAAGGTAGAAGAACACAAGTCCAATTTCAAGAAGTATTTGAGAAGATATAAAATCAATAATATGAAATTAGAGAGGTTTTGTGACCAATACAGAAAATAGAGATTTGCTATCAATGGTGAATACACTATGCATACTGTGACCTGAGTGGACATGTGGCGCTCCACTCCACTCATTGTAATCTCCCTGGGGGTTAATCAGGCCATCATTTCTCCATTTTTCATGTTCATGTCTCACATTGAATTCAGTAATTACGAGGTGTTATGCGATTCTTGTATTATGTGGAACCAAATTGTCAAGTCTTGATTTGGCTCATTGTTGATTTCATTAGGCCAAGCGGCTCTAGACAACAAGATCTAATGAGAAGCTAAAGTGAAAATACCGCACTGGTTGTAATGCTGCATTTTGTGGGTTTAATGGTATTAGTGTTTTGTTTTTCAGAGGCTAACGATGCATTGTGCTCCTACCTATTTGTGCTCCGAGGCAATGCTTCTGCATTATGAGACACTTTTAATCGGCTTTGGTCGCCTGTGTCTGCTGACTGCGAAAACAGACTGCATGTAATATCATCCAGGCCCAGGTACCGCTGTTGCTATAGCAATCGCAATTACAAAAGCTTCATTAACTCACAACAGTTTTTGCCAGTCAAAGGGGGGTTCACATTAACAAAATTTACATATTGAGTAAATTAACACAATTGGCATGAAACCAGGATCATTAAAATGAGAAGCGACCTATAACAAAGAGGAAGGAAAGCGTCTGGGAATATACATGGAGGATAGAGTTACTGCATATGTAGCAGAGTTTCTTCTTACAAATTTGTGGTGGATAACCTTCCCTTTAAGGGAAAACTCTTCAACATGGTGGTCTAAATGCTGTTTCAGTTGCTTCATTTTTTATGTGGATCCCATCATGGTAGCTACTACCCTACAAACAATGACATTGCTTGGCCAATGACATGCATAACCCTTCCTTTCAGCGACCCCTTTAAGTGAGAAACCCAGGAGATGGATATATCAGTAGCCTACTTTGTAATTTAAACAGTTCTTTCCAATCCTGAGAAGAATGTAATTCTAAGGGCATTAGTAATGTAAATTTAAAAGATATGATTGAAGGTCAAAATACTGTTATAGAAGACATATCACCCTGTCAAAAATACAATTCCTGGGTTGATGAAAGTGAATGAGTTTTGAATGGTCAATTTTCCTTCATGGCTTTGGTATACTTGTCTATTAGCCGTGTCAAAGGATATCTGGAAGTAAAAGAAACACTACAACCATGACAATATGTTGAACATGCCAACTAAAAATTACACATCCAGACGATAAGGAGCAATATTAGAATTCAATTGAAGTTATGTTTCTGGCTCTCTAGCAGTTAAATGCTCTATATGTTCAACAGCTAGCTGCAAATTGTCTGTTTGCGTTTTGCTGCGAAGCAGGTAGTGTACAACCGACTAGCTTGGAGAGCTATTTTGAGTGACTAGTGTTCGCGAGTTAGCGTGCCAGCTACAGCACAAGACCCCTGTGAGTGTCACTACATTGCCAAGGTTCTTGCACCATCTATTTTTCGAGGAGGAATGGGTGAACTTTTCTGTGATGCTCTATGGTGTGACCAAGCCTTAATGGCCAGGTTGTGGCTGGTGGTCAGGTACAAAGCATGTCTATAATGTACTTTGGTATGCATCCCATCTCCTATCAAGAAATAATGCTCATTTATTTTAGCCATGACCACAATTATTACTTAACGTTAACCAAAAACATTTGTGTTACTATAACCCGAACCTTAACCATTGAAATGGCAGATCAGAAAACAATGGCTTGACAAAAAAACACTAATATGGGTCATTTTAAAAGCAATGAGGAAATGTACATGTTTTATCATTTATTTCCAAAGTCATGTAAGGTAAGGGTTATGGGCTGCACAGTAATAATTATCTCCATTGTCCCAACAATAGCACATACAACCGTGCATGCAGTCATGGACAACGGGGCCTCCATTCATTGAAAACTTTAATCTCAAAAGATATTTGTAGACAAAAAATCTTTCAGAAAAAGCATTCACTGTTTTATGCAAGAATCCTCTTGAGAATTACAAAGTCAGTTATGTGTTCAGAAATGATGATAACAATATATAACATATCTGTATGTTTAAAACATTAATGTTTCAGTTCTGCATGTGTAGATACATTTGATTTGTCTGCGTTTTGCAGCAGGATATTACAAAAAATATTTTAATTCGTCAAGAAAATACTTCTCACATGAAGTGCTGAGGAGGTTACTGTTGGTTTTCCGACTCCAGCCTGCTCTGAACCACTCTGTGTAATCAGCATGCATTGAAAAGTGCACAGTAATACTCTTGAATGAACAAAGCTAATAACGTCTTTCTGTTAATACAACACAGTTTTGTGTTGGTACCATGCAGTTAATATTGAGATGAAGGAATAAAATAATCATTCCAAATCAACAGTATTTGTTAGATATTTCTTTATTGTCTCTCCAGACAGTGCCATAAACTAAACGCCAGTGAAAAGATCAAGAAAGATATAAATATATAAATGTTTTTTGCAGTTATTACTTACTTCATATGTAGTCTGTTGTGTAGCCTACTTACTAATTGATTTCTAACATTACTGTGCAATAAAATCTGTAATATACAGTATGATTTGTTTTCCTCTAAATCATCCCCCTCATTATTATGAAAAGTACACACCTCAGAATAAATGTAAGTGGTGTCATTAAACATATGCAATTAAGATGATAAAGAGTGCTGCTGAAAGTGTTGAATCAGTGCTCCTTATTAGGTTGAAATGATGAAGCAGCATCACATGAGAGGGATCGCTGTTGAACTGAATATCAGCACGGCTGTGATCCGGTTGTAAGTATGAAGCCATCGACCGAGTAACAAAGATGATCACATTTCTAAAAGTGCCATTTATTAACAGTATTAAGCATTTAGATCCACAAACACAAATAGTTCTGCATCTGGACGTGGAGTGGACTGTTGCCAGGCAACACATCAGCGTTTTCCTACACACTAACTTGCTGCCGTCTGTAAGCATACACCATACCACGGGCCAGATACTTAGTATTGCGGACATTTATCTGTATATTTCCATTTATCATGCCAGTGAAATGAGAGTCTGTTGACAGTCAATTTGGTGGCATATGTGACTCTGAAGAGTTAACAGCTTGATCAAACAGTAGCCTGTGTTGCACCATTGTTTCTTGCTCTCCATGGATGCTCTCCAGCCTTTTTTTAAAAAGCTGTCAGACCTGCATGTTTATATTTTTCATATTCTGCAACTCATTATAAATCACAAAGACGAATTGTACTTTCTGTTTGTTCATACAAAACCCCACCTGGGGTTAGCCATATGTTCCCTCAGCCCTATTCTATCTTAGCCCCATGTGCCCTCAGCAACATTCCTTGCCCATGTTAAAATCTTTCTACAACTATTCAAGGTATCGAGGTAACAATATCCGATAGCTTACAGACAGTCAAGTCAGACAAGTACTCACTGCCTTCGTTGGTTGGGTTGGTCAGGTTCCGGGGTAAGAATATCAGGGAAGGTCATGCCTTCACTAGTATGAAAAAAAGATGGCACCTGGGTAAGTGTGATGTCGATCTGCATAATAATTAACCATGTGCTGTGCATGTGTGTGTTACAAATAGTAATATCAATAGGATTATTAAGATGGATTAATAATAACGGGGCACCACTCTGGGATCAGGGACCAATAACCAAACTGTGGATACAGTCTCAAAAGTGGTGTTTACTACAAAAATGTAAATATTTAAAGTAATATTCCACATTTATAGAGTGAACAGTGAAGGTTTGAATCTGAGCACTGACCACCACAGCCAGTCAGTGCAGCGCAGTGGGAAGGTGTGTGCCGGTGTTTATAACCTTGGTGACATCATGGCCTTGTCACAGGAACTCTCTGGGGTTCCCCTGGTCTCGCCGGTGAGGCACCGGTGTTATGATCTCACACGCGATTTCATTGTTAAGGCTTTTATTTTTGCATGTAGGCATCTCTCTTTGTTTCCCCCACGTGGTGAGGTCCCAACAAGTGTTTAATATGTTTTCTGAGCAATGGATCTTTGGAACAAATGGCACCAGTGGAGCTGATCAGTGGGAACACAAGGCTCAGGGAACATAGGGCTGAGACATGTAAGGGTTGAGGGAACCGGGCTTTAGGAATCTAGGGTTGAGGGAACATAGACACACTCCCAAGCATCTCACGTCTGTCCAATACTGCCATGATCTCCATCGCCTTGAGTCCAGGCTGTGGTTGGTGTAAGACCTTTGTGCCCCTTCCTCTTTGATCATTGACATGATTTAAACCAGCACGAAGACCAAGGTAGAAAACTCTATCTGTCTCTGACTTAGAAGTTGATGTTTCCGTACGTCATCAAATTGATCGTGAAGTTGGTGAATTGTTATTCATTCATTTTTTATTCAGTGAAATAAGACATGACAGGTGATACTAGACAATAACCGGGATAAACAAACAAAAAGAGACAAATAACAAAAGTTAGATTTGGTGGTGTGGGATGTGTGTGTTAGCAATGGTGCAGGGCAGCCTGTTGTGTAAGGTTCCTGTCTGTGTCTAGGTGTGTGGTGTAGAGGAGCAATAGTGCAGAGAGGAGGGGAAAGAGATAGAGAGAAAAAGAAAGAGAAAGGGGGGGGAATCCATTTTCATGGCAGGCGTAGCTAATGATGTGTCATGGTCCAACCATTTGTATTTCATCTATGGCTTGTCATTTATTTGTTTTTTATATTATTATCATTATTACCATGATTATCATTTTTATGTCCGCAATTCATTCATTTTCTTTTTTTCCCCCAAACGTTGCTATATTGTGAGTCAGTGGTTCCCCTCCTCTAGCAGACCTCCTGTCCTGGGAAGGAAGATGTCTGTCGGAAGTCTAAATCCGTTGTTCTTTTCTGACCCGTTTGGAGAGGGCCTGTTCAAAAAGAGAGAGATGCTGTTTGTTTCCCCAGTGATAGGGTATCAGTAGAGGGATGAAGGAATAATGATGTGATGTGTGTATTTATTTCACATAATGTGTAATAGCATAGAATTGAAAGTGGATGTAAGTTCGCTGTATTCCACTGTCCGTACTCACAAAGGCTCCACCTTTTGCTGGACTCCATGGTTAATACTCTCCTCCAATCACCAGCACGCATTCGCCCACTGAAACGCATTTACATGTGCAGCCGGCCAATCGGGACGTGCCTACCCGAAAGATACTCCTACTGTATATATTCCCATGCTCCTTTATGAATCGGGGAATATGGTGTGCCCCCTACTTCTCCACTGTGGCAGCTTCAGTTATAATATTTATTAACATAATAATTATCCAGCATTTCGCTGTAATTCGCAGATATACCATGAAATTATTCCGTATGTTATCCAAAGTGTAAAGACCGCTGAAAACAGCAATCTTTCATTTTGGAGACAGCTGTTCATTCCCCAAGCGAAACAAGAAGTCAACGTTGATATTTTTTGGACGTAACTTTCGTAATTAGTTACATCACTTCCTTGGTTATTTTAACGACAATCTTTTCCTAAACCTAACTAAGTTTCCTTTGAAGATGGAAGTTTACTTTGAGAAGTTTGTATGCTTGTAACAAGCAGAAATGTGTTGCTGGCTTTTGTAAGAAAACGCAGAAAACACAACATCATATGAACTGCTGTGTAACGATATGTTGGGAGGAGAGTATTATTCATAGAGTCCAGTAGTGCTCACAGAAACAGGGTTACAATGTTGTAACCTTCATTATACATTGCATCACACAAAACACTACTTTTGGATTTTGAATTTAAAAAAATAAAGCTATGATCTTATTATCACAACACCATTCCAATGAAAGTTTATTATATACGCCATGAAATTACACTTCTGCAGCAGAATCTCCTTTACTATTGTCTCTGCTGCTGTTATTGTTGAGCATTATACATGATATTAATTATGTATATATTTGGGTCATGTCATGCATCTGTCGCTGCCCGAGCTGTAAAATGTAATCATGCCAGGAGGTCCTTCCTCTCTGCGGGCCCGTTGTGACTGCTGGTTATTGACCCTTCCTGTCACTTCATGTACAAGCTTACACTCTGTATTGCCATTCAAGCTCATAATGAATGACCGTGGCAGTGTGTTGTGACTTGTAGCGAGGCGCGGGCACTGCAGACTTGATAAATCACCCATGGATCGAAGTACATTCTGCGCCAAAGGGCTTTGAACAAAATACAGCCACCTATGAGACTGAGATCAATGAGGCTCTTGACCCGCTCTCTCACCGCTCCAGGTTGAGCTCGTAAAAATGTGGAGGTAAACAGAGAAAAAGCCAGTGACTAAGTGTAATTATTCCACACTTGAAGTAAATATTTTCAATGAAAGATAAAACTGGCTTGTGGTTTTGCCTTTTCGCACACACTCATGAGTCATGGAAATGTGCTCTTTCAGCTGTGGCACTTTATTAATGACAAAACTATTGAGCTGGCACAAAACAAATCTGACTTGTAATCAATCTGCAAGTCAAGATTTGAGAGCACACAGGGACAGATTCATAAAAGGCTGGAAGAAGAGGGAGCTTGCTCACTTCTGACTGGGGGGATTCTCAGCACTTCAGAACACAAGTGGGTCCAGAACAGCGTAAACAGGACAAGCCCACGTGTGGTTGTGGGGGTGCTGTGTCTTTTTCACAGCTACATCCTATTGATCAATGAAAAAGCCAGCAGCACACACCACTTTTGACTTGTTAACAGCTGATTGAATTTGCATTAGCAGTGGTTATCAATACCAATCTGATGCTTCAGACATGCCAAACTGCACCCACCACGTTGTGAAAGAGAAAATTCACATTGTCAACTGAAACAAAACTATTTCAGGTTCAGGCAGCAAAACTACTTGGTTAGATTTGGAAAAAGATTGTTGGTTGTGTTAAAATGACTTGGTGTTTATTAAATCTGAGAGTAATGTAACAAAAGTAAGATAAAAGAAGTCGATGTTGACTTTTGATTTCACACAGGACCCAAAAAGCAGTCTGCTGGGTGAAGGTTCTGTGTTAGTTGACCCATCCATCCACACACACCTCTTCCCTACACGGACTCTCTTTATACAATGTCACCTGCCTTCATCATTTACACCCATATGTGGCTGATACACTGCTGATAAAGCCTATTTAATCTGCTAAAGACATTTAGTCGGATGTTCTTCTGAAAGGATGACAAAACCATGAAGTGAGTCAGGACATGGCCGCACTGAGACGGATTTACAAGTGCAAGACATGTTTTTGATATAAAGTGAGGACAGAGTTATGAGTGTTAAAGAATTTTCTGAGTCACATGACAGCAAATAAAAGCAGGGATTTTGGATCCAAACGGGTTCACTGCACGCTCTAAAATATTGAATCGCTGGTTTTAGTGCATGCTCAGTAGTTTTGCCCTGAAAGAGCTGAGGTAAATCAATGGTGGAACCAGCCTGAAAATGAAGAAAATCTAAAACGATTGCATGAGAGTCTATGGAGCACAGCCGTATAGTTGCTGGGGCTTGGTTGATGCTGGCCGATGCTACGCTTTGATTGGCCAGTCAGATTTTTGAGGGGCTAGACTCAGTGAAGGGCCAATTAGCAGGCCTTTTAGGGTCTCAGTTACAAGTTGCAGGGAAGGTTTTAATGACATCCTAAAGAGTAAAATGGGCAAAAAATTCAACTCTATCACTGGTGGATGACGACTGGACCCAATAAAATGCCAATATTGACGAACCCATAAACCACAGCCGTACAGCAAATCCATACACGCAACCATGTGTCCTCAGGGATTCAGAAGAGGTCGGAGCAGGAGAGATAGGGATGTTTCAGAGATGCCACACAGAAAAAAGTGCTTTGGAAATCAGAGGTGCATGTTGTAATCAACGGGTAGAAATACAGAGAAGAAAGAGACGGTTTGAAAGCAGATTCCATGAAGACACCCGAGTGCGAGAGCTAATAATCAGTTTTGTACTTTGTTGATTACAGGCTAATCATGGCCTGAATGAAGCCTTCCGCTCTGCCTCTTCTGCGCCACGTGACGAGCAATCTGCTGCAGGAGAAGAATGAAATCAATGACTATTATCTATCAAGAAGCCTCCCAGAGTTGTGAGGCTGATCATATTTACAGTATGCCATTTAAGCTCCTAATTTGCATCCAAATGTTCACACACCAGAACATTTTGTTTTTCCTTTTGCCAACAGTAAATATGAGAAATGCAGTCAAATCTCTTAATTGTTTCAACGTTTTTATTAACAGTAAGTGTGATTAATAAGAGGATAAAACTCAAAGCGATAGAACGAGAGATATTGTCTTTCTTTATTCTGCACATTATTCTGCACCTACATTACCCACAATGCAAATCGAGTCGCTAGCATGGAGATTCATGTGTGTTGTGGTCTGTATGGTCTCGAGCAGAGCCGACAGAAGTCTGGTGGCTTTAGTCTTTCTAATTTGTCTGTCTTCTTATTTATTTAAAACAATTGTTTTGAGCTTTTGTGCTGTGAATAAAGGCATCAACCAATCAGGTTGTGTGGAACAGACATATTCAATAAGCACAAGAACAAGGAGGCCCCTTGGTCCAAAACAAGATGTCAAACTTTATTATTCCTTTCAACCTTGACAAAGGCATCGTAGACCTGATCCACTCCTGTTGTCACCTTTCACAATAAAAGCCCTGTTCATATACACTGCGTAACTCAATATAAGAGCTTACAGTAGCTTGCCAGACCCTTAATACATGCAAACCTTTTATGGCTGCAACTGTCGAAAATTGGCCTCTCTGCCAGTATGAATAGTTTTGATGTATTTTGGTTTTGTTTATTAATCACGCCCCTGGTGTGGAAAGGCCTCTGGACTTTGATCACAGTAACGCTATCTTGTGTATACAAAGCCTCTAAGAGCTACTCTTCCTTAAGAATTGATTGACCCATAAGTCAGAGTTCAGGACCATTTCTTAGAAGTTGTACCCTCCACCTCGGCTAATGTTGGAGTCAGACATATTGCATCCCAAATATGAAGAAAAGAAACACGATAAGACTCAGTAAAACAGCAGTTGGACAAAAAAAGAATGATACTGAAGTACCTTTAAATATTTGACTATAAAAAGTCAATCCCGTAAGGGCGCTAGTAGATGTTGGCCCTCGGGCAACAGAAACATCCCTGCCTCCAAGAGCTTAAAGGAAATGTGCTGATAAGTGGGAAGCATGACTAAGAATGTGACGGTAACCCCATTAATTACTGCTTTGCCTAAAAAGCAGAGTGTGCATCTAGAAGCCAGTGTGCAGCGAGCAGAAATCTCTCAGGTTCTTTTAGCACAGAATCATGCATCTCCCTTTCATTAGGCACATGCAGCACGCTGGAGGACGGCAAATTGGGCTGAACTAATTACAATTTAAACGAAACCATAATTGGACATTTTGCGCTTGTCATACAATGAGAGACAGATGGGTTTGTAATTACATTACAAGTCTGACATCACAGCGGTGAGTTACGGCGCACACCTCCCCGTGCCCTTCATGGAGCGCTGCGGAGAAGTGGCCCACGTTCAAAAACAATTTACTGTTGATTTCCATAATCAGTCAGCGTCGACAACAGGATACCTCATCAAGCAAATCAGGATGAATCACCACAGCTATCAACATCGTGTTAGTCTGATTTCAGGCCAAAATGGGATGAAACCTGAAAAACTTAAATTTGGTAACCCTAACAACCCTAGAAACAGTGAAATCATCTTGTCATAGACCCACATGTCGGGTCGGTACTCTATTCTTGAACTCAAGTAATCTCAACCTAAACATCCAGTAGTATGGAAGTTCACAAACTGTTAAAAAGCATTATGATGTTCTAATACTCTACTTTTGGCAGCAATACATGTTCAAATCAATAATAACAATAATAAATCCCCCCAAAGCACTTGTGCAATCATCACTATGACATCACACCCACCTTGTGGTGGCATTTCCCTACAAAGCTACAACTCCCTACTCAAAAGAAGAAGACAGAACTTAGATCTTTTACTGAAGCAATAGCACAAGGTCAAACAAATACTCCATGTAAGGATACCTAAAGTGTTCAAAGTGAAAGTAATGAATATAAATAATTGAATAAGTACATGAAATAAATATATAAGACAAAATAAATAATACAAGTTATTGGAGAAAAGGCTTTGGAAAAATGTATTTAAATAAAATCTGCCGGGAATGAAATAGTTAATAGTGCATAAATAAATAATAAATAAACATGACCTGCAATAAATTCAGTTTTCGTTCGAAAAAATGGATGAATATTAACATCGTTGACGGGGTTTCTCTTGGTGATAAATGTTCAGCTAAATCTACACCCCCCCTCAGACTTATCAAGCTTCATAGAGTTTCAGCTTCAGCTGTAGTTTAACGTAGAGATGAAGTCAGAAAACATGGGCGGAGAGAGAGGGATGACATGCATACAGAGGCCAGGTGAACCAGAGACACTGTGGTCCTGTAACCACTAGTGCGCCAGAACGCCCGGAAATCACACAGTAGCTGTGTTTCATACATCCTTCAATATATTGTTGATGTCGCATTAAGTGTTACATTAAAACAGCTGTATGAAGAAAAAAAGTTTAACACTTGCTTGATGTGGTTTTTGCCTCTGTCCAATGAAATGATGTGCTAACTGCACTGAAAAATAAAACAAATTAAAAAAAGTAATATTCCAGCTGCTGGGGCGCCAATAGATGATTATAAAATAACGGAATATAACTGTCCGATAAAAGTCATTTTCACTTTGCTGAATAAGTTCTGACATAGCGCACATTTAATTCACATGGCTGATCAGTTGTTTCTTCTACTTAGAAGGGTCACATGTGTAAAACTGCCACAGTCATATATGTCCTTTTGATATGTTTTAACCCAAAACATGATGTTTGTGTTGCCGACCTCAGGCCTCAGAGAACCTGGGCCGGCAGTCAACACGCTGTGTCAAAGAATAGAGGAGACACACACGTTGAGCTGTGGCATACTTCACGGCAGGAAGATTTATTCTTTGACAAATCCTACTTTAGGTATTAAACATATCTGTTATAAACTAATGGCCTTGGCTACAGTCCCCTTTATACAACATGGCCATTTAACAATACTGAGCCATCAAAATAACAGTTTCTTCACAGGTTAACCAACACAAATAAGGCTCAGTGTTTTACTTTCCCCACCTGCTAGTCCACACTACACCAGTCCGCTAGCATTAGCAAGTTAGCTTCAGCCTTCTATCTCCATTTATAGAAAGTTCTCACAAACATATCAATTCTATGGCAACATGTGCAAACAATATCATGTGTTTCATGTTCAACTATTCAACTCTAGCATGCATATTTAATTTAAGGCATATTTACCGACCAGTGTAAAAGAATAGAGGCGACACACGTTGAGCTGTGGTTCACTTCACGGCAGGAAGATTTATTCTTCCTCGATGTGTGGCTGCAATACTATTCAACACCACCAAGCATAATGCGCCCTGTAGCAGCCTGGATTGGAAATAGCAGTGTAGGGACTCAATATGCATGTGATTCAATTAACTAAATTAAATACAAATAAAAAATAGGGGTTTCTCTTGCAATAATTCTACCCATTTGACTCATCCTTATCTGAACTTATTTCTGAAGTTAGCTGCTTTCAACCCTCTACATTTGCCTAAACATAACCAAATAGTTTTATTGGCTAAACATAACCAAGTTCATTTATATGACATAAACCTTGTTTTTAAACTGCGTTACAACATTAGAACTCTCGTGTGCAACCATTTCACAACATTAAATACAACAGTCTTACAAGTCTTTCCACTAAAATGTACCGATTTAGTGCATTTTATATCAATAATGAAGGCGAGTCTTCACAATGTAAATAGATGTAAGTTCCCACAAGAGGGGTAAAACATGCACACACACACACCAATGGCAGCAGGCTATCATGCAAGTCATTGGCATCTGGAGCGATTGGGGCTCAGTGTCTTGCACTAGGACATTTTGAGAGGTTGGGAGTAGTCGGGGACCGAACCGCCAATCCTGCAATTGAACCTGGTGAGCCACAGATTTGATTTGTACAAAGGTAAATTCCATTAGAATTACAATTTTGTATCTCGTTTGTATCTCTCTTAAAAGGGACATTCATTGCTGGACTGTTTTTTTTCAAACAATGAATATATTTTTAATGGAAGTTTTGCAAACCATTCGATTTTTTGAAGATGTAGTTTATTAAACTTTATATTGTGGCAAGGCAGGGAGTTTAAAAAAACAAACATAAATACTATTAATAATAATGATGACAATTTAATGGGATGATAATATTTGAAATGAGAGTCGAACAAAAACATGTTCTTGTTTCCCAGTGGGGGAAAGTGGGTGTTTTAGGCATTAAAGACAAAAAGTCAGACTCTGTTGCTTTGGTTTAACCCATTCATTTTCAATCCACTCACCACAGTAAATGTCAGCATCTGGGAACACTGACATTGCTAAAAATTGGTCAAAATGAATCAAAGAACACAAGCAGGCAGACAATCACACAGGTTGTAAACAAAAACAATGACAACATTTTTTTATATTTCTGCTAATTATTACATTTTTACTAAACGTATCGATAATCTGATTACGTCTTTCTTGGGACAAACATAAATACTAATACCTATTATGATCCACAATATCGGTTAACACTTTGTCGTACTCCTTGGTGAAATTTGTGATTTCTGAAAAAAGTAAAAAATCTTTGTTCCCATTACTGACGTAGTCTGTGTGTGTGTGTGTGTGTGTGTGTGTGTGTTGTTCTGTAGACTCTACAGTAATCCCTGCTCTTTGCTATTCATACCTTCCGTCAGGAAATGATTGACTTCTCCAATCCGTATGAAATAAAACATTCATATTCATTTAGCTTGGGAGCAGGTGGAGGGCTCTTTTTGTGGATTAATTTAAACGATCAGAAAATCTCATCAAGATCAAAATGAAACCGCTAAAGCCCAAACTCCAATTGAAGTTTGATATCATCCTTTGGTAAACATGAGTGGATTTGGTTTTAATAGCTTCCTTTAATCCTTGCAATGTGATTTAACTTGAAGAACTGCAGGTCAGTGATGAAAAACTTGGCAAATATGATTATGATATCCAGAAACATTTGAACCCTGGAGAATTACCTGTCACAGGCTGTGAAAAGGGGATGAATGGCCCAAATTCTCATTCGGAATTACATTCTGTTCCTTTGTATACAAATCGGCTTACTCATTGTTTTGACAGATTGCACAACAATGCTGTTAAATTCAGCTTAGGCTGCAGCCGTCGCACTGAGGAGTCTACTGGAAGTAGAACAGAAGTTTGGAAATCGTAC
This sequence comes from Pholis gunnellus, assembly GCF_910591455.1. NCBI lineage: Eukaryota > Metazoa > Chordata > Actinopteri > Perciformes > Pholidae > Pholis > Pholis gunnellus. Next base: position 1,914,224 of record NC_136543.1, read on the forward strand.
ATCAAGAATTATGCACACAACGTCCTGGATGCAGACAAACACACAAAGCAGTAATTTGTATAAGCCCAGGAGTAATCACATGCATGCTGAGTCTGACACTGAGTCTTAACAGTTTTAGCAGGGAAATTAAAAAGCTGTGCATCCATGGCTTTAAAACAACAGCAGAGTGCAAGCTCTGTCAGATTATTATTTGACCTATTTACAGGACAAAATGCACTCATGTGATTTTAGGAACCTTCTGAGGTTCAGTATGGAGTCTCAAAAGAGTAAATAAGCATTTCGTATCACACTTCCACAAAGATTTGGGCTACCGACAGACAGATTAAAAGAATAATGGTCAAAATTGGAGAGCAGTTGCTAAGATATCCTTACCTTTAGTCCCTATAGGAAGGCTGTTCTCATCCGTTCACATGGTTGATCACCGATACGAATACAAGACGACGATTGCGACCTCTTGTGGCCGTAGTAGTTATGATGGAGGAATACTGTACTACAGTGGCGGGCCGTCAGGGCCTGCAAAGCCTTCTCTGCTGGCCTAAACAGAATCACAAAGTTATAGCTATTTTATAATTTAATATTTTTTCTTAAATACATTTAATTTTTTCTTATATGTATTATAATTTATAAAAATATTTTTCCCATTATCTTATGTTCTCATTGCACAGCTACTGTGCTCCTCAGTTGCTCTGCTTCCAGTGCAGCTTGTTTTAAGTAGAGCTTTGATCCAATCAGATTTCACCTCTGTGTCTCTAGGTAGAAGAGAGGCCCCAGCCTGCAGACTCACCCAGTGCTGCCATGTGCAGTTTAAATTGAATGGGGACGATATTGTTGATTCAACCAATCAGATCTTTAGTTTGGGATTCATGGCCCCACCAGAGCAGTTTGCAGGCCTAGTTACGTCAGCTCAGAGTCCAGATGCCTCTCTGCCAGCAAGGTGCAGAGTGTGCTGTGATTGGTCAGTGGGCGGGCACGTGACTATGTGCCCGCGAAACATGATTGCTAGCAGAGCTTTGTAGCAGACAGAGTTCAAGTGGAAATATTTGAAAGACATTTTACCTAGCTTTGTTTTTTTAATATGAAATGGCGGAAGGAGGAGAAACGGATTTAGTGGCGGAGTTACTGGGAACGCTTTTCTCAAGAAGGACATTTCTGAACAAACTGGACAGTAAGAAACGACCCCACAGCTAGCAGCCCTGACCAGCCAGGAAAAGGATTTGTATGCAGGGTCAGAAGCGTTGCACATGTTATGGCTGTGAATGTGTTTCATTTTAACTGAGCGTCGGTACTTTTGGAGAGACTCGAGTGGATCTACAACTCACAACCGCGGCCCGCCCTTCGCCGGTCCACGGCCGAAGACGACCACCGAACACGGTCGAAGGCGACCACCGAACTGCGGCGGAAAACGGACAAGCGACCGGCCGCGGAAGACGGACAAGCGACCGGCCGGCAGCGGAAGACAACCGAACGACGACGACCGAACAGCGGCGGACCACGGACAACCGACCGGCGGCGGATCCGGTTGGACTTCTTACTGGAACTGATGTACTGGGATTAAACTCTTTGTCAGCATAGACAGCATTTGGTAAGTGAACTAAGCTTCGTTTGTTTACCTCTACTGTTCATTTGTCTATCGTGGCGTTTTTATGAATAGTATTTGAATGGCTCGTGCTCGTGTGGTGGAATGCGTGGATCCGCTGCAGGTCTGCTGGATTGATTTGTTGCTTTGTTGTCATATGAATATATGCGACTGCTCTTGTGAGTTTGTCATTGTGTTACATTGATTTGGACTATATTGTCCGTTTTGGACGCAGCGTCCCGTCATGCTCGTATTCATGTATCTGCACATTTTATTTCATTTGTCAAATGTTGCAGTGTTATGTGAATATGCGGCTTTTACACGAAACAAATAATAACCCCCATAGCTGTGACGTCATAATGAGGTTATTAGAAGTGGAGAACAGCACTGAAGGCCCAGGTATAAAATCCACGGCCCGCCACTGCTGTACTATAAAGAGCGACAAAGTCTGTGAAGGTCGGAGGTCAGGGTGAGTCAAACATACACAGGACTTTTATCCAGGAGATCGCTGTTCGTGTCCCGTATGAAAGTTAGTATCTTAACTTCCGTACGTGAGTAACAAAACTTCTATATGACCTGCATATGACCCGCATAAGTAAACCATCAGGAAGTGGTTTGGTTATGTCTATATAGTTATTCTTAATGCTCTGCCATCTGTGCCATCGGGTCGGATTCTGATGAAATCAAACAAACTCATGCAGGTCCACCAGAAACTCCAGCAGAGACCGGCCTAACACGGACAGACTCAGATCCGGCTTTGCTGCCACCTTCGATCTGCAGTCGGAGCTCCGGCGAGAGTCGGGACCAAACCATGAACTTTTCCTAAAAGTAAGTAATCCAAGTAGTTTTTTTAACCATGTGTTTAAAACTGCGACCTATTCACTTTTACAACGTGTGGGCAGGTTCAGTTCGCCCCGTCTGAAGCATTAGAATGGTAACGAGAACAACTGATGACAATTTAATGGGATGATAATATTTGAAATGAGAGTCTAACAAAAACATGTTCTTGTTTCCCAGTGGGGGAAAGTGGGTGTGTCAGGCATTAAAGACAAAAAGTCAGACTCTGTTGCTTTGGATTAACCCATTCATTTTCAATCCACTCACCACAGTAAATGTCAGTATGAAGGCAAATCACTGTCAAAATCCGAGAGCGCAAATGAGATCCATGCGCGCGCGTATTTTACTTTGACGAGCGCTTTTATATCACTCCGCGAGCAAAAGTCCGTATCGCGCGAGCAAAATTCCCTCTCGCACAAGCAAAAGTCGCTCGAGAAGCTTAAACTTGTTCGCTCGCGAGTTTTTTTTCTGCTCGCTCGCGAGTAGTTTTTCTTTTTGACAGTAAGTGGGCGGACCCAGTCTCCATTGTATCTCTACATCTAATTGGTTACAATGCTCGTCTTTGGATAAACCGGATATCACTGACACAGACGCCAGGTCTGTTAGAGGTGGTTATCAATCCGCCACTAAACACTACTCCACTACATTTGCTTTGAATTCATTCCATCATTCTATTACAGACAATGTGTTTGATAGTCAAACTGTGACAAACAGCTCAAAGACACTCTTTGATCTTAATTGATTAAAACATGATATGATCATATTTAATCATACTGTGTTTACAGAAGAGATATAATGTAGTTCTATATAATATGAGCAACAATCTGGACCTGCTCAAAGATCTGGAGCCAAGATTAGGGACCACTGTTTGTATATTAACTGTTAAATCACTGACAAGTAGTTAGTGGATCAAAAAGTATTCAGATCCTCACTGCAGTAAACGTACTAATACCATACTGATGGAACAATAATCCACTACGAGTAAAATACCTGCATTCAAAACCTTAGTCAAGTATGTTATTATCAGCAAAATGTACTTCAAGTGCAGAAAGTAAAAGTACCCGTGCAGTAAAATGTACATTATTTGCCCCTGACCTGTAGTGCAATCTGAAAATCTCCCCCTGACGTCTGCGTCAGAGTGATATCCGTTTTATCCAAAGACGAGCATTGTAACCAATTAGATGTAGAGATACAATGGAGACTGGGTCCGCCCACTTACTGTCAAAAAGAAAAACTACTCGCGAGCGAACAGGTTTAAGCTTCTCGAGCGACTTTTGCTCGTGCGAGACGGACTTTTGCTCGCGGAGTGATATAAAAGCGCTCGTCAAAGTAAAATACGCGCGCGCATGGATCTCATTTGCGCGCTCGGATTTTGACAGTGATTTGCCTTCATAGGTCAGCATCTGGGAACACTGACATTGCTAAAAATAGGTCAAAATGAATCAAAGAACACAAGCAGGCAGACAATCACACAGGTTGTAAACAAAAACAATGAAAACATTTTTTTTCTTTAAATTGTATTTCTGCTAATTATTCAATTTTTACTAAACGTATCGATAATCTGATTACGTCTTTCTTTTGTAGCTGAAACGGAATACTTTTACCTTTTTTTCCATCCTTATTATCTCACGCCATTTCATGTATTCTTGTGTTCTGTTACTCCTCAAGCCTGTACAGGAGGAACCTGAGAGTCAACATTGAACTTACTTGAAAGTGGTTTATGCTGTTTTGGTACCTTCAAGCCTCACAAATCGTTTTTGGTCTGAATATGTTAATATGCAGGCGCAATGTCATGGAAAGATGGCTACCAACATAGCACATTTTATTTGTACAAGCACAACCTCAGCTATTTCACTCCACACATCTGACTCCCTTTGGAGCCAGTTCATTTCTAAATGAGCATAACTACAAAAAAAAACACCACTGTTTTGCTTCAACCCATCACCTATTCTGTGTGTTTTACTGGCTTTGTGCCGAGATGAGAACAGCGCCCCGAGTGTTGTTGTTTAAAGGCGGGCATGTGGGCACAATGTCATAGCAAAATGGCTTCAAAGTTCAGCTGTGCATCTATTTACACCTTAAAAAGACATATATCATATAATTTTGACTTTAGCGCAGGTTTGTTTAAAGCCATGCAAACACTAAACAGGACCAAACTCCAAAAATGAGCTCCAAACATAGAGTGCTGTAGAAGCTAATGAAAGACATTTTACTGCCACGATATTGTAACCTCCATTTACAAGAGTCATACATCTGTTCTGTAATGCTCCGTGGTTAGTGGGAGATTTGGGACATAACTGTAGGGTGGTCATGGTAATCTGGTTTAAGACCTTCCTCGTACATGTGTTAAACTCCTCCATGTGGATGCTATACGACTATACACCTCACCTTTGTTTGGGCTTTCATTTCTGTGTATAATCATTCAGCCATGATGGCACGCATACACACAGCAGTGTGTACCCTCCGCAAGGACAAGATGGGAATCTGCTTTGTTGGACAATGCACATGGGAGCTGCAGCAGTAATTTCACGCCTGGAGGGAGAAGATAGATCCATGTAGCAGGCAGTAACACATGCAAGCATCAGGATGGGATTAGGTAGATATCACGCATGCAACGCAGGACGCTTATTTCTGATAGGCTTAGACCAGTCCCCCTTAACCTGTTCAGCTTGTGACCCTTTGAATTGAAGCGATGTCTTCTTGTGACCCCTCATTACATGTTGCATATGTGTACTGGTTGTGACCACTTCAACCAAATAGCAAATAGTTTCCCCTTCTTTGATCAATTTATTCAGGACAGTAGCTGCCTTTGAGGACAGTGGGGTCATCTTCTTGACCTTGAGCATTTTAGCAACTTAGTGTTAGTTCAATCAGGAGAGACTTGTTTTATAGTTTAGCAATGATTTATTACACATGCAAATATGAAAAGTGCAAAGTCTTTGGCGATTGGACTCCATCATGAAGTACGATCACCGAGGGTAGGGGTACTGAGGTCCAATAGGCCTAATCCCCCCTGGAGTCCAGACACTGGTGGTGGTGGTGAAGGGAGTTACTGCAATCTGATGATGAATCAGGAGCCTGACTGTGATGCTGACTGGAGGAGGCTGGGGTGGAGGAGGGTCACGTCTGCTTAACGCTGAAATGACAACTGACAGCAGCAGAGAGAACACTTTTAAAGTTTGACAGCAACGATATGATTGGCTTAAGGAAGCTGTGTGCAGAATCTGGTTGGATAGTTAAAAGTGCACGCCCCCAATCAGCTGATAGAGTAATTACAAGGAGAGGAGAGACGGAGATTACGAGTGAGTGTCTTCCTGACTGAACTTGCCCTTGAGCTTCATTTACATTCTATTGTTTAAAAATAAATCAACACATGTTGGTATTTTTTAGGCAGAATACACTATTTATTACATTTATACTACACTATTTTAGGCCAAACTAAATTAAAAAAATATATAAATAAAAGAAGTAGAAAGCGAGATCGGTATTGAACTAAAACCATGTGGTCCTGGCTTCCTGATCAAATGACAAAACAGTGACTAAACCTGAAATAAATTTTCCTCAAAAGACTACAACTGAATTAAAGCCATGTGCCGAGCAAGTAACACTAGCTGCAGCAGATTCAGGATTAAATTGTATTTCTGTGTGTGTGTTGAGATGATATTTATGACTATCAAAACAGATTTCCACATTATCATACCCTAAATTGGCCGACCTACAATCTAGACATAGACAGAGAGAAACAGAGAAAACAGGCAATTATCAATCAAGGCAGCAGATTGGAGCATTTAAAAAAACTCATTCATACAAAGATGTGTGGCAGCATTTCAGTGCCTCTGATTAGAATCCTAGAATTGTAAATTGTGGCTAATTAGGCTGTCATGGGTTCATTAAGGGCTTCAGCAACTCAGCTTTCCCTCACCTGCATGTATATTAAAACTCATTAGCCTCCTTGTCTGAGACACCACTTGCATTAATTGCCATTGATGCCCCGGCTCTCTGTGCTGGGCCCTTTTCACGCTCCTTTGCACAGCATAGTTAGCAACATAAAAGTCCTTTGAGAATAAGCATTTTTCTCCCTCAGTTTTAATCGTATGTGTGCAGTTCATACAAAGTATCGGATTTGACTGTAGTGGGCCAGACCAGTACGCTCAATGTCTCTCTCTGTCGCTCAGCCACACACTCGCATACATCACAATGCTCTTATACCAACGGTGTAAGATGTAAACATGTTGATTGCACTTAAACCAGACCGTGGCCATTTTCACACGGTAGGAGGTCTACTGCGAGCATCAAAGCTCGCGTGTGATATTTTACAAGTTGTTTTCTTCATCTGCTCTCTTTCACAATGCAGAAAATAAGCGTAAACAGATAAACGCCTGCAAACAAAAATAATAAAAAAGCCCCTAACAGCAGGAGGGTAAAGACAATGGACGGAAAAAAAGGAAAGGAAAGTTGTAAGCTTTTAATGAAACCAGTAAAATAATGTCAGCATCCATCCATTTTGTGGCGCTCCTTCGGGTCAGGGTCACAATCCTTCTACCTCGCCACATCCTCAAGTTCCACCACGCCAATCCTGAGGCGTACCTCGTGGAGGTATTCTTGGTCCATCCAACTGAGAGGAGACCAGCAGAACCCCAAACACACTGCTGGAGTTACATCTTCAGGTCTCAGAACAATGTCAATTAAAAGGCCAACACATCTATATGGCCAAAGAAGTTGTTACGACTAGGTGGCAATCTCCAGTTCTGAAGAGTGAAGCCAAACTTGTCTTAAACTTCCATTCTGTCCAACGGCCAGCAGGTAGCAACTCCTTTGGTTGCAAAAAGAAGTCTGGTTGTATAGAAGTCTATGAGAAAATGACTCTACTTCTCTCTTGATTTATTCCCTCAGTAAACATTGTAAACATGAGTTTATGGTCTCAATCTCTAGTTTCAAGTCTTCTTCAATACAGCATGATGTTCATTTAGTAAATCAGAATCAGAATCAGAACCGTTTATTGCCATGGTATGTTGAACATACAAGGAATTTGACATGACGGGAAGGTGCTTAACATTTAACAATCAACAACAACAACAACAATCAGTGCAAGTAGAAACAAAATAATATTAATATTTGGAATATAAAATAAAGTAAGATATAAAATAAAGTGAAACATAGAATAAGGATGAAATATAAAATAAAGTGAAATATAAAAAATATTTGACTCCATTTAGAGTCAAACAAACCATAAAGCAGGGTATACTTTAGCGCAGGCTGCCTTGTGATTGATAGGTTGGTACGGCCATAACGCTGAACTCAAGGCTTCAAAATGGCAGTCCACGAACCACTGCGTGACGTCACGACTACATCCACTTCTTACACAGTCTGTGGTTGCGACGAGCCGTCCAGTTCTTTTTAAATGAAAATTAAAACTGTGTCCGTATTTTCACGAGTTCACGAATGAGGTTGAGATGGAACAGATGGACTGGTAGGAAGTCTGAAGTGATGTGTTCCAAAATAAAACAAATCAAATTAACACAAGCCACCCACACCTCGGGATTTTGGGGCCCCCGAGGGCCTGGGGCAGTGTCAGGTTTTCCTTTTTTGTTAAAAGGTTTAGGTTTGTTTGAACAAGATTTGAGTAAAGTAACGCAGGCCCTTAATGACAATGAAAAACATTGAAACTGTTATATGTGTAACCTGAATGTTAAAAAAATAAGTTTTAGGCAAATCAAGGTGGAGCATAACCAAGAAGTCTAGACATCTTTTCACCTGTGAAAATAAACAAGTCAATGCTTACCTGGTAGTGTCGCACATATTAAAAGACAGCAAAGGGGAAGGAATGATTAGATTAAATTAGAAAAAGCTTCAAATAGAGAGAGGTGCTAGTGCACAAGCGTGCCAGCTGAAGTTGACTGCTGTGTCGTGTATAATGGTGTTTGCATAAAAACTCACGCCGTCTTAGTGATGCTAGGCCTGAAGGTATACTCATGTCTTTGTTTTCAAGGAGCATGAAATTGCAAGACGCATGACATTCGTTAGCTGCTGCTGAGGTCACAGGTCTGGTTCTGCTTCAGTTGGAGACCGGTGCACACCTGTCTGTGCAGTAGACTGTGGATCCCCTGGAGGAAAGAAGCTATCCAACAACACAACGTGTAACACTAACTCTGTGCTGCATCTGCTTACAGTTACACACACACACACATACAAACGGATGTATTCATTCAAGGGTTTGGACATTATCTGTTCTCGGACTGTATGATTATATTACTAATGATTGCCAATGATTGATGTATAGAAACGGCAAAATTTGATAATAAATCCACAATTGCACAAAAGGGTTTTACACTTGCTTCAGGTAGTTCTTGCCTTCGTCGGAAAAGAGTTGATGCATGAACGCATTTGCCGAATAAGTTCTGAAATAGTGAACATTTCAATCACATGACTGATCGGTTGTTTCAGATGTTCCCAATGAGGAGGAAGTGTATGCGGTCACATCTTTTTTGGAGGAGAACCTTGTTTTGGCCTTGTCTGTCTATCTTGAACGTTATGTTTCAGACACTCATGGCAAAGACTGAAACGACCACTTGCACAACTGGATGTTGCTGATGAGTGTGGTGCTTTTATTGTTGTTGGCCTGGTCACTGCAGTAAGGGTCTATTTTAACTCAAACCATGATCTTTGCAGCAGTTTTGTTGCCTAAATATCAGGAAATTTCAAGCAGAAAAAGAGGAAGATGACATCGCAAAGGTCCGATAACATCATTCTGCTTGTAGGCCGAACTAAAATGTGCTTCTGTTTGTTGCAGGGAGAGTGTTTTTTTCGGAGCATTGGGACTTTGGAATAATGGGCGTTTGTTTTTGGGAGAACGGGCTGTCAGACAAATGGGCTTCAGTCACATAGTACACAATCCATGATGATTAATGATGATGAATGATGAATGATTAATTTGCTTGGAAAAGTGTATTTTTGTTTAACATTACCACAGTCCCTAACATGCTCAGACCGACTGTGGCTCAGTGGTGGAGCAGGTTCTTCCTTCAATCGGAGATCGGCGGTTCGATCCCCAGCTCCACAAGTCGATGTCGATGTGTCCTTAGGCAAGACACTTAACCCCAAATTGCTCATGTAGGTTGAGCCCGCGGTGTATAAATGTGTATGATGTCCTGATGGGCAGGTGGCACCTTGCATGGTAGCCCCTGCCATCAGTGTATGGATGTAGTGTTAAAGCACTTTGAGTGGTCAGAAAACTAGAAAAGCGCTAATACAAGTCCACTTACCATTTACCCACAACTCTAGTGGACGGCTAGCAGTTTGTCCACAGTTACGTAGAGGCAAACACAACCAGTGTGATTCACAGCGTCCTGTGTCTTAACAAAGCAGAGCACAACATTCTGCAATCATTTCTTCAATATCTTCCTGTGGAGATAATGTTTTTAAAGTTAATACCCAGGAGGCAGCAATCTTTAAATGAATTTACGCATTCATTATGTCAACTATGTCCCACCCACAGAAAACCACGCCCGTATTGATCAATTACACCATAAATAAGTAATAAGTCAAACTGTTTCAGAGGTGGAGCACATCCTAGCTTGAACTGAAGGCCAGCACTGCCTGCACATTAAGAGGGGATAAAGGCTTGTTTGATGTCAAACTAATTATTTATTCCCAGTCAGGACCACATCAGGCCTGCTGCCAAGTTGAAATGGCAGCTAATGAATTCCAACTCATACACCATTATGCTCCATCATTGTTGGGAGTAATGGCACTAACAACGGCTTCATAGTAGCTGTGTTCCTCCCCCAAGGTGAGAGTTTCTACAAGTGCAGTTTTGAAAGTGTCTTTAGATGTTGCTTTACATGCTAACAGCAGCATTCAGGTGTGTTCCTATGGCTACAAAAACTTGACGGGTTCATGCATGGAAGTCTCGTTCACTGCGTCCCACATTAATTACCCCCTCTAATTCCAATAGTGGATGACAGCTGTGGGAAGTGGACAGCTGTGGGAGTTCCCTTATATATATGTTTGTTTAAATATATATAAGGAGACAGTAGTATATTGGAACAGTAGTTTAGACTTCATCAACTGGCCCGGTCTGAACTTCTTTTCCACAACACAGCCTGCTGATACATCTTGTTAAATGATGTCAATGCTGGCTGTAAGAACAGACTGGGGATCATTTCTGCCAGCCTCTAAATGTCTGAAGTTGTGTGTGTGCTAGGGATGTGGAGCGAGAAAATATAAGTACAACATAAGTAAATATATATAGCTATATTAGGCGCTCCCTAAAACACAGTAAAGAGCAGAAAAATGGAATACAACTTGCGTTTGCAACTTTTAACTTCTACTACAAGTTGTGTAAGCCTTTGTTGACTATTTCTGTTTGTCTGCTACCCCATTTTAAAGAGGTGGATGTTTTTTCTCCTCCATTTTAGTCAGTTATTGGTATGCATTCATTTTTCAGAGTGCATGAAAGTAGCTATGAAGAGTCTTGAAACTGTGTTTGTCTGCATTATCAAAATGCATCAGTGGTAAAGACACAATATCCTGGTTTGCACAATAGTTCGATGTGTGTTGATTCTTGTAAAAACAGGAAGACAAACTTCACCCGTACCTTTTTAAAACAACTTTCCAGTAGACACAGAGCAACATTATGAGGAATGATGATGTTCGTGTTTACTTACTCTGGTTTTGGTCTCCAACTCCTGAGAAAAGTATCTGGCTTTTTAGCTGCTAAACTCTGCACTACATTCACCAGCTGAATAACGTGTGGTGTACAGGGTGCACTGAGGGGTTTTAGAGCTCCTTTACAGAAACAGCTTCTTGCTGCTGCTGGAAACTAGGTTGATGGGAGCACAATTTGCGGACGAGCTGAAAGAGGCTAGCTTCTTTGAGACTTGGAACAACACCCTTCACATTAGACACAGTCCATTGATCCCTTGTTAATTTAAAAAAAATATTTGGTAGAGTTTCAAACTAAATAATTTCACGTTACTTAAGTCTCCTAAACATAGATGTTGCAGCTTTTACATGGATATCACCTTTCTATGCAAGTTTTTACTATTGATACAAAAATACAAGGCAATTGATTTTTGTCGGCGATGATACAAACACCTTTGGTTTTATGTGGTATGCAACTTCAGTTAACTGCAGAGAACACAAGGATTAATGTAGTAATTACATGCTAGGCACATTTTTTTGGAAACACAGTCGCAGCTCTGGGAAGCTTCAAAAGATGCCTACAACCGTTCTTTGGCAGTGGTCAAAGTGTGCAAGTGATTTTTTCACAACAAAGGAAACGGTAAAATGTGAACATTGATTAGCTGAGGAGATATATCACACATCTGCCATGAGAGAAAAATAAAACATTTACTGGCAGATGCAGAAGGAAGTGAAATGCATGCAAGGTGGAGAATGTGAAGGAATACTTGAAATCAAACTATCCAAGCGAATTATATGGTGAGGAAACGCTCCTCTCATCCCATCATGTGCAGAAGAGAGCAGCGGCTGTGTGAAAAGACTCCGTGTGCTATTATCACGCAGTGAGGGTGCTCATACAGGCCTTCAAGTGGAGCTTTCTCTGGGAATGCAAATATAGAATATCCCAGAACAACCACTGACTTCTGCAGGTTTTGGAACCACGGATTAGTATTTGAAATTTGCAGCCAAGAAGTTGTGCACACAAACTCACACACACACATAATAGACGGCAGAGAAATCAAATATTAAAGGTACAAAAAAGGTAAGGTACAAAAAGACAGGAGACACTCACTGATGGTGGTTCAAAGAAACTTAATCTCAGCTACTCTCAGGCCTGCAATGGCTGTGATGGAAGGATGGATATATTAGTCTCTACCAACACACACACAATCAAACACGTCTCTACTGTATGGGCTTTATTTTAGACCAGTGTTTGGAATATGACAGAGTAACACAATTAAATTAATTAAAATGAACTGACATGGACTTAATCTATTTAAAGCTAAATCATGTTGTTGGTGAACAGCTTGACTAATAGACAGACTGTATACAAAAAGAGGACGTAGTCACGGTGACGTTACCCATTGATTTGTAGAAGGCCTTTTTGAAGCCTTGAGTTGGGAATTTTGGCTCAGTCAAAAAGTTTGACTTTTAAGTATAGAGTTCAGGTGAACACACCCAGATCTTCCAGTGAATTTCCGCATCCATAGGCCCATGGAGCAAGCGCACTAGCGTTCTCTTTAACCCCTCTGTCTAGCGTCATTCTAGGGGCCTAGGGCTTATTAACATGACCAGAGGAAGGAAAATAACTTTGGCTATTAGTGCATTTCAATTCAATTTATTTTGTACAGCCGAAAATCACAAATTCACCTCAGAGGGCTTTACAATCTGTACACATACGACCTCCTCTGTCCCAGAACCCTCACATCAGAACAACTCCCAAAAAAACTCTTTAACAGGAGGAAAGAGGAAGAGACCTCAGAGAGCAACGAGGAGGATCCTCTATCAGGATGGACAGAAGTGAGAGATGTCATGTGTACAGAATGAACAACATAATACAAATACAAACAGAAATGATACATATAGTAGTAATAATAGCAGACGTAATCATCACAGAGCTATACTATGATAACAGACTAATCTAATCACACTAGACTCATTTAGGACCTAGGTGTAAGAACTGTCTTGACTGCACACAGAATATCTATGGTGTTACTTACTACATCCCAATGATTATCCATTTACATTCTGGCACATCTATGGAATGAAAGTCCTGCTGTTTCAGCACCTAGCAGTTCCTGTTCACACTGTACAGACAACAATCTGGACATTATGAGCTAAGGTCAGAAGTTAAAAGGGCGTGTGTCCATCTTGCTTTTTCCTCTAGTGGAGCATTCCATCCCACATTGTGTTCTCACCATCAGCACCAATTGAAGGATTGCCTGAGCTCAAGTTCAAGGAGTTTCAAAAAGAAGCGCAGAGAGTGGCTACGCAAAAAAAAGCTCTTTCTCCAAACATGCGGTTACATTGAAAACAAGTGAAAAAAAGACGCTGGCGCTCAACAACAAAATACTATATTGACACTGAGCCTAAGGAACACCTTTGCCTGTGATTTCTAAACTGATCTAAGGGATGCTTATCTGCGGTGGCCGACCGTGTATAATGTCCGTGTTTGGATTTGACTGAGTTGACTCTGAAAAGAAGTGGTGTGATGTTTGTGGCAAATTGTGATCATCTTTATAAGAATTATAACCATATACTTAATATATACATATACTTAATACTGCAAATATATTTGTTTGTTACTATTTGTTCATATCCTCATTATGTAATCATATTTGTTTACATTCCTTCAATAATTCTCTCCTATTGTAAATGAAAGGGCTTTTACAAGGTTGGAAAATACATTTCTCCAAGACCAACATAAAGATGTGCATAGTTAGGCACCATAGGTGGTAAAATACTCATCAGAACAGCATTTTTTAAATTATTTTCTTCACCACAACAGTCATTGGATTTCTTCGCAGGTCTAATCAATTACGCAGACGGAATGAAGCCTTCGGGCTCAGGCCCCCGACACTGGCAGCACGGGGAAAAAAGGAAAAAGTTGAAGTCATCAGGCATTTGTATCTAATGACAGAAAATTCACCCCATGTAGATGAAGCACATCAGCATCTCGACAACATTTTTGTTCCACACCATTAATCTGCAGAAGCTTCCTTAGCGGGAAAAAACTAAATGGAATTAATTAGGGAGATGCAGGACACCAAGTTGAGGAATTAATAAAACTGCATTCCTTGTTAATGGACACAAAACAAATGACGCCATTATTCTTTAAAAGGCAGGCCGGCTCAGTGCGCTGGCTGCTCATTTCTGACTCAATTACAATGCAGAGAGCGCCGTTCTCTACCTTTCTGAAATGAGGTTTCAATGAGAAAATTTAATTAGGAATTATAGCCCAGCGAGGATGCCGATCAAAAACAAAGCTTCTCATTTTCCCTTTGCAACTTTTCCTCGCAAGTTTGTATTTAGTTGGAAACACACGAGTGACTTTGCCTTCAGAAATCTCTCCTCAGTAGTGTGCATATTTGGAATACCAATGCCTGCATGCAGCTAAGTGCTCATGTGATAACTACATTTTATTAGTCTGATAGTTGGTGATTTAAACAATTCGGAAGAAGCTCCAGTGCTCCATTTCTGCTGTTATTCTTTGGTATTTCTGACAGTAGCACACACCCAGCGGATATAAATAATGAAATGCGTTTTAGCCTGAGGATGAAGATAATGCTCTCACTGTGTGATCGTTGCTGTTCGTCATCAACAAATGTGCCAGGGGGCTCAACCCATTTGGCCACAGCACAGGCTTGTTGTTGTTGCCCCCGAGGGCCGATCCCCCACCCTGCCAGCCACGTGCACTTCATCTTTCCCTGTAAACAGGTTTGGCATGCAAAACTGTGGGGGGCATAAGTGGTGGTGGGGTTAGCGGGGGTCAAGCAGGAGTGGAAGGAATCAATATGTGATGACTCAGAGGGAGGAGAGGACCGTCTTACCTGAGGACAGTGAGACCTTCCTCTAATCTACTCAGGGAGAAAATTGCAGAGCTCAATTTAAGACCTAACCCATGAAATTAACACCTCCAGCTCTCTTTTTTGCTACCAAGAGTGATTTCACAGAATGGGCAGCCTCTTTTAAACTTTTCAAAGTGAGAGAGGCACCCCGACTTTATTTCAGGATTCACCTTATATGCCTCCTATTCCAGAGAGGGTTGAATGTGGCAGGAATGTGGTGGGAGGAGCGTTAAGGTGAAATAGGCCCCAAAGTATTGTTCAAACAAAAGAAATGTTGAGCAAGACATCACCTAAGAACAGGAGTACAGGTGCTGTGTATTTAAATGTAGACAGAAGATGCAATGTAGTTCCAGTTAAATTAATGTAAACTGGATGGAATCATTTTTTTGAGAAGAGACCTAAAAGGTCCTCGCTTCTGACCGCAGCAGCTATAACACGTTAAAATAAATAATAAATTGAGCAGAGCCCTGGTCAGAGCTGGTCAGAGCTGGTCAGAGCTGTGCTGTGATTAGCCAGTATCCGTTCGAGGGCGGGACTTAGCAAAGGGTCAACTGGTGGTCGTTGTTGCAGTATTTGTATTCATTGTAAATATAACTGCCTTCATTAGTTGAGTAAAAAGCAAATAATAATTAAACTAAATATTACTTATCTCAGAAGTATGTGCATTACTTCTTTAAAAGCACAATATGTGGTGCACATGTGAGCAACAAGGTAAGCTGAATGCGTAGCATTAAGGCTTAAGTCCTTACCGAAGCACCAGCGGTTCCAGTCAGGCCCAGGGCCCTTTTCTGCCTGTCATCCTCTCCCCCCCCCCCCCCTCCCTGCCTTTCCCATCTGTCCCTCGTTCCGTCATGCATGAGGAGTGTGATTGGTTAGGATTAGGGTAAAATATCAGGGTAAGCTAACCAGAGTAAGACGAGTCATGCCTATGCCGTAGAAGGAAAGAAGTACTGATCGAATGGGGTCCGATGTCACTCTGCATAATAATTAGCCTAGCGCTTCTGTTTGTAGCAGGGACATTTTGTATCTTCTGTGCATTTGGCCTTGGGAATGGTCTGTTTTCAGGATAATTCACTGTCGGGCTTTTGCTTTTAGGGACTTTTTTTTCCACTATGGGGGTTTCAGAATGAACGGCCGTCTAAATAATGACATGGCACCTACCTTCAGGAGTCCGCTGGTTGCATGACAAGTGGTCCTAGCTAAGAAATAGAGCACACAATCTCCCGTAAAACAGCCAATTGTTGTTTTTACTCAAGTCTATGAGAAAATGACTCTACTTCTCTCTTATTTATTACCTCAGTAAACAGGAGTTTATGGTCTCAATCTCTAGTTTCAAGTCTTCTTCAATACAGCATGATGTTCATTTAGTAAATGATGGTCCATTTAGAGTCAAACAGACCATAAAGCAGGGGATGCTTTAGGGCGGGGCTACACAGTGATTGACAGGTTGCTGCCACGACATTGTCCTGTCTGACACGTGTCCTTGTCTTTATTCCTTTGATAGTGTGTTTTCATGTCATAAAAGGTAAATGCAACATTTGACGCATAAAGAAGTCTTATTTAGCGTTCGGTTCTACATAGCTCTAGTATCACTTCTGGTTGCAATGTGACTCTGCTGGAACGACAAGTAGTCGGTTGGTAAGCACATTTACTGTTTGAGTACCTGGGAGAAGTTCTACTAGAGCAGGGGTCACTGATAGGCGGACAGAGTCAGAGTCCGGGTCCAGATGCCGTTGTATTCGGACCTTGACCTAAAACGATTGATAATAGAGAATTATGACATTTTGATGCAGCGCTTCTATTTTAAACGGCACAGCTTTTTTAGTCTTTACGGCACTCGTTCAGCGGTCCAAGAAACACGCCGACCAACTACATGCGTTGTAAATCACATCACGTGATGACACTCAGCCAATCAAATATGTATTCCGATAAACTTGCCGACTCGAGTGAGATATACACACACGTGGAGACGGGGCGAGAGACCGAGTAGGCGGAGAATAATACGCGAGTCAGAAGTTATTAGTGTCAGAAGTTAATTTTTAGATCAACATTTTTCAAAAGCTTTTTGTCCCTTATTGTAGTTGAAATGAGAGAACATTTATCATTAGAGCATGTATAATTTATAATTCATCCAGTTCAATTTGAAATCTGACAATACATATTGTTGAGATATTATTCAATATAACTTTTTTTATCTGAAATTACAGTCAGTTGTTGACTACATCTATGGCACTAAATCAAAGCGCAAGTTAGACATTATTGTGATGTTCCGGACCTTTGCATGAGGAAATTCTCTCTAACTGGACCTCGTTGAGTTTTAATTGAATACCCCTGGTCTAGAGGTTCTCCTGCTGTTGATCACACATTTAACGTTACTGCTCATCAGCCCTAAATATCTGGTTGAGCTCTGAAAATACTGTAGCACAGTTAGTGGCCTGCCTGTGCATTGTGTTTACTGCCACTACAGAGAAATTCATCTTGTTAATGTACATCGTAGGTTTTCCTGCAGTCGTTTCCTGGCTTCTTGACATGGCTCCATGACCAAGTCCTGTTGATCTTCTCATCCAACTCTCAGCAAGCAGGTGAGACATAATTGAATTACTTGTGAGTAACTAATAAAGATACTCTGTACTGAAGAAATCTTTTCACCAATGAGATACTTTACATGTATTATTATGATGATCCAACTTTTGTTTCAAAATGCGTACTGGTACTGGTTAAATACTTAAGTGACAGTAGTGTACAGTTTGTGGCCACTCTATGCACCCTTAATTAATAACTTTTTTCCCCAAAAGAAATAATATTCCTACTAAGCTGTTTACATGGCTAATGAAAATTAATAATCCACTAATTATGTTTACATGCTGCCGTGCATACTCTGATTAACGTATAATGTCCTACGGCAACATCCTTTAAATAACTAGAATGTCTCTCTAAGTTTTTTTATAGCTATGCACGAGAGCAGACTGGTTTGTGTACAACACATAGGGCTGGCCGTGAACATGCAAGAGGCCAGTAACCTGTAATTCACATGATCAAAACAATGCAGAGTGGACATTTAGTTATAGGACTATTCCAGAGAATCATTAAAGGATTATGAAGATGGATCTGCCAGTCAGGACCTCCTGACAGTCCTGCTTGAGATAATTTTTACCTTCTGCAAAACAGATCCGACTGTTTGCAAAACTCCATTAAAAACCGCTTGAAGAGACAATCGATTACTGACATGAATCATTTTAAATGAGAGCACAATGGTAATTTTTCTTTGCTACGCTGCTAATTACAGTGTTAATGGAAATATTTTAACTTGAAAAGCACCACATGGATCCAGAAAATAAGTAGGTAATATAATCTAATTGTGAATTCATACATTCAATCCTTTACTGAGAAAGTGAGTTCTGTGGTGTCGATCAGGAAACATGGCAACCTGGGCGACTGGGTCTCAGTGGTCGAGCTGGGACGTCCTTCAATCGGAGGTTCGATCCCCGGCTCCGCAGGTTGTTCCTGCGGTGCGTGAATGGGTGAATGATGACATGTAGAGTTAAATAGACTGTACAAGTGCAGTCCATTTAACCTCATGATCATGATGGAAGGGAGGATAAAGAAGAAGAGAAATCCACTTGGCTGGAATGGTTCTCTAGCACAAACATGTTAAAAAAAAGCAGTTTAACCATTGTTGGATTTATGTCTCGTACACAACTGAAGAAGGCTTTGGAAATACCTGAGCGAGATGGTTCCCAATTGGCCTGTTTTCCACTAAATAGAAGAGCTTCCATTAAGCATTGAAAGCAAACTGTCCATAGAGAAAGAATTAGTTGGAAGTCATGAAATAGTATATATACAGTATAATCCTTCTGATCCCCCTGCAGCAGGTAGGTCAGCTTGGAGTTCCTGTACGGAACATAGCTCTCCTTGTTGGCCAGCGCGGTGATGACTATGCCGAGGTTGGACAGGGAGCCGTTGATGGCGGTCATCTCCTTTAAAGCGCTCTCATAGACTGTGTTTACAGTGGAAGCAGATACCGGGATCCAAGTCGGACCCACCAATAGAAACTCCTGGCTCATTCAGCAGCGTATGCCCCGCCCACTACATCCAAACTCAACTCGTAGATTTTCGTTTTGAAATCGTAGTTGTTGTTTTTTTAAAGCAAAGTTTTTCTTTTTCAAAGCGTAGGTTTTTGATTTGCAGAATTAATCCAAATCAGCAACAAAAGGCTGGTGGGTTTACCGGGAGTCAGGCGAGACGGGTAGCTCAGGAGCAGGCAGGGTCGGTAACAGGGAACCAGTCCGTGATAGAGCGCTGGAGAGTCTGGCATTGAAAAGCAAAGAACAATCTGGCAATGTGTGTCTGAGAGGCAGGAGTCTATATAGTGGCTTGATTAGTGATCAGACAGGTGAGTGAACAGGTGAAGGGAGTTAGATGAGGAGGGAGTGGCTGACAGGTAGAGTGAGGAGGGTGTGGAGCTGAACTGTGACAGCTTGTGATTTGCTAATGCTTGTAATGTTACACAATAGGTTTCTCTACTGAAAACATGTATCTATCTGGCTACTAAATATTTTGGCCACTTGCTAATGGATTCTACTCACTCACGAGTTAATTTGTTTAGGTAACATAAGTAAAGATTCTACAGCCAAGCTAGCTGCTCTGTGAGTAAGTAGGCTATATGCTAATGTCAGCATGCTAACATGGTCACCATCTTAGTTAAGCTAATATTTGCAAATTAGCACAGAACACAAAGTGCAGCTGAGGAATGTCAATAGTTCTGTGGGTATTTGTTCATAAACCAAGTATTCAGTTCACGCCGGAGCACATGTAGTCATCAGGGTGGGTGTCAATTCTATTAGTGCTTAGCACACCTACCGAGCAACACCGGACAGCACTTCAGCAAAAAATAATGTTTTGTCTCCCAAAATCCATCAAAACAGTCATAGAAAAACTGTAGACCAACACTAGTAAACACAAAACACAAGGTTTGCATAGGTGTAATATAAATGTTGATTGTGTTACAACCTGGCTCAAAGGCTGCAACATAACGGGAGACAAGACAAGTGTAGAAGTAATAAATACAGAACACAAACTAAACTAAACTAAAAAAACAAATAAGCAGCCGTGTCAGCCAAAGAAGAGGAGCAGCCAGCTCCCTGTTCAGGTGCGTAGTCTTTATATCTGGCACTTCCAGCCGGCTCAGGTGGTCTCATGAACAGCCTAAAAGACAGAAACAAACCAGGACACAGACCCCTAGCTGAAGGGAGGGGTCGTCACAATTGTGATATAACTGAAACTGTACAGTGTGTGCAGAAGGCAGCATTTGTATTGTACTTTACAAAGGAAGCAGTGATCCTCCTGTAGTTCTCTAGAAAAGATTGACGTTGTCTTCGGCATGACAGCGAATGCCTGATCTATGCTCCTGCTCATGAATTCTCATCTCCCAACACAACTCTAATGCTGTGTTCACACTAAACGCAAAGTGAATTTTTTGCGCGACGAGATTACAAACAAAGTCAATGAGATGACGCAACACGATTAAGAAAAAATGTGCCTCATTTCGCCTAATTTGCATGACGCTGTGTCGCAAAAGCCTATCAGCATTGATATTCTCCTCTTCACATCCTGACGTTGTTAAATCAGAAATGTAGGACAAAAATATTGTAGCCGTTATGGGAGAGTTGGATGATGAGGAGGTTTCTGTGCCTCGAATGAATAACCTTGTCAGCGTAACATAATGCGATCAAACTGTCCAATCAAACTTCCGCTCGTAGTCACATGTTCCGGAGGTGCGCGGCTAGTCTCTGCTTCTGACGCAAGCTTTTCCACAGAAGTATGAATTAGGCTCAACCATTAGACTTGTGATGGTTCTGTCAGGAAGAGCCACAAGCTTCATAGCAACAGCTTTGACAACAACACATTGATTGATACGACAAATTAGTGTTTTTATATTGGCTTACATATTAATGAGTAGGACAGAACATGATACATGTTTATGTAAGTGCTGAAAATAAGTATATTATTAGTAGTAGTATTACAATGACTGTAATAATTATAAGTATACGTATTATTATATATTATATAATATTTTGTATAATATTATATTATTATATATATATTATAACAATTGAATTGAATTGTGGGGACTCTAAGCACCCAGCCTGATACCGGGACAATCCCAGACAAACCAGTGTACGGTCACTGTAGCCCGAGATGGAAAGGGGAAGATGATGGCCGGCTTCTCTCTCCGCCTCCCAGCGTCTGTTCAGAACAGCTTTAAATACGTATGCCTTCTGACATGTTCGGACAACACGTCGTTCTAGCATAACCTGGCCCTTAATCTTGTTATTCATTGCCTCAGTAGGTTCAATTAGTTTGCCTTTGAACATGAAATTGTAAAGATTTACAGAGAGAAAAGGTGTGTGCCCAACTTGTTCAAAGCCATACAACCTACCTTTGATAAATGAAGCGACACAATTCCACAGATCTTTGATAATATTCTTCTGGTACACACTGGGGCTCTGGATGTACTTTCAGAGCATAGAGCGCAAATTAGCATGACAATGACATCATTAATGGATCCTCAATCTGGCAGACTGCTTAATTAGGGCCAGTAGAGGATCAGGGTGAGGACTAAATAAAGAGTCCCCTGTCCCTCTCTGGTATTGTCAATATAGTGCAGTCATTGGCGAACCAATCAAAGGTTCATCACATGGCACATTTAAAACAGTCCCTCACGCTGCCAGCCAAGGCCAACTGATGGCTCATTATCCTGCAGCCGAAAACTGCAGCCATCCTGAACAGAATTTCAATTATGCACTTCTTAAAACACTCACCGGATTAAAGATGTTACAAAAGGCCACTCACTGCAATCAGGCCGACTGATTAGTGTTTCATATAGAGGATGAAAGTGTGCTTCTAAATGCACTGAATCATTTTTTTCTGTGACTCACATGCTGATCCTTTTGTGCTCTCGTCTACCTTATCCGCATTCGTTTCAAAAAGAGTGAATTTCAATAATGGAGAGCATTATTAAAATGATGTGCAGAGAAACAGGCACAGAACTTAAGTCAACATCTGGTGAAATCTTTAACCGTCTACAACGATTACAGGTATTTTCATTTTCATGGACAGTCAGCTATCAAAGCCAAAGCACACAACAGTAATCTAACGTATTGCTTCAGTGGAATTGCATTTGTGTATCATTCTGTAGAAGTGAAGCCTCTGTGTGATTTAAAATCATTCGGGCATAATATGCTTTGTAAAGTAGGGATGGGCAGATCAATACTGTGGTATTGACACTACACATTTGATATTGACTCCTTAAAAAATACATATTATAAAACCATTTAAATACAAACATTCACTACTTTTGTGTAATGTGTATGGTATAACAGCCCTGACATATTTAGATGAATGAATTAAATGTATTTATACAGCGCTTTTCACAGACAAAAAAGTCAAAGTGCTTAACAGAGCAGAAATTTAAAAGCAAAAGAAATACAATGTGTTAGGGCCAATCATTGACATATACACATAAAAACAAAACGAAATTAAAACATATTTTAAAGGCAGGTCTAGGACATGGGTTTTACCCATACGCCACTCTAAAAAGGTGCGTTTTGAGCAGGTTTTTAAAAGTGTTTACAGAATCTGCGAGGCGTAGAGTTGCAGGCAGAGTATTCCACAGCCTCGGTGCTACTGCTACAAAAGCTCGGTCACCACAGGTTTTAAAGCGTGTATGTGGAACAGACAGGAGACCTGAAGCGTTTGACCTGAGAGTGCGGGCGGGTGAAGAAGATCAGATACGTATGTAGGAGTCTGACCGTGTAGTGCTCTGTAAGTGCCCCGTGTCACATGACTGTAGGAACCAAAGTCACATCCGAACCGAGCGCGCAGTCCACTTCCACATCTAAAGAGAACGGCAGAAAGGAAATGGTGCTACTTTTCACTGGTAGATAAAATACAAATTGCAAAATGCAAAATGCACTATTTGAGACAATAAAGTGCCACACAGCAACACCAGTTACTATACCCTGACCCATTTTCAGTTTCTGTGACAGAAAACACTTCCCACCTAATCCTCCACAAACTGGACTTCCCATATGAACTGAATACTGACAGATTAGAGGTAATTGTGGCCTGGACATCACTGGTAAGTTTCTTATAACATTACTCTGATCACCATCTCCAATTATGGATTTGTGCTGTGTAAACAGAACCTATCCCCAAGTCTCCATTTGTTCCCCTTAATTACATTAAACACCAAATAATGAACAAGCTTGTACTGGTTAAGTGGTGGAGTAGATGTCTCAATCTGTCTCTAAGATCATTGTAAAAATCCATGACTGTCAACATGGTGGGAGCAATAAAACCAACATATGCAAGGATTCACAAAGGGGTTTTCATTTTTGTTAATGCAAAATATGTTTGACGAGTGGCTTTTCTCAGTAAATAACACTGTTACGAAACAAGTTACTTTTTAATGATAGCAGGTAACACTGTAAGGGGGGGGGGGGCTTACATTGGGCAGTGATGGGTTGCCATTTGGGTCCCATTAGGTCATTAGGGTTCTGTTTGGTTGCTCAAATGTCCAACCCATAAAAATAACTACCGCTCCTTATACCTCGTGTGGTCACAGTGGAGCTGCCAAGTGTTCAATATCAAACCAATAAATACATCATTGTGAAATAATTACTTGAATACATTGTGTAAAATAGGTAAATGAAACATGATATGTCCTCACTTTTATTTTCATTTCTGTTTATAGGACGTTTTTATTTTTATTTCATAACATAAACATTTTATTTGTATATGCTCCTCCGCAGACATCTGCTTTTATTTTATATTTCCCAAAAGCACTGTTATTTCATAAGATGTTTTGTTATTTCATAATGTCACTTAGAATTTTGATTGTTTATTGTGATTTTATTATGTTGGTGGTCCAGGGAGAGGGATCCCTCTGATGCTCTTCCTGAGGGTCTCAGGACAGAGGATGTCATATTTTATACAGATTTTAATGCCCTTTGAGGCAAATTCGTGATTGTGATATTGGGCTTTATGGATCAAATTTACTTGACAATCTTTATTCCATAATATCATTTTTAATGGCAGTGGGATAGTCACTGCCCCCATAGCTTTCAGTAAATCACATACTTCTACCGTGTGTAGCCAACCATCAGGAAAATAGTGAGAAATAAATGATATTGTAATTCATTCCCATTTATGCTGCTCAGAGTAATTGCAGTCCATGGCTCTTCTGGATTGGAACTTCTGGATTCAAAACGCAAGAAAGTGGTATACTGTGGATTAATTACTATAGCTCTAATTCCATTCAATTGTTTTGTGGGGGATTTTCTATTGAATACCTTTTTTTTTAACGCAGAATACGTTAATATATCATTAACTAGCATTAGCACTTATATGCTATACTAGCTACTGAAGGTATAAATGGATGTACACGAATGCTGCTTTATCTTTTTAATGGAATCGTAAATAAAGACTTACACGTCTTTACAAAAACAGTGTTACTTAATTTCATTGTCTTATGTCTCGAGATCATGTGGTGGTTCACTTTTACACTGTGATCTGTAGCTTTAGCTTCTATTTTTATCATTTGAACTTGTTTTTGCTGCTGAATCCGTTTGACATCCTGCATATACAATACCTATAAAAAGTATTCACCCCCTTGGATGTTTCACCCTTTTGTTGCTTTTATACATGAAATCATGGTCAATATAATTTGACAAGAATTTGCAAAAAAAAATTAATATCAAAGTTAAAACAGATTTTTACAAAATAATGTCAATTAATTAAAAATATATACGGTAAAGTAAATGATGGCATACATATTCACCCCCTTCAGGTCAGTATTTAGTAGATGCACCTTTGGCTGCAAGCACAGCACTGAGTGTGTGGTGATATGTCTCAATCAGGCTGGCACATCTGGACACTAAGATTTTTCTCCATTCTTCCTTGCAAAACAACTCAAGCTCTGTCAGGTTGCTCAGGGATCGGGCGTGAACAGCACAAATTCCAGCCACAAATTCTCAATTGGATTGAGGACTGGGCTTTGACTTCCACTCTAGAACATTCACCTTGTTGTCTTTGAACCATTTCTATGTAGCTTTTGCTGTATGCTTGGGGTCGTTGTCTTGCTGGAGAATAAATCTTCTCTCAAGTCGTAGTTCTCTTGCAGGCTGATTCAGATTATCCTCTAGGATTTGGCGATATTTTTCTGCATTCATGTTCCCCTCTACCTTTACCGTTGCTGAGAAGCATCCCCAGAGCATGATGCTCTGGTGGAGATGGTGTGTTTGTGGTGATGTGCAGTGTTTGGTGTTCGCCAAACATAGCGTCTAGTCTGATGGCCAAAAAGCTCAATGTTTGTCTCATCAGACCAAAGAACCTTCTTCCAATTGACATTGGAGTCTCCCACATGCCTTTGGGTAATTTTCTTCAACAGTGTCTTTCTCTTTGCCACTCTCCCATACAGCTTTGACTGGTGAAGAACCCGGGCAACAGTTGTTGTATGTACAGTCTCTCCCATCTGAGCCACTGAAGCTTTGAACTCCTTCAGAGTGGTCATAGGTGTCTTGGTGTTCGCCCTCACCAGTGTTCTTCTTGCCCGGTCACTCAGTTTGTGAGGACGGCCAGCTCTAGGCAGATTTAAACAAGTGCCATACTCCTTCCATTTCTTAATGATGGATTTAACTGAACTCTGTGGGATGTCCAGTGAGTTGGAAATCGTTTTGTTGCCATCTCCTGACTTATACTTTTCAATGATCTTTTCTCTGAGTTGCTTGGAGTGTTCTTTTGGCTTCATGTTGCAATTGTAGCACGAATACTGATGAACCAGAGACTGGACCTCCCAGACACAGGTGTTTTTATACTACAATCACCTGACAAACACCAACTGCACTCAGGTCATCTCCATTTCACTAATTGTGACACTGCTGGCATCAACTAGCTGGGCCTGTCATGGGAGTTCAAGAGGAGGACCCAATAGCAAGACCACAGGAGACAGAGTCTGGTAAAACAGATTTTATTTCGCCAGGGTTGAAGGCGATGTGTAGAGCCCGTGGTCCGAGGTCCGCCTTCTATTCTAGGACAGTTTGGGAGAAGGCTGGGCAATGCAGGCTTTGAGGTGTGGCAAGGGGGCAGAGGATTCTGAACTCCTGAAATTGAAATCGGGACAAAGAGTCAGCAATTTTATTAAGGCCAGGAAGGTGCACTGCACGGAGAATGAAATTACCCATAACGCATGACCAAGTTAGTCGACGAATCAATTATAACACCAATAGAAGAGCGACCTTTATTTATGTTTACAGTTGCCTCATTATCACAGAAAACTACTATTTGTGTCCGAGACCATAGGTTCCCCCAGAGAATGCATGCAACAACGATGGATATGGCTCCAAGAATGCGGTAGTTTGTAGATTTGGAGGGAGATCGAGTAGTTCTTTTGTAGGAAGAGGCAAGGTTTTGGAGGGCTTTGTAGGTGCTGAGGAGACCATCCTTACTTTTTCCTCACTGACCATGTGTTTATAAACAGCAGCAACTATATAGGTGATCCAGAATCACTTTGACATTGTCGTCGTTCTAGCGAACAGGAACTAACTGGCTAATGCTGGTAGAATGTGTAGAGGCAGGGGGCATTTCATTAGCTGAAATGGGAGAAGGCCATGCGTCAATGTGGCGTTATAAATTAGCCGTGTCATTGGGAAACGCTACCATTATGAAATAAAAACAGACCTATGAAGTGATATGCAATACAATTGTTATTATGGAAATTCATTATGAAATACGATTTCATTATCAGTTGAATTTTAAATTGAATTGCCCAATTTTTTGTTGTTCAATCATTTATTTTACACAATTCAGTCATATGAAAATAAATTTCAAGATGTATACTTTATCATATCATATTTAATCTGAAATGTGAGGTTCCATATTGTCACACAATTTTAGTTGTATTACATTTTTGTTTTTAAACCTATGGTAATCATTTAATCTCTACATTTGTTCAGTGTTGGTGGAGGCCATCGAATCTCTTCAACATCAAAATGCTTGCTACATCAGCTTTTGGCTCAGAGGCTCTTGATGTTTTCTTAGTGGCTCACAGAATGCCACTGCTATCCACAGAGGACAACATGACATGAAGTGTGATGGTATTTTATGATACAGCCAATTAAAAATAATGATCTTGGATTAAAATTTCGAGCCACTCTGGGAAAACCCACCACGGTGAAAACAGAAAACCTGATTAGGATTCACCCGTCGCTCTCGCCTCATCTGGCCGGCTGCATAACAAAGGGTCGCGGCAGGTTTCATTGTGTAGCATTTTCTGGAACTGAAGCCATTTTCTTTCCAAAGCTCAACCTTTGCTGTTAGCCTGCTCCTCTGTAGCTCATCCTTTCTGCTTCTACAGCCCTGAAAGCAGCACAGCAAATAAAATAAAAAGCTGCCATAAACACATAGATTTTTTTACAGTGTGTGGAGAGAGAGCTGGAGTTATTTACAGCAGGATACAGACTACGTCCAAGTAAAAACTCATATCCTCACTGCAGTTCCTCGGCTCGTATCTTTGCTGTGCAACATGGTGTGTGGTCATAAAACATTTTTAGTGCAGAAGGTTTATAGGCTGGCTGGCTCTCAGCGGCCCTGGCCTCTCCTGGCGCTTTATGGCTGCTGCTGTCCAAAGAAGTCACACCAAAATACACCTGACAAACCCAGGGACTCTCTGACGGATGTTCCACTCTGTCCGTTTGCTTGTCCTCAGCTGAAAGAGAGAACCATCAGTCAACCCTACACAGTTGTTGATTAATCTCGGCTCAATGTGCAGAAATGGACTGACGAGTGGTTGTTTCCTGTGAATGAATGTGTGATTTTGTAAATGTGTGGTTTTGCTTTTCAGCCCAGGCAATCATCACAGCACGTAAACATGATGACTGAAATATTTCAATAATTCATGTTGAGCCTTTCCACATAAATGATGAGCCAAATTGTAGGCATTTAATAAAACATTTAATAATTGGCATATTTGAAATTTCTTTAAAAATGTTTAAATAATCATTTAAGATAAGACTTTCAATGCCTGAAGGACAACCCGATCTGACAGCCCTGCGCTGTAGCTGCTGTAGCTAACATTAGCTTCACTGAGATGATGAGCAACTTCCCAACTTGCAACACCTGGGGTCCCATTTCATTCAAGAACATAAGATTAAAACTATAATGTGCTTAAACGTTTAATGCTTGATTGTTAATCTTGCCACTTTATTTGTGTTTGTTTTTTAACCGTGAAAAGACAAACTGTAATAAATCCGAAATATTCTTTTCATTATTTATCGTAATTATTTAATTCTATTTCATTATAAACTCCGCTTTCTTGGTCCAACAATGTTAACGATAATTTTATGTTAAGTACATCATATTGACAGTAGTCTATAGTAGATATTGAAATAAGTCAACTTGAACAAAGTAAATAAACTTCATGTCATGGTTTGGTTAATGAGATCAAATGATTTAATTATTCCAGCATAGCAGTACTGGACATAATGGGAACTCCGAGGTTGCATTGTACAGAGGGATTAACTGTGCAATCAAGCAATTCTACTTTCATCTTTTTTCCAATTTTCTTTCTTCATATATGAATATTGCTCATTCTTGAATGTCTTCCTTGTGTCAGTGTGTTCTCTTGCTTTATTTTCCCCGTGACTTGAATTAAACACATTTTTCTTTTTAACATGAAACACATTTCTTGTTGTTCTCATGTTTTTCACGCAGCAACTCTCCTTAGGTGATAATGAAGCCACAATCCTGTGAGTGCATTTTGGTTCTCTGAAGTGTGGAGAACACAGATGGCTTTCGCTCTCCCATACAGAGGGACGGGGTATGGCGTTTTATGCTCTGAATCGCAATGAAAATCTTTATGGCTGTGACACACAGGAAATATTCAACTGCAACATTCATTAAACGTGCTGAACATAACGATTTTACAAATAATATTTACTCTCTGCTATACGCATTCTTGAGGACCTTCCTGGCCAGCAATTCTGTTGACACAGTAAATACGAAATAAATATGAAAATTGCTTATTCTTGATCATTTTTGTGGAGCCCAGTAAGTTACAAAAAAAGGCAATGAAAGGTCAAATGAGTCAACAATAAAACTGACTACAATACCCTTAAAGAATAAAGCTTTATCTTTTTAATTTTTTTTGTTAACGCCGACTGATTGTGCGTAAAAAGAGTTGTGAAGAAAAAAAACAAAGAAAGAGAGAGAGAAAAAACAAAACAGGTTTCTTCTTTTTTTCACATGTCCATGTACTTTTTCCAGGTCGGGGATTGGTCTAGATCAGGAATGTCAAACTCATTTTCACTCTGGGCCACATCAGCATCACGGTCAAACATGTATTCACTTTCACATCTTTCATTCAATTTTCTTCCCTCTGCATCAATTTTTCTCTTCTTGGACATTTTGGGATTATTTATCGATCATTTTCAACTCAATCACAGCTTTACGGGCTGTAGCCTCTCCTGTCCACCTGTTGTGATAGTTTTAATGTGGGCACACAGACAACATGTTGTTGCCGTGAGTGAATAATTGTGGTGTAACGGATCCCTCCTCATGGTTCGGCACATGTAAACCATGGATTAATTACAGTTTACCTTCACCATCACAGTGTGAAAAAATGTAACTGACAAAGTTAAACGCCGATATGGAAAAACTGCTGCCAGAATGCCGTCATTTCGCAGGTCACAAAATTGACATGCATTGTGGGAGTTTATGGTCACTGTACACTGTAACCATCCCAGTATGATTTAATGCAAAAACAATTAAGGTATCAAACACACATTACTACTTTGCAGTTGAATATTTAACATTTATTCCAACACGAAAAAAAGCAGTAAATAACACTTTGACAAACACGTCGGGACATCTTATTTTAGTCACCCTCACAGGGAATTCAGTATAATATATATATATACAGTACAATATATATCATATAATAATATTCAGTATAATATAAAACACACACATACATATATAGATATAAGCTCTGATGAGTTTTCACTGTTAATTTACCATCTGAATTAAATGTTGATGCCTCCATGACCAAGTTAAGCAGATGAGACTGAGGACAACTATGTAGAGGAACAGATGTTCACTTTGCCTAATATGTAACTTGACAGAGTTCTCATGTGTGCCATGGTGTTCTCATGTTTGCTTACCTCCTCATCCCTCACTCCCTACCCTGGTGTTCTCATGTTTCCTTACCTCCTCATCCCTCACTCCCTACCCTGGTGTTCTCATGTTTCCTTACCTCCTCATCCCTCACTCCCTACCCTGGTGTTCTCATGTTTCCTTACCTCCTCATCCCTCACTCCCTACCCTGGTGTTCTCATGTTTCCTTACCTCCTCATCCCTCACTCCCTACCCTGGTGTTCTCATGTTTCCTTACCTCCTCATCCCTCACTCCCTACCCTGGTGTTCTCATGTTTCCTTACCTCCTCATCCCTCACTCCCTACCCTGGTGTTCTCATGTTTCCTTACCTCCTCCTCCCTCACTCCCTACCCTGGTGTTCTCATGTTTCCTTACCTCCTCATCCCTCACTCCCTACCCTGGTGTTCTCATGTTTCCTTACCTTCTCATCCCTCACTCACTAACTGTCCGTGCTGGATCTGTCCCCGTTGTTTTAAAAAGCTAAATAAGTTATTAGCATGACTGCATCCAGCTAGCCAAACCTGTCTGGTACAGCTAGCCATTAATGTTTTTCTCTCACGCGGAGTGATACTGAAAGTGCTAAAGAATTAAACATCATAGCAGAGGTATGTTGTTATTATATCACAGCTGTGAACCAATCAGATTGCTTGGTTTACGCTAGCTGTTGTTTGACTCATCTGAGCTTTTGCCATTTTTTGGATTCCATAGACAGGAGAGCATATGTGTGAAAATGAAGACGTAACTATTTAGACTGCTCCCCAGTAACAAATCATCACATCATTTGTGTTGTTTATTTTCAAGTACCCAGAGAATAAAATGTAATGCCCCAAAGCTGCCAAGACTAAATCTCAGTTGGTGCCTGTTGCACAGCTAATTAATTTCCCCTAACTGAACATCTTCATTCTGTCGTTAGGGGTGTGGCTGGTCTCATAGTAAAACCTTTTTTTTGCTTGCCCTCAAGGCCAGCTGAAATGCAATAAATAGTCAACACATCCTCTTTTCTTCCTGTCCACATCACACTCCCTCTTCTTGGCTCATCATTTGCAGAAGCAGAAGCTTGTAATATTCCAGCTGATGTTATCCGTGTTATTACAGGCTTCGGCTGCTTCAGTATATAAACACACCACATGTGAAGTATTCTGCAGGGCTCTCCATTCAGTGTACTTGTGCATTGAGTGGACTGATTTGGATTTTCTAGCCTTATGATGGTTGGAATAATCTGTGCTATTAACCTGTCGTATAAAGCAGCTGTGTATTAGATGAGCTGCAGGAGGTGTTCAAGTCTGACGTCATACATCACATTATAAAGAGGTATCAAAATAATACACATTAAAGCTGCACTTGGCTAGAGTTGTATGTAAATATTCAGCTATCATATGAACCTTAAACGTGCAAGATCAGCGATTGGAAGGTTTTTGATTGCCTCTCAACGGCAAGCCGTCAGCTCATAGCTAATAGTCTGCGATGACGCTGTCGGTTACAACGCCATTACCAGTTGGGCACGCTAACACGCAATAAAAGCTTGTGCGACTGATATCTCAACAAAGCCAGGAGAAGCTCTCACAATGCACACTGATGGAGAGTGTTCTTCATTGCTCCACTATTTCTTTACATATTTCTTTACGTTGTTTGCTGCTAGAGTTCAGAATGTTCCTTTAACAACGAATAAGAGCTGCAGTAGGTAGAATCCGTTTATTTGTTTTCCATTTTAGAAAATATTGTGATTTGGATTAAATATATATATAATAATATATATACGTATATGTTTGTAAGTTTGTTATCGTAGAAATACGATAAAATAAGCCAATGTAGGCCTACGTTTGTTATGTAAAATAAGTAAGTTTGTCAAGTAAGTTGCATACATGGCGTTAGTTATGTACATAATTTACGTAACAAAAGTAGAGTAAAATAAATTGATGTCGAGTTTTGGTTTCATACCAGACACAAACAGTGGTCTCCTCCTACTGTATTTAGGATGTGACACAGAATTTGTGAGCAAGGACTTTCACCTTGCTCACAAATTCTGTGTCACATCCTAAATACAGTGCATTACTTTTTGCAAGTAGAAGTACTAACAGGGAATCAGAACAGCCAGAGTTGGTATAATGAGTCTCAATTAAGTACGACATAGCGCAGGAAGCAGCTATAGACAATTATTATTTGATAATGGTGTAAATAATTGTGTCAGCATCTGTTCACCATCAAAATATTAGCTGTCAGTTGATTCCAAGTCCTTTGGAGGAACTGGATGAAGTCATTCCAATGCACAGCAGTGTCACTGTTGCAGTTTGCCTATTGCACATTTCTCTTGATTTTGTCAAACTAAGAAAAGCCAGCTCACAGCCAGTGCTCAGTATCTCTCCACTTGTGTAACAAGAGAGTAGCCAACAGATCTTCCCTCTGACACTCCTCTCCATCTCCCTGTCTCCCCTATTTGACACATGTGAATATGAGACAACTCCTTGGCATTAAACTCCTTGGCAACATCAACTAGGAGGGGCAGAATAATGGTCCCTTTACTTTATTTTCCTTTTACTCTATAGAAAAAGTCATTTGAAGCTGTGGGTCTTGAAGAGGCAGTTCAAACAGAGGCTGGCCATGGCCTGGTGTTTGCTCTCCTCCGTCTCCATCTTCTCCCCTGCTCTCCCAGGACATAAAGGGAGATTTACTCCAGCTTATCTATAAAGGGCCAGGATGAGCCTCAGCAACTGAGCAAAACAATTACTCACAGCTGCTCCCTATCTGTCCAACTGTGAGCAATTGCACTTGAGCAGCTGAAGCCAAGTCTCGCATTCAGACGGACACAGACGCGTCCACAAACACGCCTGCCGGTGTAGAATAAAGTCCTCACAAGCTGGCTAACTAGTTTGTCCTACTGACACTAGGTCACTCAAAGTCATCATTTCACTTTTCACCATTGTGTTCAAAATCCTTTACTGCACCTACAGCAGAGGGGTCCTTATTTGGAGACTCTCCAGTGGTCAAAATGGAGTTCCAATGTTCCTGGAGGTCTTGGAAGTTGGAGGTTCCAAAACAAATTCAGACAATTTAAAACAAGTTGACCATTAACATTCAAACTCACAATTGAAACATGATGATGATGACTAAGAATTTCCTTTGCGATCTATGGTTTACCTCATGCAGTTATTGCACTCAAACCACGACAATACAGACAGGGAAGTTAACCTTATAATCCCGAACGACGCCCAATTGGGCGTCGCAAGAGTGTTTTGCGAAGAAGAGCATCATATAAATCACTTTTACAAAACATATATAATGAATTTTACCCACATGCTATATACCTATTTAACGACGAGATTCTGAGAAAAAATACAAAAAAAGTCATTTTACTCACTCAAAACACAATTAACTACCAAGTTCTAGCACAATACCACATATTTTTCGCTGAGCTACGCACTCCGAATGCAGATATTATCACAAAAAAAGAGACCGTCATGGCCGAATGATAGTTTAGCAAGCATGAGAATTCCACCCTGAATCCGCAGATATCTTCCACATTTCTCTCCTTCAAACCGTTCAAACGTTACACCGTGGAACACACACAAGATCAACCAAACAGAGCAAAAAATTTGAAACGCATTGTACCTTGAGCTGGTTTTCTGGGCGAAAAACTCTGTAAATCCGCTTATATCCTTTCGCTACATATGAGCCCAGTCCCTCTCTTTCATTTGAGAGTAAAATAGAGATAATCAATGCATATATGCATTGATAGTCCTCCTTTTACTTTTCAGTGAATCATTTCGACGCTCGGTCTATTGCACAACTCTTTTGGAGTTTTAGTGGCTAAAAAGTCTGTCAATCACCTGACTGACCGGCCCACTGCATTCTACACTTATTTCCGCATTCTTAGACGTATCAAATGTGAAAATCGACCAATCATAGGCTTCGAAATCTGACAATACACAAACAGGGAGCTACTAAAAAATCACATAAAACACATAAATCAGGCCCCTGAGAGGTAAAAAATGGTTAAAAATGATACTAAACTGCTATAATAGATAGATTGAACCCTATTAGTGATAAAACAAGTGAAATATATAGTTATATAGTATATACAATTAGAATAGAACAGCTGGAAACCTGGTTCCAAAGTTCGGAAAATTCAGAATTTTGGCTTGACCTGGCATGAACTCTCTGTACTCCAACCTCTATCAACTTGGCCTGCTTCACTTTATCAAAGCCAATTATTTTTTTAAAAGGACTGCTGACATGTGCTATGATTGTGGAGAGTTTTAGGCTTACTGCTGCATTATTTCAAAGACAAAAGTGCTTTATTTTTCAGGTGAACCTGAACATTTTCAATTTGAGCTGTGTGCCATCTTCATTCAGGATTAACCAGTAACACATACACTGATATTTACACATCTCAACAAATCTCACAAGTGTTAGTGTTATTATTAAACCATCAACATTATTCAAATAGACCTTGTAGTTAGAGAGACAGACTCTTTTGAGTATGGGTATATATTTTTCGAGCAGAGGCCTAAAAATAGGCTTAGAGGTTAAAAGGTTAAAGGAACAGTCATAACACTCATTTGTGTCCTTTTGGTCTTTCAATCTCATGTCTGTGTGTTAAGTACATAGATGGAGTCAATATGTGGTTAGCCTAGCTTAGCATAAAGACTGGAAGCAGGGTGAAACAGCTAGCCTGGCTCCGTCCAAAGTGTAGAAACAGACATGAGATTGACATGGATTAGCTAATCTCACCCTTGGAAAGAAAGTGAATAAGCACATTTCCTGTTTAAGTATATCTTTAATCATCACAAAGTCCATATTCTTTGTCAGAAATGGTTTAAGAAATAAATACTGTGCAAACTCTATCAAAATTAACTGGATGTTTGGCACATAAATAAAAAACAAGGGCAATATTGTGCAACTTGCTGTTATTTTATTTTAAATGTGTCCCATTTAAGATTAATGATATTTCAGTTAGTTTTGAAAAATACAAAATTTTACATTTCAAGCAGTTGCCAAGTGTTACAAAGTCATCATCTATAGCTGAATGAAACCTGAATGAAACGTGCATATAAACTGACGCCTTCCTTCCTGCACATTCAGATTTCCATTTATTCAAATTTGATATCATACTCAATACAACCTTTCTAATATCTACAAATCCGAAAAATTCCAGTCTGTGTCCATAGCCTCTGAAACAGTAATTAGATAATAATAGGACACTAAAACGTTTCAAATTCTACTCACAGTTTATAGTTTACGTGTCATTCATCCAGCAGTATGTGAGGTGAATGATAGTGGGCTGTATCTGGACCACATACCTTTAACAGTTGAGACTTTCTGGGAGATTGTGTGAGGGGTTTGGGGTGTCCTACCAAGTAGTTTTGTTGCCTAAAACTCACAAAGTTGTTTCCTGTGAAGATGGAATTTTATTTTGAAAAAACTGTATGCATGTAACGTGCTGGACTTTCGTTGGAAAACTTTTTTCAACTTTTTCGTAAGATATACAAACTATGGCTATGTTACGCTATGCCACAGAGTCGCAAGACGTTACGTCTGTAGTTTACATAACGTTACAAGCATACTTATTTTAGCCAAACCATGATGGTTTTTCTAACCCTATTTCTTTTGCGATGTTAACCACAGGTCAACCTTCAGCATCAAGATAATACGCAAAAGGGGGGCTGAAGCAGAGTGTTACTAGGGGAACAGCCTAGTCTCCTAAAAGTGCAGTTCCCCTACAAAGAAACTGTATTGTCATTTCTCCCGCATTATGTTTGTTTTTGATGCATCACAAATACTTTTCAAATCAGTCCGTGGAACTCGGCATTAGAAGGAGGACGGGGGGACTGACGGGTCAAACAAACAAACTTCCACCCAGGAGACTGTTTGAGTCCCGTGTGAAACCAAAAGTCCATGTTGACTTATTTTAAACTAAACTATGATGTTTTACTTTACCAAACCAAGTAGTATAATTGTGTTTTTTTTAATTTATTTTAAATTTAAACGACGTGTTTAAAATGAAAACTGTGTCCTTAAGAAAATATGTTTTCCCTCTAAAACAAACATGTTTAAGAATGCAGTATAGATGTATGGGAACATATTGGTAGAAGAAAGAACCTTTCCTGGATGTTAAACATGGATATGTAACGCATTACCTGCTACTTGTTGAGTTGGAGTGTATTCCTCCAGTTCTGCAGTCAGCCTTCCCTCTGGGTTGCCCATGTGATGAGGAACGACAGGCGCCTGTAATGCAAAAATAATCTGCTAATCTCCACTGTAATTAAACAGATGGAATGAGGTCTTTACTGCTCGGCTCAAATAAGCCTCAAGTTCCCCCAAGCCACAGACAGAGATGTGCATAGAGAAGCCATGAGAGCCACTAAGGAGGGGGACTCAGTGAGATCAGAGCAACTGCATCACGAGCTGCTCCGTTCTACAAAACATAGCTTCATATCATGGTTGTGCTTTTGTCAGTATGAGAGATATTCACTTGTTTATAGTGTTACTTCATCCCCAGGTCTGAGCCTAAATCCATCCACTCTACTCTTTAACGATACAATTTCCGAATAACTGTTTATAAATAAAGTAGAGTGTAAAAAAAGAAGTGATGCACTGAGGTTGAAAGTTAATAAGATCCTTTCACAGTAAATTATATTGAAATCCTAGTTCTCACCATAGACTGTATATAGCAGTGGTGGGCCATCAGGGCCAGCAAAGCCTTCTCTGTTGGCATAAAACAGAATCACAAAGTTATAGCTATTTTATAATTTAATAATTTTTCTTAAATACACTACATGTATTATAATTTATAAAAATATTTTTCCCATTATCTTATTTTCTCATTACACAGCTACTGTCTTCCTCAGTTGCTCTGCATCCAGTGCAGCTTGTTTTAAGTAGAGCTTTGATCCAATCAGATTTCACCTCTGTGTCTCTAGGTAAGAAGAGAGGCCCGAGGCCTGCAGACTCACAAGTGAATCCATGTGCAGTTTAAGTGAATGGGGACGATATTGTTGATTGTCATAGTCTTCAACCAATCAGATCTTTAGTTTGACATGTTGGGCGTATTCTTTGACGTGTCAGAGCGGCTAGCTGGCCTATAAGCACGTCAGCATTAACACACAGCTCAGTTTCCAGGTGCAGCTCTGCAGTGAGGTGCAGCATGTGCTGTTATTGGTCAGTGGGCGAGCACATAACTATTGTGAAACAAAACTCAAAGTAGCCGTCAGAGACTTAGTCGGAGTAGTACGAGTTCAAATTGAAAGATATGGAAGAAATTATGACATTTTTCTGCATTTTGCTTGGTGTAGATTATTATTTTTCTACCTCGCTTTGTTTTTTTAACACTCAATGGCTAAAGGAAGAGAAAATGATTTGTGAGTTGGGATTTAACCGTGGGATTAAACTCTTTGTCAACAAAGAAAGGAGGATGGAGTTTGTCTTTAAGTGAACAGCATTTGATAAGTCTGCGTTTGTTTTTTTACATCTAATATCTGAATGGCCCTCGAGTGTGTAGCAGAATGCGTGTTCTGTTGCTGGATTGATATGTCATGCTCTGTTGTCATATGAATATATGTGACTGGTTCTTGTGAGTGTGGAGAATTTAAGAATTAAAAGCATTATTTAGTAGAATTTATAACATCCTTAGTGGTGAATAGAGGTGTCACAATAATAAAAGGTAAAATATGTTAGTCACAAAATATTTACTGAAGAATGAATTATGTTTGTAATATGTTTACATGAAGGATATTATATGTTACAGTATATTGACATATTGAATGTATTGAAATCATGAATGCATAAACACTGGAGGATTTAAACACTGTAAAGAATAGCCATCAGGGAAAGTTAAGGAATTCAAGGCGAGGCTTTTCGGAGACAACAGAGGGGAAGCAGACTGCCATAAAACAACAGAGAGGACTCCTGGGTAACACCATGCGGCCGCAGGACAGAGGGCAGGTCAGAGGTGATGTCAGAGGTGATGTCACAAGGAGCCAGCCATTGAGATGAGCAGCGGATCGATGAAGGAGGCGTCAGAGCGATTGGAAGCCAATCACTGACCCCAGAAGACGGCCTTTGTGTTTTACGACAGATTTCGGACACTTTCCGACCATCAAAGGACATAAAAGGACTGTTTGCGAGGACGTGCGCCAGGCCATGGTAGTTCGCTTTGCAGGACCCGACTAGGTCGGGCCTGTGAGTGGAGTTGCACGTGGTCTCTGCTCTCGAGATGCATACTATCGAAAGTGTATTATAGATTGCAATTGTCATCATCAGTTTACAGTTGTCATCGTTTAATTAAATACTGTTTTGAATTTGGACCGGATCGAGTTACTTTTTGATGCGCCTGCGCAGAAAGAAGTAAACACAGCAGCGGCCTTGCGATTCCTCCAGTAGCTTCAGCCTCAACATGAGTTTGTTATATAGATTTGAACTATATGCATTGTCCATTAATTATGAAGCATACTGTCAAGCGCGGAGTTATTGTTTGTTAAGCTAGTTTGGCGTAGCCTCTCAGAAGCGCGGGGCCTCAGCTGTTTTTTGTTGTGTTTTTTTTTATTCTGGGTTGAGAGGTCACGGCCCGGTGTCTCCTACGTGAGCGCAGTCCAACGA
Organism: Pholis gunnellus; assembly: GCF_910591455.1. Classification (NCBI taxonomy): domain Eukaryota; kingdom Metazoa; phylum Chordata; class Actinopteri; order Perciformes; family Pholidae; genus Pholis; species Pholis gunnellus. Next base: position 1,952,970 of record NC_136543.1, read on the forward strand.
AAACATTATATTTCCCACATTTTGGTGCCATCATGAGGTTATTAGGTGGTGTTTCAGCTGCAGGACAGCACTGAAGGCCCAGGAATAAAATGCACGGCTCGCCACTGGTATATATGGAGTAAACATAATCGTTGTGACTGGATACAGCCCTTGTAGTGGTAGTAACCTCTCAATCACTGTGTAGCCCCGCCCTAAAGCATACCCTGCTTTATGGTCTATTTGACTCTAAATGGACCATAATTTACTAAATTAACATTATTGAAGAAGACTTGAAACTAGAGATTGAGACCATAAACTCATGTTTACAATGTTTACTGAGGTAATAAATCAAGTGAGAAGTAGTACAATAGTTGTAGTACAATCCGACTCCTTTTTGCATAGATGTGTCGCCCCCTGATGGCCATTAGAAAAAAAGGAAATTGATTTCACTTCTCCAAAATGGAGGTTGTCAACTGGGTTAAAATTGATTTTATATTTTCTTTATTGTCATTGCACAACAAAATGCAAATTACGGTCCCATTTTGGTCCACAGCAAAACACAAAAACTATATTATATATGAAGGGTGGAGGAAGAGTTAAGGAGTCTCACAGCCAGAGGAAAGAAGCTGCTTTGAAGTCTGCTGGTACAGCAGCTGATGCTTCTGTATCTCTTTCCAGGCGGCAGCATGGTGAACAGGCTGTAGCTGGGTGGGTTTTGTCTTTTACTATCCTTTGAGCTCTTCGCCGGCTCCTCTTCGCCCAGAACATCATTGGTACCCATCTGATATTGGTGAGGTTTTAATCACCCGCCTGGCCTCACTTTCAAAGTTTTTTTTTCCAGGAACCAATGAACCTTTTGAAGAACCCATAAACCTTATATGTGTTTTGACCAAGGAACCATATTCTAAATGTAGTGACTGAGCCATAGTTCCTACAGCCCCTGCTATATAGAGTAAACAAGCGCCTGTTGTTTTCAGTGTGTTAAAAACAACATTATGACCTAATAAGAAAGAGATAATGACACAGTATGCTCACACAAGCGAATGGGCGAGAGATCATGATTGTGCAAGGGAGTTAATGAAACAAAACATAATGTGTTTATTATTTCACCACAGTTATGTACTGCAAGATAAATAAATAACCATAGATACTCAGCAGACTGTCCCTGTTTGAAGACAGGCGTCCCAGAGCTTTGAGTCTCCTGTATGTATCTATTGCATCCGTTCATTACATTCAAATAGTGTTGCACAACAGGAAATACAGAGAGGATCACGTTGTTGCCATTTCATTGTGTGTGAAAATGTCTTTCCACAGCTCTTCAGTTGTGTAGTAAGACCTGAGAAGCAATTTCTTTTTCATTGTTGTTTTTCTCATTTGTAGGAGATTTTCTATTTGGACCTCTTTAGCTCATTGGCTAATCTTCCAAGAGTTTACAGAAAACATTTAAGCACACAGTAATTCATATACAATTCAACACATCATTTTGGACGGACAAACTTATCACATACACACATGCAAACAAACATATTCGTACGGTCCCCATTTGAATTGGGAGCCTTATGATTTATGATTACTTTGTTTAAGATAGTTAAATATAGTTTTTCAGTAAAAAGGTTTTCAGTATAAAGGATGTGCTCAAACAAGATGCGGGTCCTATCTGTGCTGAAATAAAAACAGTATCTTACCAAAATGTGATTCCAGCTCTTGAACCCTAAGCCTTTTTTTAGGCCTCTTCTCGAAAATTGGAACCCATGCAAAAGAGACTACAATTCTGTAACTACAAGGTCTATTTTAAAAATGTTGATGCTTGAATAACACTAGGGATTGAGAGATTTGATGAGATGAGTAAATATTGTGTATATGTTACTGGTTAATAGTAGTTGAAGACTGAACACAGCAAACAGGGGAAATTCCCAGGTTCGCCTGAAGAAAAAGCACTGAAATTTATTAAATGAGGCTCTGGCTAGCCTAGAAACATTCCTAATTCATAGCACAAAGGGTGCAAGTGTCTCACAAACAGATTTGGTGTAAATAAAGTGAAGCAAACCCCAATTATCGGTGTTTATCTAAAATAAAACATGCCAAATTCTCATTTTCGAACCAGGATTTGCAGCTGTTCGATTGTACTTTTATATACTATATAACTGTATGTTTCACTATATTTCACTTTGTTTATCACTCATATTGTACAATCGATCATAACAGAGCTGTTTGGCATCATTTTGACCTCTCATATCGCTCCTCCATGCATTTTCCTCGTGTGTATTGAGCCCGGGTGCTTATTTGGAACACACTCATGTGTTCCATGAAGTGATTGACAGAATTTTCAGCCAATAAAACTCCAAAACCGTGCCGCAGTCAGCCCCCAAGCCCCTAGAATGATTCACCGCCAGCATTTTGACCACCATTTTGGCTCAGATGAACGGAGAAACGCCATTTTAAGTTCCAGACGTACTCACTTAGCAGACGAACACATTTATCATACGGAATAATTTGGGATTTCACCATTTTCGCCCTGAAAACCGACTCACGGTATGATACAGTTCTAATATTTGGCAGTGTGGGAGTTGTGCTTTCTGTGGCTGGTTGGCTGTAACTCCTGAACGCTTTCACGGAGAGAAGTTTGGATGGTATGGCTGAAATCTGTGTGAAGTGCTAATGCTCTTAGCTGCGTGATATGCTAGGGGAGACGCTATGGCCACGGTTTTCGAAGCATTCTTTGAGTTGTTGGCTCGCCGTCTGTGGCGTCAAATACATGATATTGTGGCGGATCTTCTTAGTTAGTTAGTTGAATAAAAAAGTTTTTCAGATAACACCTTGTACGTAGGGGATATGGCCATTATTGATGCAAAAAACAAATGTCACCTTACCGCTAAGGGTTTCCTATGAAGGCAAATCACTGTCAAAATCCGAGAGCGCAAATGAGATCCATGCGCGCGCGTATTTTACTTTGACAAGCGCTTCTATATCACTCCGCGAGCAAAATTCACTCCGCGAGCAAAAGTCGCACAAGAAGCTTAAACCTGCTCGCTCGCGAAACTTTTTTCTGCTCGCTCGTGAGTCTTTCTTCTGCTCGCTCGTGAGTCTTTTTTCTGCTCGCTCGGAGTAGTTTTTCTTTTTGACAGTAAGTGGGCGGACCCAGTCTCCATTGTATCTCTACATCTAATTGGTTACAATGCTCGTCTTTGGATAAACCGGATATCACTGACACAGACGCCAGGTCTGTAAGAGGTGGTTATCAATCCGCCACTAAACACTACTCCACTACATTTGCTTTGAATTCACTCCATCATTCTATTACAGACAATGTGTGTTTGATAGTCAAACTGTGACAAACAGCTCAAAGACACTCTTTGATCTTAATTGATTAAAACAAGATATGATCATATTTAATCATACTGTGTTTACAGAAGAGATATAATGTAGTTCTATATAATATGAGCAACAATTTGGACCTGCTCAAAGATCTGGAGCCAAGATTAGGGACCACTGTTTGTATATTAACTGTTAAATCACTGACAAGTAGTTAGTGGATCAAAAAGTATTCAGATCCTCACTGCAGTAAACGTACTAATACCATACTGATGGAACAATAATCCACTACGAGTAAAATACCTGCATTCAAAACCTTAGTCAAGTATGTTATTATCAGCAAAATGTACTTTAAGTGCAGAAAGTAAAAGTACCCGTGCAGTAAAATGTACATTATTTGCCCCTAACCTGTAGTGCAATCTGAAGATCTCCCCCTGAAGTCTGCGTCAGTGATATCCGGTTTATCCAAAGACGAGCATTGTAACCAATTAGATGTAGAGATACAATGGAGACTGGGTCCGTCCACTTACTGTCAAAAAGAAAAACTACTCGCGAGCGAGCAGAAAAAAGACTCACGAGCGAACAGGTTTAAGCTTCTCGGGCGACTTTTGCTCGCGGAGTGATATAAAAGCGCTCGTCAAAGTAAAATACGCGCGCGCATGGATCTCATTTGCGCTCTCGGATTTTGACAGTGATTTGCCTTCATAGTTTCCGTTGTAAATGAATGCACGGAAGGGATTTTTAGCTTTTTATGGAAGCCCATTTCCGTCATCAAAAATAAATAAATAATAATTTTTTTTTGACTTTTTATCTCATCATTTTGACTTTATATCTCATCATTTTTTTATTATTATTTAATTTTTTGATTGTGGAAACAGGCTTCCATAGATTTGAGCTCCTGGGCTTCTTGGAAATATTTGGGTGAAAGATGCTATTAGTATGGCTCAAATTACATTTTCATATTTACAAACGCCACCTAGAGGTCCAGACTTTGGTAACTTTTACCAACTTTTCTTGGTTTGTAAATGATAGATTTTTGTAGCCCAATTCACATAATTTTAAGTGAGACATGCATATCCAGTTATGGGACAGCTGTAAAACAATCAACAACAAAAAAGTAAGAACATAAGTGATCTAGATTTCCTTGTAGGGAAATGCAGTGTGCAGGACGGTCAAAAAATAATGTCAATATGAGTGAGTGATGCCATTAATGTTATTTTACTTGTTCACTGTTGAAGTTGTTTTTAAAACTTTAGATTTTAGCTGAAGACTGGGGCAGATATGTGACTCAGTGAGCAGTCGTCGTCCGTGACAAATCTCCCAGCTTCATGTCAACGTCACCGTTAAGAATATTTTCCAAAGATCAGACTATTACTCAGTGAGTTGTGATTGCAGCGACTAGTAAGTTGCTTCTTAGTTGATTGAATAATAAAATAATGAGAAACTAAACTGTCTCAAGCAAAAATCTGATCACAGAGACAATAGAATCTCAATTTAAAGGGCATTGAGCCCATGTGATCCCTCCATTACAGCCAACTTATACAATCATACAAACAAATCAATCTTATTGTATATATGTTAAAGCTAAAGGATGTACTGTATTTTTGAAACATTTTAGTTGTATTTCTTGAAATTTTCTTATTCCAACAGCAATTAATAAATCAAAAAAGCGAAAAATGTGTCTGTGGCAGGACTGTAATAAGCTTAATAAGGCATTTCTACCTGAACACGCTCTGCCCATGCACTCATTCGGCATCACTGGTATCTTCACAAGCTGCTAGCTTGACCACTGTGAGTAATGTTACCAACGATAGCCAGAATCGTTGTTCACATTCATGGTCATCATTTTGAGGCAGTGGATTCTGAGGGTGGCCTGAAGGGACAGGCTGGCCATGTCGACATTCTCGCTAGATTTAGCAATTTTTGAAACCAGTGCTACTTTCAATGGAAAAGAGTTACAGCAACACTGGGCTAGGTTTTTTGGTTGGATTATTTTTTAGAATCTAGCTCACGCTTGCTGGCCATCGATATTGGCACAAACCTTTGAGGATTCTCTTCCAACGGACCTTCAGCGTCATCTTAAGTCCTCGGCACACCAGGTCTGTGTTTTTTGTCTGTAATTGTTGCTTCACGTTCGTCAGTCATTAAAATGTTCAAAAAGTGGTTGTTTTTGCAAACGTCATCATCCAAAATGGCATCTGACAAGTTGACCACAAGTAAAATTAAAGAATACAGAATCTAAAGCTGGGGTGTTGCAGTTGATTTCAGAACAGCTTGAAAGGATGAATGATTAGACAGTAGTGATTGTGCTCTAGGCAACTAAAGGATAGCTTCTTGCTAATGTCCACAGCTACGGGTTATTATTTGTTTTGTGTAAAAAATGCATAATATTCACATAAGACTGCAACATTTGACAAGTGAAATAAAATGTTACATGAAGCTCAACACCTATGAGGGCTACAAATACACTAACTGCAGAGTGCAGACACATGAATATGCACACGACGGTATGCTTCGTCATTAACAGACAATGCATATAGTCAAAATCAATGTAATGTAACAATGACAAGAACAAACCCGCAAGAACCAGTCACATATATTTATATGACACAAAGCAGGTAGAATAACATAAAACCCAAATCACATCTGTTTGGTCATCTGCCCACTTCTACAAGGGTCTGCCCGGATATCTTTGCAGACATTTATTCAACAGATTTTTCAGACAAGGGTCTCAAGCTCACACAGCCAGCTGTTATAGTTGCCGCTTGGTCAGTTCATCTCTGCTCCACCCAGTCTTCCTTCAAATTGAAGATTTCCGGCTCCAGAAATGAACAAAATTGGTGAAAAGCCACACACAAATCATTCAAGATTACCCTTTGAGAGACATGATGTCCATCTAATGAGGCTGGTCCATATACTGTAGGCAGAGGAGGTGGCAAGAGGGAAATCACAATATAACAATAATTGCCTGAACTAAATCTTTACCAAATCTCAGTATCATTGAGTAGGTGTGTGACTGGGGTCTAAATAGTAGGTGCAGCAGAGTGAGCAGGTGACAGTGATTGAGCTGATGAGGCTTACTTGCACACTCAGGCTTATGTGTGCAAGAAAGACAATAAGTATGATCAGTGGCGGCTGGTGGAAAATGTTCTCGGTAGGCTGTGCCACATCCAATCAATTTCAGCAAACATCCCAGAATGATTTAATGCAAAAACATTAAGGTATCAAACACGCATTACTACTTTGCAGTTAAATATTTAACATTTATTCCAGTAAATAACACTTTGACAAACACGTCAGGACATCTTATTTTTATCACTCTAACAGGGAATTCAGTATAATATAATAATATATATATCATATAATAATATTCAGTATAATATAGGGTTGTCACGATACCAAAATTATGACTTTGATACGATACCTGCCATAAATATCATGATACCCGATACAATACCAGAATTCGATACAATACCACAAATACGATATGATACCACAAATACGATACGATACTGGTACATTTAGCTATAATAGTAATAAATAAAACATCTGTATGGTTCCCTTTTTTACCAGCTTGTTCCTGCCCAGCTTTTTGAACACTTAACAAATGGCATTAATATTAGCATTAGCCTACAGCAAGATATTAATGAGGCTAAGGCTACTCGTGTTAGGCTGTATATGGGTGAGCTTGGGGGTGTTCATGTTTATAATCACATTTGCTTACCTGTCGTTCTTTGACTGCGGTCAAGTGGTCCGTCATCTGCGGAACTTCGGTCACGGCAGCCGGCGTTTGAAATGAAATGCTCGTCTATTCGTGGTGTTACGGTACGGGTGCTTGGATAGCCCAAAAAGCCCAGAAATAGATCAAAATTCATCAATAATTTGTCAAGACTCTTGTTTATGAAGACTCTCACTGTATCCATGTATATTTTCAAGAGATATTACTGTACAGTTTTTGAGAAAAGTACATGTAAAGTTAGCTGAAATGACATTTTGATATTCATAATTTCCCCATATTTGCCATTTTATTAAAACTAATCCTTAAGAGGTTATGTAAATGTTTCACTGGATTCTTGTTTATGAAGACTCTCACTGTACCCATGTATATTTTCAAGAGATATTGCTGTACAGTTTTTGAGAAAAGTACATGTAAAGTTAGCTGAAATGACATTTTGATATTCATAATTTCCCTATATTTGACATTTTATTAAAACTAATTCTTAAGAGGTTATGTAAATGTTTCACTGGATTCTTGTTTATGAAGACCATCACTATGCCCATGTATATTTTCAAGAGATATTACTGTACAGTTTTTGAGAAAAGTACATGTAAAGTTAGCTCAAATGACATTTTGATATTCATAATTTTCCTATATTTTCCTATGTTTTACAATTTGTTGCTTCTCTGCGGTTTGCATATGCAGTCGGCCAGAAGGCCAGCAGTGTTCCTTTTTAGGAATTGTTTATTTAACAGTTCAAATATGGGGAAATGAATGTCATTTGAGCTAACTTTACAGGCACTTTTCTCAAAAACTGTACAGTAATATTTCATGAAAATATACATGGGCATAGCCAGGGTCGTCATAAACAAGAATCCAGTGAAACATTTACATAACCTATTAAGGATTAGTTTTAATAAAATGGCAAATATGGGGAAATTATGAATATCAAAATGTAATTTGAGCTAACTTTACATGCACTTTTCTCAAAAACTGTACAGTAATATCTCTTGGAAATATACATGGGTACAGTGAGAGTCTTCATAAACAAGAATCCAGTGAAATATTGACATAACCTATTAAGGATTAGTTTTAATAAAATGTCAAATATAGGGAAATTATTCATATCAAAATGTCATTTGAGCTAACTTTACATGTACTTTTCTCAAAAACTGTATAGTAATATCTCTTGAAAACATACATGGGTACAGTGAGAGTCTTCATAAACAAGAATCCAGTGAAACATTTACATAACCTCTTAAGGATTAGTTTTAATAAAATGGCAAATATGGGGAAATTATGAATATCAAAATGTCATTTGAGCTAACTTTACATGTACTTTTCTCAAAAACTGTACAGTAATATCTCTTGAAAATATACATGGGTACAGTGAGAGTCTTCATAAACAAGAATCCAGTGAAACATTTACATAACCTCTTAAGAATTAGTTTTAATAAAATGTCAAATATAGGGAAATTATTCATATCAAAATGTCATTTGAACTAACTTTACATGTACGTTTCTCAAAAACTGTACAGTAATATCTCTTGAAAATATACATGGGTACAGTGAGAGTCTTCATAAACAAGAATCCAGTGAAACATTTACATAACCTCTTAAGGATTAGTTTTAATAAAATGGCAAATATGGGGAAATTATGAATATCAAAATGTCATTTCAGCTAACTTTACATGTACTTTTCTCAAAAACTGTACAGTAATATCTCTTGAAAATATACTTGGGCATAGCCAGGGTCGTCATAAACAAGAATCCAGTGAAATATTGACATAACCTATTAAGGATTATTTTTAATAAAATGGCAAATATGGGGAAATTATGAATATCAAAATGTCATTTGAGCTAACTTTACATGTACTTTTCTCAAAAACTATCCAGTAAGATTACATTACATTTGACATGGAGATATATGGGGTCATCATGAACAGAACTTTAGCTATCCAATGAAGGAATTTTTTTTTTTTACAGATCAAAGATTATTATTAGGTAATATTATAATTTTCGAACCCTTTTTCAATTAAAGATTATACAGCAGTGTATTTCAGATCATTTTATTGTTGTATTTCACTTAATGTACAAAATGACGTTGTTTTTGACTTGTTATATCAAATTAGACAAATTATTGATGAAATATTGATCTATTTCCGGGCTTTTTGGGCTATCCAAGCACCCGTACCGTAACACCACGAATAGACGAGCATTACATTTCAAACGCCGGCTGACGTGACCGAAGTTCCGCAGATGACGGACCACTTGACCGCAGTGTTCTTTGAACTCTTTGAAAAGTTCGGGGTGTCTGTCTGAAAGGTGACGTGTTGCCTCACTTGGTCTGTGTGACTTTGAAACAGGTTTTGCAGACGGGTCTCTGTATGTCAGTGGGCTTTCCTTCACTGTCTGCAATGGAGCCAAAGTACTTCCAGATTTCACTTCTGTCATCTTTTTTTCCAAAAAGCCGAGGACGGTCTGCAAAAAAATGATGCCATGTCTCCCCTGCGATCACTCGCTGTGAGTGAGCGCTGGGCAGCCCCGCCCCCTTGCAGTCAATGCGTGCAGGCAGCATGACAGGAAGCGGAGCAGTGAGTGCGCTCTGATCGCTCTATATATCATATAATATTCTGTATAATATAATAATATATATATCATATAATCAGTATAATATAATTATATATATATATCATAATAATATTCAGTATAATATAATTATATATATATCATATAATAATCAGTATAATATAATTATATATATATCATATAATAATCAGTATAATATAATTATATATATACAGTATATATCATATAATAATATTCAGTATAATAATATTCAGTATAATATATCATATAACATTCTGTATAATATATATATATATATATATATATATATATATATATATATATATATATATATATATATCATAGAATAATATTCTGTATACAATGTATAATATAATAATATTCACTATAATATAAAACACACACATATTATATATATATATATATATATATATATATAATTATATATATATATATATCCATTTCTCAGACAGGTGCTTCATGTCCCTCACTCCCTAACTGTCCGTGCTGGATCTGTCCCCGTTGTTTTAAAAAGCTAAATAAGTTTTTAGCTTGACTGCATCCAGCTAGCCAAACATGTCCGGTGTACAGCTACTAGAGAAGCTTCACATGTACTGCTTCTGTGACGACCCTATCTGCCTGTTTGTCTGCTTTCCTTGCAGATGTGGAGGTGGGTGTGGCAGAGGATCGTCAGACAGACTGGAAACACCTGAGGCCATCAACAACACTGGCCCTCTGTGCCAGTGCACCCTTTATAAAAACCCTCTGGATCCTCAGTTGGCCCTCTCTCCTTCCTGAGACACCCATTTTGGTTTTGGTTGCGGTTATGGTTGGTTTCTACACTATACAACACTGCATATACAGTTTCCAGGCACCCACTCACGTACACTGCTGAAATTACTGTCACCGTTAGTGTATGTTTGTCTTTTATGTTACTTTAAACTAGGGCTGCACAATTAATCGAATTTTAATCGCGATCACGATTTTGGCTGCCACGATTAAATGAGCATGATTATCAGAGATATTGACGTTTAAAATGCGTGCACAGCTACATCAAATCAAGCGCTTCCTCAATTAACAGTCAGCCAACCACCAGGGGGCGAACGATATGAGAGCTGTCATGCGCGCACCCTGTAGAAGTAGAAGAGTAGAGAGACGGGAGCTTGAAGGACGAGTACTTGTGCTTAATTTATTTACACGGCGGCATGTCACGTCTGTCACTACATGGTCGCGCATTTACAATTCCCCTGCTCTCTGTATCGCGCACGGCGGTGTTCCGCCCAGATCCGCGCGCACGATGCAACAGTCGCTCTCCTGCGAGTAGCGAGTAGCGTGCGCGCACCCCCGCCAAGCATCTAAGGCAGGGGTCCCCAAACTACGGCCCGCGGGCCGGATGCGGCCCGCCTCCACATTTGGTCCGGCCCCCTGAACAATACCAGAGACGCATTATGATTTTTTTTCAGTCTGCACAATTAATCGAATTTTAATTGCGATCACGATTTTGGCTGCCACAATTAAATGAGCATGATCGTCTGCGATATTGACGTTTAAAATACGTGCTCTGCTACATATCAAATCAAACGCTTCCTGAATCAGCCAACCACCAGGGGGCGAACGAGATGAGAGCTGTCATGCGCGCACCCTGTAGAAGTAGAAGAGTAGAAGAAGTAAAAGAGCAGAGACGGGAGCTTGAAGGACGAGTACTTGTGCTTAATTTATTTACACGCCGGCATGTCATGTCTGTCACTACATGGTCGCGCGTTTTCAAGTCCCCTGCTCTCTGTATCGCGCACGGCAGTGTTCCGCCCCGATCAGCGCGCACAATGCAACAGTCGCTCACCTGCGAGTAGCACCCCCCCCCCCATAATCGTGAGGCGGCCCTAGGTCAAACGATATGTTCAGTGATGTGGCCCTCACAGGAAAAAGTTTGGGGACCCCTGATCTAAGGTCTGGTAGCTGATCATTAATGAATAATCGTGATTAATAATCGTGATCTCGATATTGATCAAAATAATCGCGATTATGATTTTGGCCATAATCGTGGACCCCTACTTTAAACCTAATAAATAATTGTTAAGCAGCTTCATTGAATGCATCTTCCTTTTTTTGTCATGGACGTTCGGCCCGGTTTGTGACAAGTGGGGGCTCGTCCGTCCAAATTGATTGGTTTGAGGCTGATATTTGGTTCTGAATAATAATGTTTCGTCTGGCACACAATGTGTTTGGGGGATGCATTTTTTTTTGGCAGCAGTGAGTACATGGTCCTCTAGTGTGTTTTTGACTTTTGTGGAGTGTCCCTGGATAGGTAAAGCAACGTGGTCCGTTTGGCTTCCTTTTTTTTGTTTGTTTATTTTTGTGTGGTGTGCGGTTATCTTGGGGAAACATCCAGAGCTGTCCGGTGAGTAACCAGTTTGCTGGGGGCTTAACCGGGCTACTGGTTTAAGTGTTTAAAAAGCCTACCGCTAATCTGCATGAAGACTAGAGATCAGTGAGGTAGATGAGTTTGGGGGACATATCATTGTCTCTTTTAGTGCACTAGTTGACCTAGAAAACACTGTCTGGTTTTGTGGTGGCCTTTGACCTGGTCTATTATGGCAGGGGTAGAGGACTTTGTTGATGCTCCATGTGAGGAGGTTCTGGATCCTTGCAATAGAGATCAGCTCTTGAAGATTGCAGTTGATATTGATCTAAGTGGTGTTGGTGATAAACGGCTTAAGGAGAATGTAAAGGCTATGGTTAAACTGCAGTTTGTTGAGAGAAGGGTGCTGGTTGGTACGGTTTTCTCATGAGAAGGAGAAACAAAGTGTGGAAGTGGATAAGCAAGTGGAAATTGAGCGGTTGTGGTACAAAATGGAACAGGAAAAGATAGCGTTGCAGAATGCAAAGTTAGGCTTAGTCAGAGATTTCTGGAGATGTTTTGCATGCGGAAAATAGTTCATCATCTCGATATTGTGAGTAATTTGCATCTCTTGCCTAAGTTTAAGGAGAAGGATCCGGATGTCTTTTTCTCACTGTATTGAGTGGATTGCACAGGCAAGAAATTGGTCAGACTCTGAGCAAACTTTGCTGTTGCAGTGTGTTGTCAGGAAAAGCCCAGGAGGCATATGCAGCTTTAGATCATGAAATTTCCCGCTAGTCTGCTGTCTGATCGTGGGGTCAGGTTGATCTGGGATCAGCTCTTTCGCTGCAGTTTCTCTGCCAAAGTTCTCCGCCAAAGTTCCCCTTTCAAACGGGTCTTAAGCCGTGTTCACACCAAAAGCGTTTCACGCGTTTGACGCGGCGCGATTACATACAAAGTCTATGTACAGACGCGTTTGGCGCGGCGCGTTTGACGCGTCAAAACGCCGAAACGCCCCAAACGCTGAAGTTGAAATATTTGAACTTCTGCGAAAAAATCGCGTGACGCTCCAGCGCGATAGCCAATCAGCGTTGAGTTGCTCTCTCCGTCATCAGTGAAGTCCTGCCGTTGCTAAATCAGAAAATAAATGCTGTAGCCGCTATGTTCACCCAGAGCTCTACGATACCTCATATCAGTAGAGACCGGACCAAACTATGTGTAGACATGTTTGTGTGTAAACCATATGGTACAAACAATGAATAGACGCTGCCGTATTTACGTCTATATGACGTTATCGTAATGTTAGCATAGCCTAGCACCGATCGATCCGAGCTTCATTGATAAAACAAGTACAAATCGGCATCATTACGTAGTTATTTCAGAGTCCCTTTTTGTCGGTTTATTGCCGTTAAATCACAGCCAAGTCAGTTTATAGTGTGTTCATACAGCTGTAGTAAACAGCCGACGTGTGGTTCGCTAGACACAGTGAGCTCGATGAAATCCACGGAGCTCCTCCGGACTATGTTATGAACCAGACATGACGGAGTTTAGTTCCCCGTGATATCTGGGACTTCCACAACACGTACTGAGCAGAAATAGAGGCTATTTTTCTACGGTTGATGGCGGACAGTTGAACAGCTTTCAGGCCGATAAGCCACGCCCCCTTTTTGGCGCGTCCAGCGCGTTGGACGCGATGGACGCGAATGAACACAAATAGTCCCCGGCGATGCCGGCGTTGCGTTTGGCGCGATTCGCGACGCGTGAAACGCTTTTGGTGTGAACGCACCTTTAGAGAAGTGCTCACGCTCGCCTGTAGACTAGTCCTGACGAGGACGTGCAATTTGGGGCGATACAGATTCTGCCCCAAGCTGATTGTATTTGAGGATGATGATTGGCTAAATTGTATGTCACACATTTATATCTGTAGTATCTTGGATACTTCCGGTTCAGGTAACTGTCATGTTGTGATGATGTCAGCAATGTGCACCAGAGAGTGTGAAACACAGATAAAAAAAAGATAAGAATAAATATGGACGCCCACCGTGCCCTATGACAAAACTGGTATCATTCGTTTTAGTTAGACACTTAAATGTCAGTAGAAACACAGAATACTACAATATCTTTAAACAGCAATTGGCTAAACTGCTTCATAGACCCGCCTCCTGTGGGCGATTTCTCCAGAGCTGCTGAGACATGCAGAGAGGACATGCAGGGAGCATATATTTTGCGCAGATATCATTGCGCCACTGGATGTAGTAGAACTACCACAACAAGCAGAGGGCCTTGTTCTGATATCCAGATGAGGTACATCACCACATGGTCAGGTATGGAAAAATCACTCTTATAAATGTCACATGATTGTCATTCTCAACTCCTTTATTTACCTCGTAAGTGCTTTGTAGTGGTAATATGCAATATTATGAATTTCAGGTATTTTAAAAATAAATACATAAATCTAGATCCACTTTATTAAGTAACAGTCCTGCAATAAATTATACGTTCTTTAACTACTCTGTTATAAAATGTTTTAGAGAGGTGATGATTACTGTAGCAACAAATGATTATTTTTATTACGATTACTGTCAATTATTATCTTGTTCTATAATCGTTTATTCTATAAAATATGAAATGTCTTGTTTCATTAAACCAAAAAAGACATTTAGATTACAATGAAAAGCAGCAAATCCTCACATCAGACATTTTTGTCTTAGAAAATGACTCAATAATAATCATTTATCAAAATAACTTCATTTCCTGTCAATCCACTGATCGATTGATCAACTAATTGATTCTTACCTTAATGATTTGATGGAGGCCTGCTGCTGTTAACCTGCATGAGTCTACACTGAGAGGTGCTTCTAACATTCTACCCTCTAATAGAAACGGGGTGGACGAAATAGTAGAAACACCTCTCAGTAATGCAAAACAATGCAACAGCTCCACATGACTGCAGCTCCTGCCTCTAGTAAAAGGTGAATCAGCGACACACGGAAGTCCACACATCGAGTTCTAAAGTGTTTCAGACGAGACAGGCCTAAAAAACTCCACTAATAATATTCAAATGGTGTTAACTAACTCATTTTTAAGCAGTTAAAGGACTCACTGATTAATATTGTGCAGCCAATCAAGGAAGCATGTTGACTTGATTGGCCATGTTGTCACTTGAGAAGCGCAACTCATTTACCCAGAATGCACTGCAAATTAGTCTCACTCGAGACAGTGTAGAAGTGGGAACCCCCCCCGTGCAGCCGAAAGCCTCGTGTCTTTGTTAGCTCTCCGCCACGTGTGTGTGTGTATATGTATGTATGTGTATGTATATATATATATATATGTATGTGTGTGTATATATATATGTATGTATGTGTATGTATATATATATATATATGTATGTGTGTATATATATATATATATGTATGTATATATATATGTATGTATGTGTATATATATGTGTATGTATGTATATGTGTATATATATATGTATGTGTATATATGTATGTATATATATATATGTATGTATATGTGTATATATATATATGTGTGTATATATGTATGTATATATATATATATATACATACATATATATATATATGTATGTATATATATATATATGTATGTATGTATGTGTGTATATATATATATGTGAACATAAACAGTACCCAGCCCAGCTTATTCACTTTGCTCCATCACCAAGCAGACCGCTCCTCTTACCTCTGGAAGGACCGACAGCCACGGTGGCAGCGCCCACGCCTCTGACTGGCCTCGCTGTGTGGGGGACAGAGTGGCACAGACAGGTTTACGTTTTGTCAAAATAATAAAAACAGGATAATAACCTCAAACGACCTCATACACTCTTGGTGCATTCTGACCTTGTTGAAAAACGAAGATTCTAAAAGTCAGCTAACTTACAAATAGGGGCCCAGGTTGCTGCAACGGGAGGCCGTCTGCCACCGATGATGGTCGCGGCTGCATGTGGTTCGTTGGGCTCTGGGTCCTTACGAATCCTCTTCTGCAAACACAAAAAGCACCACCAGCATCAGGCAACAGCAGTGGTTCAACCTCTTGGGCTTTAACAACAATCTAATCATTGTAGCACACTTATCATGCACAATCATTATCTGGACGCAGTGTGGAGTGCTGTGGACTTTTAATTGGCACCACCACAAACAAGAACTTCCACATCACTTAACATTGTAAGACATGACAATCAGCCTCATGGCAGAGAGAGGAACTCAGTTTTAATGTTAAGATCTTGTGATTGGCCAACATGTGGGTGCTGGAACCTATGAGCTGGATAACAGGTTACTTTACATGCAGAGCAGCTTGAGGTGCAGCAGCAGAATAAAACTGACAGACACAAAAGATGTAGAGGGCTTTAGTACAAACCTGAGCAGGCGCAAAGTCTTGTCCATTGTCTGAGCTGCTGCTGCTCGTCAGAAGGACCCTCTTGCTTGCACTGACTGGCAAGCGGGACATGTTCTGTTGAGGGTGAAGAGGTCAATTATGATCCAAACAGACCTTCACAGGAAAAGATAGAGGTATGTTTCTGCTAGATATACAAAAATGGGTACTAGGCACAGGTATCACCTCTAGACTTAATTTACAGGCGCTGCATGCGACCTTCACAAACTCCTCATAGCAGATTAACCACATCATATATGTCTTATTTTTAATCATCTATAATGGGGCAGTCATTTTGGACCCGGAGCACAAAAGTATTTAAAATTAAACAAACATCAGGAGGATTGAATTAGCTTCGACAGATTGCCGTTAGCCATGAAAAAACGACCTTTGTGTTTTCACTCACGTTAACTCGCTAATTTGACTAAATGTTAGCTGCTACCAGTTATACCAGGTAAATAGCTACGTTACACCACTGGAACTATCGTCACTGGGCAGACTTAAAAATGAAACAAAAGAAACAATAAGCTTTGAGTTATCAAAACATTTACCTGAAAGGTTGTCTCCAATCCGCTGTTTCCGGCCGTAAATTTGGTTGGGTGCTTCGGAAAACCTGCCGTGATTGGTGGAGCCAGCGTAAACCCCGCCTCTGTTTTTATGTATGCTCGGTAGGACGCAAGGAGTGTCCCGCTTGGGCGGGATGTGCACTGTTCGCACAGTAAAGCCTAGTGCAGACTAGTCTAGTGACTCACTGATCTAACGGATCACATTTTATACTACAATGTAGCTACATCACTAATGAAATTTGATTTACTATTGAATAATATTCTTATGATGATGATTTAGAGTACAGTATTGATGATTAGCAATCTCACAAACCTGCTGAAATGTTTCTCACCACAAAACAACAATGTAATCAAATAAATCAGACAAATAACGTTCTTTTTGTTTCATCATAAACGTTTTTCGAACTTTATTCTCCTTAAGGCAGGCATGTCCAAAGTCTGGCCCGCGGGCCAATCACGGCCCGAGGTCAGATTTTATACGGCCCGCGCCTTCTGTCTTAAAATGCATTATTTATGGCCCGCCAGCACAGTCAAAACGGAATGAATAAATCATACAAATTCAACATGCAATTCCTCTTTTCACCTCATGGTGGCAGCACCACTCTGTAACTGTCTGGCTTTTTTTAATTGTCTCTGACCCTTCAACTGTCATGGCTACGCAAGTAAAATAAGGAAAGTCGATACCGAGGGCCGCCGCTTTCATATTTTTTCACCGAAAACCGAAACAACTGTGTCTGCCTAGTTTGTCATGAGACTGTTGCATTGTTTAAGTGATATAATGTAAAGAGACACTACGAGAAAAAACATGCTAATACTTCAACAAGCTATCAGAGAGCGACCGTGCTAGAAAAGTGAAGCAAATCCAAGATAACTTGGCCACACAGCAGCGGTCTTTTTCGCGGGCCCAGTCAAATGCATACCTGCAAACTTGTTGCTTTTCAGCGAAATTAGCCGTTTTGAATGAAAATATATCATCCACGTGATCCGTAGATGTTTTCTCTTTAGGGGGGGGTCATCTGGCCAGCCAGCGTTTCTCAGATTGGATTGAGACGAGGAAAAAAGGTGATGACGTGATCTTCGCAATAAAACATCTTTGATGTGTCGAGTCTTGGCCAATCAGCGTTAAGATGTCTACACCGTCTTTCCCTCCGTTACAGTTCAGACTTGCGCGGTTAAGGATAACGTCCACTGCATGCGGAACCTTGTTTGTTAACATTCGTCATTATCGCGATTTAGGAGGAAAAAAACGTAACGCGATGAAACATGTGTCGTGTAGACAAGTTAACGAATTGAGTTCGAGGCGTTTACTTAGATTCAAGCAATAGTTTTATTTATCACAGAGATATTAGCCGAGCAGTTAAACGTGCACGGTCCTAACAGTTCCTCTCCGATTGAGAGCAACGTGAAAAGGCGCTTGGACACGGCAGCGCGGTAAGTTTTGTAGGTTCTCCTTAGAGGAGCCATTGGTCAAAGTCAAGTTGCAGACGGGATCGATTTTAGCAGAGCGACGGCCTGGTTGGAGCACTGAGCATATCTGCTCACACTGGCTCTCGTCCGGGAGCCTCCTTTGATGCGTCTTCAGTGTGTGTGTGTGTTGTGAAAGCCTAGCCTAACAGGCTCCAAAGTGTGACGTCTACGTTTTGCTATCTCAAGCTGTGGTACGTACTGTTCTCAGCTGGCAGTTTACTCCAAGATTTGATATCAGTGTATAGTTGCCCAAGCGTGGCCTTCAGAGTTACAGTGTTCTCATTCCTTTGTACAGGCGAGTGCTAGAACGCCCCGCCTGGAGTTTTAAACCTTCATAACCTGTAACTCACAACTCCGCTAATTAGCACATAACGCTCTGATTAAGTGTATTTACATAACACATGCCCGGTTCAGTTCACGCGGTCACTCCTTAACGTTAAACCGGAACACCGGCGGATCTGCTGGCAGGTTGTTTTTTTTAACTCAAAGTAGAATGAGGATGATTTCGTGGTGACAATAACTTTTAAGACCACGATGATGAGGCCCAGATACTGATGAGATGATGAGGTCAAAGAGCTTCAGGGAGAGGACGCTGTTTGTGTAGCGCAGCTTGATGCAGGGCTGAGATGTGAAGGAGCTGGGCCTGGATAAAGGTGGAGGTCTACTCTAAACAGACGTGAGTACAGCTTCCTGCTGTCGCAGTGTTTTAGAAATATTGATAAGGCAGGGTATGCTAAATGCTGCCTCTGCTCCGAGGAGATGAACTATAGTAACAAGGGCTCACGTGCCCTCTCATCACACTCCCAGACACTGTTCACTGTGATGACCACAGCCAGGGTGCTTCCGGTCCCAACAGGGCCCTGAAGTAATGATAGAGCGGGTTAAGGTGCCTGTATCTTCATTTCAGCGGGTTGCTAATGCAGAGGTGTGTATAGATCACAGCTATTACTTTACTCTTCATTCTAATTTAAATAATTGAACTGGATTGAATGCATATTATTTGCAAATAGAAGATAGGCCACAATTCTAACAGCTTTACAGTAACAGTGGAAGTTAATACAGTAACGGGGTTCAATGAAAACTAATCACTTTATTTGTACAGGCGATGGTTCTCGCTACTCTTGCTATCTTTGTTTTTAAATGACAAACTTTTGAAAACGAGACCTCGTTCTCAATGGATTTTGTCTACATAAAAGGTTAATAATAATAATACATTGAAAAAAACTATCCAGCTGTTCAACCAGAGCTGAAATACTGATTAATAACTGAATAATAAATTAGTTTTTTGCTTAAAGTAAATGTCTTATCACTTAATTTTCTTCTCAGAGTACACCAGAATGCTACATTTTAAAGATCATATTTAAAATAAAATTATCCCTGCTGTGTCATTGAAAATATAATTATTAAATAATAGTGTATGTATAGGCAACTTGTATTGTTTAAAATAATGTCAGCAGGGACTGTTGGCCCTTGGGCATCTTCACATTATCAAATCTGGCCCTCTTTGAAAAAAGTTTGGACACCCCTGCCTTAAGGGAAGAAACAGTCTGTTCAGATGAGCAAGAGGTGAAACTGCATACAGTATGCAAGAGTGTGGCATATAAGAGGGCCGTTAATAACTGTACTATTATCAGGAGCATCAGTAATAACATTAACAGGAATAGTGAGAATCTTGTTATTTTCCATAAAGAAGACATTAATACATATACATGAGGACAAGCAGCCGGCTGTTACAGGCTGCTAGAACATTCTGATTGGGTGGAGACCGCTTGTGCACACAAACACGGCAGCAGTGTCCCAGGTCAGCGAGACTTTATGTTGTGTGATCATGAAGATATCCTAATATATATCATTTGTGTAAGTGTTAATAGAGGAATGCTGATGGGGTACCACCGGGCCAGATGTGTCGCTGGGAGCTGAGCTGCTGCTGCTGCTGCCCACTTCCATGGACAGGGACTGCATCTAGGGGGGAGAACGATTTCATAACTGGCAATTCACTAATGTGTTCAGATTAAGTCCGACTGCTTCCATTATGGTTTGTTACTGCTGAATCTGTCCAGGCCACAGTGAAGTTTGATGCAGGGATGTGTATATAAATAACAATAAACTGTTGTTTGTTATTTCCGAGAGGAAACATGTCAAGGTAAGCTCTCCAATGTCTGCTAATGAGTGTTGCTGTTCATGGCACTTATTTGGAGCTGCCGTTCGTTAACCAGAGCTGGTGCAGCCCTGTAGTGGCAGCTGTTGAACATTTCTAAATGTGTTATGTACGCTGTCACAGTGTAGTTTATTATGCTGTCAGATTTAAATGAACTGATGATTTGCTGTGATGTGGCTCTTGTCGGAGAAAATGATCACTTATAACAAATGCAACTAACAAGAAACACATTTAACTACACTGTATGATTAGGATGAAACAGACTGGGTCTAAGTATCGCTGTTCGTTTTTTAGTTTTTCAAAAATGTGTCTTTAATAAAATGACAACATGTTGGCAGTGTACATGTTGACATGCAGGCGAATGACAGCCATGACAAGAGTGAGATACACAGCCAAGCAAATTAACAAATTATTTATTAACCTAAAGCAACATAAGAGGCAAGCTTGAACTAACAGTAGCGTCTGGAGTCAGTCATTTTGTAGGTGAGTGCATGAGTGTGTATGCAATGTTGTATAGTGTGGAAACAAACCATAATCTCAACCAAAAGCCAAATGGGTAGCCATCGCTAGCTGCTAAGCTAAAGTACGGTAGATAACGTTAGCAGAACTGAACGTGTGAACAACTGTTGGATTAAGTGAGAAGTCACTAAAAGAGGCAGCGAGCTATGAGTGTTTAAATGTACAGCAGCTAATTAACTGCGTGTACTGAAGAATATGACACAGTTAACTTAGTTTAGCTGGAGCTGTGAAAGTATGCCATCAGACAACAGGAAGTGAGATAATAAGCTTACCGTAACACATCACTTCTGTCACAAATGTTTTATCTGGTCAGCATAAATGATGACACGACACACTCCCATACATGCACACACACTCATATAATACTTTCACAAACAACTAAAAAAATGCTTGTTATGCTTTGTGTATAAAATTGTATTCAAATTAATTCAATTTTATTTGTATAGTCCAATTCCACAAATCACACATTTGCTCTGAGCATATGGCATCTTCTGTCCTCCCAAAATAAAAAAATGAAAGTTTTTAAAGGTGGAGCAACTGAGGAGGGATTCCTCTCAGGATGGACAAAAGTGCAATATGTGTACAGAATGAAGAATATAATGACATTACAAGATAGGAATTTATGTGGTGGTTTTTGTTTCATGACCTCCTTTACCTCCACCTTGATGCTCAGGTCCATCAGGTATAGATATTTTTAATTAACCTTTATAAATATGTCAACATTGTTTCTGAAACATGCTGATTTTCCTTTAGTCTGGTATTCACACATTACACACTGGAAAAACGTTTGGATTAAGTCATTGGAAAAACTTTTGCAGTAAGGTATAGGCCAAAGGGTCAAAAAGGAGTCACCTCTAACATTTAGTACCATAAGTGACGTAAAAAACCTGACATATTTCCATCTCACTAGAATATATGCAAGGTCTCTACTGCTAGTAGTCTTTCTCTTCCGTAGTGAGGGAAAAGGATGAAAATAAATTCAAAAGAAGAAGAATAAAAGACCTTCTCAAAAGAAGTGCTATCCTCTGCAAAAATGCCCACGCTCAGGAATACTTTCACCTTTAAAGCCAATAATGACACAGACAAATCTGCTGTGGGAAGGCTGAACTACAGAATATCCACATCCTGGAAGAGCCCTAACCTCAACCCCAGGTGAAAATCTATGAACTAACCCAAACAGAGAAATTCAGAGGTGATGCCCTTGCGCGGTCTGACTCAGCTCCAAATAATTGTGAAATAAAGTGTGAGTTCCATGTGCAACAATTCAGCCTAACAGAAGCAGTGCTGTTTTCTGGGCTGGTCCAAGACCTTTTAGGGCCTCCACACCCCCACAGGACCACATGCTTCTAGGGAGCCTAGCTCCTGCCCCCAGTTGTTATATAAATATATATATATATGTATATAAATACATACATTTGTATGACTTTTCTTGACCCAACATGCTGCTAAAATTAAATACCTACACTTTACTGTATGAAAAGCTTCTCTTCTTGTCCATAACATCCCTGTAGTATCTGAAGTCAGCAGGACTGACATGTTGATACATCTGCAGCCTATGAGAAGTGTTGTGATGGTGCCAGAACGCAGTTCCGTTACGAAGTGCCGTTACGCGGTGCTATTATGCGCGGCTGTTTACTGTGTTTACAAGGCTGCTACAATCTAACCACAGGGACCTCTTTAGACTGGTCGGTTATCACTTGATATTCTGCTTTTTTGTGAAGGAGGTGTCCGGTTGCCAGGACTCATCATGGCCTATTTTCCAAGTTTATTTTTAGCAATAGTGTCGCCTTATGTTTCATCCTTAAAACACATTGCAGTGCAAAGCAATGCAACATTAATTACTAAACTATGCACCTACGTGATGTAAAAGATGAGATACATTGCTAAAATAGCGCCGGCCTGGATCAAATACATTTTTTTATATTTCTATCGTTATTATAGTAACTGATGGAAGGTCACAGGAAGATGTCCACTCAGTCCCTGTGCCTGCCAGCTCACGCTTGGCATTTATTGTTCAAATTTCAACTGAAGATGCAAAATAATAAACTGAGGAACGCATGCTTCACCCTCGTAGGACGGGCCTGGCTGCGAGCAGTAGAACTACAAGAGGCATGTGCGTGTGACAATTAATAACTAATTAATTAATAAACTGATTATTTTATTTTAAAAAGCGACAATGAATTGAATTCAATATATTCACTAATGTACAATTGTATTAATTTATCTTTAAATTGATTCATAATTGAATGGTACATTTCATTTGTAAAAGGCTTTGGCTTATTTTAGTTTTGTACTTGCGTCTGTCATATAACATCTCGCAGTTGATTTGTCTCTGAAACTTTGAACATGTGCAAGCACACTGGTGATGTTTCTCCTCTTACAGAGAGCTGTTAAATGCAAGTAAAATGGAAACGCTAAATATCAAATCCGGAACTTACAAGATGAATGTAAGATATTAACAAAAAGTTAAATGTATCGCCTTTTTGCTAATACCTTTTATAATTCATCAATTAAAAACAGAATCAAGAAATGTTCATTATCTTGTCTATTATTTATTTAATGCTTAATTTAAATGCAAATTAAAAAAAAAAAAATGTAAACACAATTTTTAAGGCTCATAAATGTATTAGCTGATTACAATAAACACTTTAAAAGTCTTTAATTATTCTATTAGCACAGTTCAAGCTCCATATGAGCCAGGTAACCACGCTATAGTCCCCCCCCTCTAAAGAAATGGTTCATAGTTTTACAATAATTCAAAATGCAAATGAAGACAACACACTACAAACAACATCATGCATTAGGGATCACTGATTTAAATAAACTGAAGAGAGTACCGTTTTTCAATTTAATCATAATTATTTTTGGGGGTATTTTATTCTTTTATTCTTTTATTAGACTGGACAGTAGAGAGATGGTAATAAACATGCAACAAAGGTTCCCTGCTGTACTCATTGTGGTTCATGGTCAGCACCTAGGTCACCAGGGCTCCCCAGTTTTTCACAAGTTTGTTTCTCTTGTAAAAAGGTTTATGAAAAATACAAGAAATGTTGAAATGATGTGATATTTTTCAGATCTACTGCGGATGCAACTGAAGCCTCTCAGACCGCCCACAATCAGTCCGAACAGAGACACCAATCAAGCGAGTTGCCCACTGTGCGAGTGTGGGTTAAGGACTCGAGACCAGGGGCCGTTTATGAAGCACCATTAAGAATCACCGCTGTCAGTCACACTGGAAATCAAACAAGCGCTGTGTAAACTCATGAAGGGTACTAACTGAGAACCAGAATGACCATGTTTAGGATCCAGGACTTTATGGATAATTAACTCCCTGAGACATGATTTACTCGTTTCCACATCTACTAATGTGGATCTGAGTGATCGGACTTCATGGGTAATATTTAAGACATGCAAAATAATGACTTTGTCCCACCTCTTGTAAGTGTTTTCATATTTTGACTCTTTAGACTTAGTCGTTTTAAATGTGAACTTTTCTTGGCGTAATATTGCAAATGATACTTTGACACTGCAGTCTGTCCACTGTTATTATCCAGGCTTGTTCGTATGTCATGCAGACCACGGAATATTTGGCCACAATGTCAATGAACATGCGTCTCCAATATGTGATGTCTGTTTTTCTTCCAACCCAGTTAGGGCTGATCTACTTCTCTGAGAGGCTTGATGAATAAGTGAGTAAAGATAAGATGAGAAAATGTTGCCACAGTACAAAGGACTATACGTCTATAGTTCCTGTCACACGAGAACCACGCTGATGAACAAAGATATTGACAGCTTTGCTGATATCCAGCCAAAGCGTCTATTTTTATCTGTATCATGTCTATTTGTATTTCCACATGTCACTCACAGAGTATTTCTGTCTACATTTTGATGTGTGTGGGTTCTTCAGGATATTGTTGGACACAAATGAATCACACTTGAGTCACAACGTGACTGTCCTTCAAAAGCGACCCCTATAGGTGGTTTGAACAAGCAGTTTATTACAACCTATATTCATGTTTATTGTTGGGCGGTGGTCTCTGGCCGTAGTAGTTCTGACTATAGCAAAGGAGGAAGTCAGGTGACGTAGTATGAAGAGCGACAAAGTTGGGGTGGATCCAACAGATGCAGGACTTTGAACCAGAAAACTATTGTTCTTGTCCTATAAAACCAAAAGTCAATGTTGAGGTAAGTAATGTACTGAACTTATGTCACGGACATAACGCAGGTTAAATTTTGATAAATTGTGTGTGGGGGGGCAAAGTTACTCTAGCAATACAATGTCCACGTCTTTTATGTAAAATAGTTATTTAACTGTTCGTCGCAACTTTTTTATTTTATTTGTGAATACAATTATTTAAGGAACAATTATTTTTAAAGTTTTCTGGTTGTGCTCTTTTGATTTACAGAATATGGTTTTACAGGGCAAATGTTTCCAGAAGAATTATATGTTTTGATGGAGGCTTGGATATGTGTAAATAATAAAATAATTATTTAACTATAGCAAGATTCTTGGGTTTTAGCTATAGTAGTAATAATGATACAAAATGATCTAAAAATGCATAGTTTTAAGTAAAAGAAAACTCAAATATTTTCTGGGGGGGCCCAAACCCAATACCTCCTATTATGTAATAATGTAATAATTATTGCTGATACCAGCCGATCCACACGCCAACATGTGAATAAGTGGAGTACATTGAGTATATAAGTTGAATTGACTTTATAGATAAAAATACAATTTGGACTTCTCAAACACACTAACATTACTTATTGCTGCACTGCATTCCAATAAAGGAGCAAATCATTGGCGTTATTAGTTCACTGCAGTATGCTAACATGTTACCATATGTACAGGACAGAGATAATAGAAGTATTTATTTTCTTCCATCAATTTTAGAGCTGCATTCATAATTTTTTGGGCAATTTGGGATGAATAACAACCCGAAAAGATACTGACATACTTTATTGTTGTTATAGAGAATGATTAGCATTGATATTCATGTGATCACTCACTCCCTTTTTGCTCAGGGTTGGTGTCCATCAGCTAACATCTGTGTCTGTCTGCACTGCTGAGCAGGTAGTGTACAGCAGGTTTATCTGAGCTTCTTCAACTGAAAGTGACCGCCTGCTGCTGCTGGAAACAAGGTTGATGGTCAGACTGAACCAAAAATAAAAGAAACCTTCACATTACCCATAGTCATTTGATCCATTGTTGATACAAAGTCATTGATTAGTACAGCTCGAATTTTCTCCAAGCATCGCTGAAGTCCCTGAAGCACTATGTGTGCGTTACAAAGAAGCGAGCGTGGCCTCTACTGCAGAACTAATGCAGGAGAGATGTAGGATAAATGCGTGGTGGGGGAGTAATAATGGCAGATTATTCTATAGTGTAGAGTCTGAAATCTACAAAGGAGGAGACAACGGATTTCAGGATTTTGTGTTTTTCTCTGCATGACACGAGTAAGCCAGCCTGTGTGAGAGAAAGGACAGATATGAACACAGTCAGAATCACACTATCTAAATCTGAAAACTAGCTGATAAATGCGGCTGAAAACAGCCTGGTGAGCTCTCCCCCCCCCCCCCCTCTCCCTGTGCTCGTACAACTAAATGAAGCCTTTGAACCTCTTCACAGTGATGGGAGCTGAATGCTCTATCAACGGCAGCATGCCGGAAACAAGCTACTGGCCCAGGAATCCAGATAAACATATAAGAGGCACTGGCCGTCGTCAACAGGCACATTCACAGGCTGACAATAGGGCTCTGATCAGAACAATGATTATGTGGGCCCTCTGCCGTCCTCTCATTGGCAGCCCACTTTCTCCATTCCTATCATTTTAATTAATTCTGTGATATTTCCAAAGTCTGGGCTGTATAGACCCCTAATGAGAAACCTCATCAAAAGACGCACAAGCCGGGCAATTTGAGCTGCGGCTGGCATGATAGTCCTCCAACCCCAATTACTTGCTTTTCTTCTTGATGCACAGCAGCGTCCATAACCACAAAGAGCTCTGCTGGGGTTGGCTCCTGGTCACCAACAGTACACCTGTATTTGTGTTTCCTTTCATTTTTTTTCCCTTGAGGTAAATGCTTTTCTTCTTTCTTTCTTTCTTTCTTTTTTTACAGGTTTGCTTTTGTGTACTGATAGCCATCTCATTGACTTTAATCAGCCATCCATCAATGTGACAACGCTCGAAGAAGAAAGGTTTTCAGGCACTAGTTAATTAATCTGCCTGCTCTTGTCTGCCTGCACTGCTCAATCATGGAGTAAATAAAGGCAGTCAAGAATGTAATTGTTTGTTTTCTGTGCAGCGATTGAAAAAAAGAAGAAGCACTTTTTCATCTGAAGGAGCTGTGAAAGTTGCCCTTTTCGCTTTCATTTGCCAAAGGTATCTCATAAAGCAAATGAGGCAGAGGTGTACACAAATGTCACATTTCAACTTATTTTTGTACTTTTTTTACTTCCTCTGATTGCAACCTCATGCAGGAAACAGAATACAAAAGTCCTGTTCTTGGTAATGTTAAACCATTTTCTGGGCTGTTATTAGTTAAAAGTCATCAAATCCTGATCAGCTCAAAGTGAAAGGATAGTACAGTCATTATAACAGACAGCAGGAGTGCATAATGACTACGATGCTCATGGAGTATAATTACTACATAAGCAGCGATTCCCTCAGGAATTATTCTGCCCCATTTTATCTTTGATTGTAGTTTTTAATCAGTATTTGCAGTGAGGGAAGAGCTGTTTACACGCCTGTAGCAAAGTATTAATGTGCATGTGCTAACTCGATTGCTTTAACTGCCCTGGGAAAGCACAGATTGGGTACAGCGTGTGTAATGATTTCAGGAAACATTCTTTGTCATCTATTAACATATGCCATCTTTTCAGTGATGGTAGTTTCTGTGTACAAATTCATATTATTATAACATATTACCAGCTGAGGTACCATGGGTATGAATGATCCGACACACATAATTAGTATTGTATTTAGTTTATAGTAAACTAAGCATCTTCAGTTAAGACTCTAGGTAATAGTGCTTTATACTTTCACATCAGTGTGCAGTTGGCACATAGAATGAAGTGTTTGCTTTTTCAAGAAATGTAAGATATTTTGTGTAAATGGTTTTGCCTTTTGTGTGTGAGAGTTTTGTCAAACAGGGCCCTGGTTTCAGAAATTGTATTATAGCAGTTGCAAAATAACTGTGAAGGAACTGTTCACTGAATAATAACTCTGAATCCTTTTGGGATTATAAACCTTCTGTGGACACAATTAAGGAGACAGGACAAAACAGGAAGGTACAAGCATATATATTTAATTCTTATATACGATAAATATATATACAAGTAATTCAAGTAAAATGTATATATATATATATATATATATATCAGTGGTGGGCCCTCAGGGCCTGCAAGGCCTTCTCTGCTGGCCTAAACAGAATCACAAAGTTATAGCTATTTTATAATTTTTCTTAAATACACTACACGTATCTTATTTTGTCATTGCACAGCTACTGTGTTCCTCAGTTGCTCTGCTTCCAGTGCAGCTTGTTTTAAGTAGAGCTTTTATCCAATCAGATTTCACCTCTGTGTCTCTAGGTAAGAAGAGAGGCCCGAGGCCTGCAGACTCACAAGTGAATCCATGTGCAGTTTAAGTGAATGGGGACGATATTGTTGATTGTCATAGTGTTCAACCAATCAGATCTTTAGTTTGACATGTTGGGCGTATTCTTTGACGTGCCAGAGCCTGCTAGCTGGCCTACAACTACGTCAGCATTAACACGCAGCTCAGTTTCCAGGTGCAGCTCTGCAGTGAGGTGCAGCGTGTGCTGTGATTGGTCAGTGGGCGAGCACGTGACTATTGGAAAACGAAACCTAAGCAGAGGCTTAGTCGGAGTGGTAAGAGTTCAAATTGAAAGATATGGAAGAAATTATGATTTTTTTGCATTTTGCTTGGTGTAGATTTTTTTATTTTTTTACCTAGCTTTGTTTTTTTAACACTCAATGGCTGAAGGAGGAGAAACGGATTTGTGAGTTGGGATTTAACTGGGATGAAACGCTGATGAAACTCGTACCGAACGGTTTAATACGAATATGTACATTGTTATAGCCCTAGAAACGAATAATAACCATAGCTGTGGCGCCATCATGAGGTTATACGGTGATATTTCAGCTGCAGGACAGCAGGGAAGGCCCAGGTATAAAATGCACGGCCCGCCACTGATATATATATACATTTTACTTGAATTACTTGATTTGAATCAGACACAGGGGCCAGCAACATGCTTGAACTTTGTGTACACTGATGAGTTTTTTGCTGATCATTAAAGTAAAACTTTTTCGCATTTGTTTTTAAAGTGAGATAAGGTTGAGAATAATTCCAGCGCTACCCTTATAGTGATGTTTTTTGTACAAGTTGAGATCATATGTGTATGTTTGGACAGGCTAGCTTTAAGGTCGAGTTCTGCATTACATTACAATAGCGTTTGTGTTGCCTTGCAATATGTTGCGTTACCTTGCAATACATTTTGCATTCCCTCTGATCCATAGAGAAAGGCTGAGCGGTAATGTAATACAGCATTGCGTATTGTGTAGTAGTTGTGACCTCAACGTGAGTCGGTGCACCCTCACATCATCAGGTTTATCGGTCTGTGACAGATAACCAATGGAGCTAGTAGGTCCCAGCCGTCCACACTGTGTCATCAAAAGAGGCTGCTGCCGCTGTCTGATTCTGACAGGCTGTGAATGTGACTATGGCCATGGGACGACATAGCTGCAGCTGTGAATGCCGCAGCTTCGGTTGTTATTATTACGGCTGTGACACGTTATTTTCTGCACACACATTAACTACATGCAGGGATTGTGTGCGTGTGGGGAAATTACATGGTTGTGCAGGCTGAACGTCGCATTGAAGCTATTGTATTCTTGAACTTCTGTGTTTTTTATGTAACACACCCGTCATATCTGATGGAAGAAGAAGCAGAGTTTAAATCCTGTGTGGCTAAACGATTCTTCCTTTGCTAAGTAATCAGTATGCTTTTTTATGTCACTTCTTAAAACACATTTTTACAGATTGGCGTTAATTTGATGACATTTTTTGCTGCTTTAGTTTATTATTGTTATTATTATTTCATTTTATTTATTTATTTTATTTTTAATTTGTTCTTATTATATGTATTGGTTTTATTGTTTCATCTCTTGCATTGTTTTATCAGGGTTTAAATTTGTCTTGCTTTTCCTTGCCTCGCTGCTCACTCAGCTTTCTGTTGTTATGTTGCCTTGCTTTGTCTGTCAAAGCCCTCTGCAAACTCCATTCTAAAATTATTATTAATGTTAAAAGGAGTAGTAAAGATTAGTCACAGTACAGCTAGCTTAGTCATGTTCGCTGCATCATAGATACAACCACAAATGCAGCCATAGTCCTGTATCCACAGCCACAGCTTCCCCCAGCACAGCCAGGCAGAGCAGCTGCAGCTCTGCACAGGCAGAGGCTGTATATAGTCGCAGCTCGGCCTTTTGACAGGAGGAATGAACAATGAATGCATCTTGTAGAGTATCACATCATCTCTCAGTCTGCAGTATCTCCAGAGTGCGTCCCTAAACTGGCAGTGTGTTATAACTGTAACAACAAACTAATCGTTGCTATGGATCAGGAGGAATGTAAAAACCATTTCAGGGGAACGCAAATCGTAAAGTGAAGTGAACATTTATTGCGAGGTTGCACAAAAGTATTTCATCTAATTCTCATAATGCATAATGTTTAATCCAAATTTCCAAAGTACATTTTTTATTCCAAACTTTCTTTTGTATTTCTCTGTGTTGGTAGCGCTACTTAACCTGACGCGTCAGATGATCTGTTTGCACAAAAGCATCTGAGAAGCCGTCATTGGAAACGGTTCTGAAAAGGGCCGACACTTTCAAAACATACGTGGCAATGAAGAAATACTCATGATATGTTATGATATTGCAGCATCTAAGCTAACCTCTTGAGGATCCCCCATTGTTGTTTAGAACAAAACAATCGACTCTCCGTGACGTCACACACTCACATAAGCCACGCCCCTTAGCTGCCGGCCACTCCTCACAGGATTATGATTGGTTAGGTCACTCGCTTGTCGGACACAAACACATACTTGAAGGCTTGAATATGGATTGTTCATGTGCTGTGATCTCCCTATTCTGGCATGATCTCATCACATCAGAATCCAGCTGCCCTGCAAGGTACATTTCTCAAGGAACAGAATCATGGTCAGAAGGTGATTTGTGATTTCACAATTTTTATTTTTTTTTAATTTAACAATGAAGCAAAACACTTTGAATCTGTTTAAATTGTATCTAAATCATGCCTTTTGGCTAGCAACAAAAGCTACAACAAATATATGAAGGAAAAGCTGGTTTATACGGTGTACTACCATCAGAAAGCTGATAACCAGATTACACTGATTGGTTTGGTTGTGTTGTTGTTGGATTACTTTTGCTGTGTACCGTTGTTATTTATTATTAATTTATATCTCAGAGAGATCATTGAGGGCAGGCCCTCATTTACAATCATGTACTTAACATTTTAATAACATTTTAAAAATCATTCACTTACTGTTAACCTGCTGATATGTCTGGTAGAGATTGCAGGCCTTAGTTTCTACACCAGCGTTTGCATGGAGGCCCTTTGACTCCACACTCTGCATCAAACTGGGGCAGAAACACATAATAATAGTCGCCAACATGTCTGCAGGGCATTCTTAGGTTATTGTATGCACTGTCCAATTTGGGAAGCCACATTTGTAGGTGTTACCACTGCGAAGAGTACACTACACAAGCTGCTGAGCAGTCTTACATCATCGAAGTAAAAAGCTTGTTTGTTAGTGTTTTGTTTCATGGGTTCACAATAGACATCAACCTTTACCTTATGAGACTGATTCTATGAATGACTTTTCTAATGAATCTAGGGCACCAACATGGTAAATATTACTTCTGTATTCATTTGAGTTGTATTAATTCATTTATTTACACTTCATTTATTCAGAAAATCATCAGTGGAATTCAAACATATCCTTGTCAAATGTGTCCCGGCACTAATAACAATTTACAGACTTACAGCATAAAACAAATTTCATAAAGATGAATCAAAATGTGAGTGTAAAATCATCAATATATTTGCGTACTTTTGTCAAATTGAAGACAAGCTAAAAGCCCCAAAATATGACAAATTCAAATAGTTTAATGAGACAGAAAACGCTTCCAGGCCATGTACCCTTTTGGGGAATCTGTCGGGAGAAGGTAACTTAGAATCTGTGATCGCATTTTACCTCTTGGACCCATTTAGTACATGTGTTACATTCTGACAAGTTATTACATGATGTGTCAGACCGTTTGATAGCCCGTTGGGCTTCTGGATTCCAGCAGCTGCTGGAGTAGCTAATGGAATGCAGAGGTGTCCCTGAGTGGAAGTCAGCCAGACAAAAGCCATGTACACAGAGCTGTCTCTCCTGCAGAGAGCGAGGGATCTGTGAACTGTAACACATGCACAGTCCTTCCCTAGCACACGCTCTCCACTCCCACTCTGACTGAAACCAAACACTGAATCCAAACCACACACATCTAATCAAGCACACAAGACCAGTAATAACTTTCCAACGAGAGGGATTATAGATTCAGGGTCACCGGCAAATCTAAATATAATGGCAAGTGTTCAAATGTGAAGGATGTAAAAAGTTCAAAGTAAACCTGAAGGCTGATATAAGGCAGAGTGTGAAATATATAGTACAGGGGTGTTCCCTGCAACGATGTTCAAGTCTGTGATTATGGACAGGTAATGGACAGATTCCAGCTTTGTTGTTGATGTATTGTCTGATGGACAGAATGTCCCTTACAGTTAGCATTGGTAACTTCCTTTAAATTGTGTTTTTATTATATTTGTTAAAATGTACATCCCAACAGCAATCAACAAATCCAATGTTCTGATAAGAAAAAGCAAAACATGTGGTTTCTGTGGCTGTCACAGGACTGTAATAAGGAACGTAATGATTGGACGCTCTACCTGCCTGTCTTCCTGTCTGCACACTCTCACACTGATGTGCATTGAACGTGCTCATGATTTTGGTGAACTGAATGTATCTGTTTGCAACTAATGAGCGTGAAGGCTCTCGCACTGTGACAGGGCTAGTGCAGTCAAAGGAGCAGAGACAGACATCCGCCACTCTCTGTTACTTCACCTCCAAAGATTCAAAATGAATTTGACGAGCCAGCGAGAGTTAAGCCTCGTTTATACTCGCAGTAGTGAGGCGCATGCGCCAGAAAATGACGTAATCACGGCGAAGTTTTGTAACTTGGCACGCGATCAGAGCTTTTCAGACGTGACTGTCACAAATAGTTCACTAATAAAAGCTCTATTTACATGTCTTGGGATTATACAACCAAGGACAAATCGTTTTCAGATGCTTTAGAAACAGGAGGTCTTATAAAACCACATTTGAGTCAATATTTTGCAGCCAAATCAGATTGTTTACAGAATATTCAACCTTCATTTCTTCATAATGCTTTTAATACTGAGTTTACAGTTAATTAGAATCCCTTCTCAGCATTGTGGAGGTTGGTTCATGGCTTTTTGCCAGTAACACTCGTTGTCTTTTTGATTCTTCACAGTACATTTTGTTTGTACGCCCTCTGGCGTTTCGGAGAATAATGCAACAACAGCTCTTGATAAACGCCTCTGTTCGTGCTCGGAGCCCGAAGGTGCCAAGTGCGAGTATAAACAAAGCTTTAGGCCGTTCAGCGCGTGTAGGCAGGGTGGAGCTCACGGTCGTTACAGCCCTCTGCTCGCGGGACCACACTAGTGCCTGCTGAGCAGAAATGCTCCTTCACGAGGATGCTGTCCCGCTTGTGCACTCGCCTGGTTTGTATGTGCGTTGGGTTAGAGACCAGTTCCAAGTTCTTTACACACCAATTACAAGGAAGCTGTTGCAATGACAATCTTGGATAAATAATAAAGTATTAAAATAAAGTAATATTAAGTTGTTGTAGACAGTTTTTCAAACGGATGAACTGAATATATAGAGGAATGTAGTAATATGTGTGAATGGTTAAGTGTCATAGAGAAGCTCAAGAGTTCAAAAGCCTCATGGCCTGTTGAAGGAAGCTGAATGAAGTCTGATTAAACGCCAGAGCATCCGACCGGTTTGAGGCCTGACAGGACGGTCTGTCAGCGTTGCTGACTTGGTGACTTTCTCCTTAGATTTAGTTACTTTCGGAGCTAATGCTGCTGCTAATTTCACTGGAGAAGAGTTGTCAACTGTTTTTTCAGTTGGATATATACAGTATAGATACAGTTGAAATCTATCTTACTCTAGGTAGTTTCCCAATACTATACCAACCTGAGCTTTAAAGTTCCCACCACTCAGAATCATTTATTCCAGTCAGAACACACAGACATGCTGCAGGAATCAGTGCAACGCACTCCTTTCAGGGATACTTTCCAAATGTGTACCAAGAAAAAACGTAAAGGAATCTTCTTGGAAATCATAACAGTACAAAGTGAAATTGTTAGCAACAATGTAGCATGGCGTTCCGTGGTCCAAGGGTTAAGAGTTTCACATTCAGACATCATGACTAGATTAGTTGTGCGGCGGTGGATAAAGCGTGACTGACGTTGCACAGGTGTTAGTTTGACCTCATGATGTGATATAGAAATCTGGCCCCTTGAGCATTTTGACAGTGGGAGGGAAATAAACAAGTTGAATGTGAATGGTCAAGAGTTTT
This sequence comes from Pholis gunnellus, assembly GCF_910591455.1. NCBI lineage: Eukaryota > Metazoa > Chordata > Actinopteri > Perciformes > Pholidae > Pholis > Pholis gunnellus. Next base: position 1,987,761 of record NC_136543.1, read on the forward strand.
TTTACAGCAATTGCTTTTTCTCTTTTTGAGACATTTTAGACCTACTAGGGCACAAACAAAGCATGCTTTATTAGTTCTCTTAATTCTCTTATGTCATCTTGTGAGCAGGTGTACGCAGCAGTAGGAACAGTTCAACACAGTGAGGCAGATTGTTGCAAATCGTGATGAGCAACAACGTCCAGTTTACAGATACTAATACAGACTGTCGCCCAACCATTCAATCTGCCTTCACCTATATTTTTCATAATAATAATTTATATATATATAATAATCGTATATAAATCTCCTTACATAACTGGTGCGCTCAAAAGAAACACCAAACTGGTACTTTAGATTATTTTTATTATATATCCACAACAAACGGAAAGTGCAACAATGAACAACTATTACAATCACTGAGAGAAAGAAATCGGCTTTTGTACGGTTTTGTGCTAATGGAAAGCTCACACATGAAAAGACAATTACATGCTTAAGTTACGAAAAGGAAGAGAAGTGAATTCATTTGTAATTAGATCTTTGGAGCATGCAACGGCAACTCTAACCTTAGTTTGCTTACTCTCTCATTTGACTGAAGATCCCAACATCATTCCTCTGAATGTGTGTCTCTCGTACTGGCAAACCTTTTGCACATTTCTCATTCCTCAAACTGCGTTGGACTAGATCACTTTTAAATCAGGTGCATAGACTGTGTTATAACCCTGTGTAATTCAAATTATTTTTGAGAATGAACCTGTGACTAATGACATTCTAAAATGCTCGACACTATAGAACTTAGAATGAGCTGATTTATCAGACAACACGCTTGGATAATCAAACCGTTAACAGCTATTTATAGTAAAGCACACACGGATGCAAATAAACATTTATTTTGCGTTATTATTTCATTGTTCCTTTTCTTTCCCAAAGTGAGGTGAGGCGAGGTAGTGTCTCTTCCTCAGCTCACATTCCGAACACTTTTAATTATAAAGTGCTTTGCTGCGTCGCTTTGCAGGCGCCCGTCCTCTCCACACATCGGCCGGCATCCTCAACGAGGCAGGAAATTGAAAGAAGGAGACGGAATCAGCCACAAAGCTGACGGAGGATGAGCTGCCGACCACAATTACCCCAAGTGCTATTCAAATGGCACCACCTCTCTTTATGGACAGTTAAGAATACCCATGCTCTCTAATGTGCTCTCTCAGCGCCGGCAATGTTCCTATCCACTGGTCATATTCAGACACACTGCTGCAGCTCACGCAAAATGGCTGCTTAATAGCCAGGTACTTAAAGACACTACATCAGTACCTGCATGCTGCTGCTGAGCTTTATAGCTCCTCGTCTAGTCCGTGAATGTTCCAGCAAGACACTGTAACAAATGTGTGCTTTGCTTATCAGTCTTTTTCTCTAAATCCACTTTAGATTTCTCAATGAATCTCGGAATAAATAGATGTTCAGTTATCATGTATGCAATGACATCACAGGAAGAAATTAATTCATCATTGACTTGATTATTTTACAATGTATTAGGGCCATTGTTAGTAGAAAAAAACAACAGATAAACAGAATGATGGGGGGGGGGTAATATCAAAGATTAGAATTAGATGTTTGCTAGAAAGAGAAACAAGAAGAGGTACTGTCGGATGGATAAACTGTTGTTTATTAAACATATAACTCCTTCTAAACCCACAAATATGTTATTGATTGCATTATGGGAAATATGACTCACCATTGTTTGGGTCTCTTGCTCTCATCCTCCAACTTTATGGAATATTAAAATATGTGCCATGCCATACCTACAAAACATGGACTTCAATTTGTGTCATAAGAAACTCGAAAATGTCAATGAGCAGATTTCCTCCCACAGACCGACGTCTTTCTGCTGTTGTGGAGAAGAAGAAGCAGGTGTGGATGAGAATGCGTCCCTCCCTGTAACTGCACAGTCACTCAAGGTCAAGAGTGGAGGCTCAGAAAAGACAGATTCCTCCCCAAGTGTGATAAGCCTCGGGGCAGGCACACACGTATTTCAGAAGTTTTCTGATCATAATCGTCGACACTATACGGTGGCCAGGGGGAAGTGATTAAAGCACTTTGTCTTCAGTCATACCTACCTCGTCCAATCCTCGTCTCTGATCCCTATCTGAACCTGACTGCTGTTTGCCCAGACGATGCAGAGAACATCTCTGTCTCCCTCCATCTCAGGCTCTCTCCACTGCAGCGCTGATTCAAAACCCTGAATACAAATCAAATGCCTGAGAAAAACATCAAACAATTATATAAAGAATAATAAATAGAGTTAAGACTCAGCAGACTTTAGTTTGAGTCTGTCATGTTGATCCCTGGGCAGAGGGGAGTAAAATAATCAATACTATAAGTGAAATCTGTTGGAGGATGTTTTACATGGATTGTTTTAACAGAACATTATATTATTATTTTCATTATTTAATCATTATTTAATCAATTATTCACTTGTCATAAGTTAATCGTACCCCAATATACAAAAGTGTACGTTCAGACTGAATGTGAGGCAAAATCCTCACTCAGGTCATTTGAACTGTTTCTACAGTTGTATTCACCGATGAGACCATTTCTCTGTGTAACTGACTGGAATCATTACTGAATTAGTCAACTGTAGTCTGTAAACTAACAACAGTTGTTTAACCAGAACCCTCATCTATGCCGAGCCATATCCAAATAGTTTGTGTTGCTAAACCTTAACCATAGATGTGGAAGAGCAGGAAACATTCATTATGAACATTCACATTCATATGAATCATGTTTGTTTTTTTAAGGCCCTTTAGAAACAATGTCATCCTGGGTCAGTTGCAATGCTAATATGGCTCATTTTAAAACACTATTAATGGAGTTTGACCTCTTAGGAGCACTGGGATGAGCTGTCAAAACAACAGTGACACATTGACACCTTGTAACGTTGTTATGGAGAGCATGTTAGCAAGAACAACAGCTGGAAACATGGTTGATGAGAGTGCTGAGCCTGAAGCGTCAGGTGATCATTTACTGTGGGTTAGTCACTTGTTGTGACTCCTTTCAAAACACATATTCCCAACTTATTGACTAGCACAGCTTTAACATTATGAGAAGAAACATATTGTGTTGTTTAATTGTGGGTCTTGATGCTGAACTGTGTGGGTTTCCATTAAGAAGAACTCCAGTTATTCCAGTTATTCTTCAACAGACACGTCTCTTTCCTCTTAGCTCGATGTAAATGAAGTTTAATCGTGCCGCGTTACATTTACATTTTCAACTTGTTTGTTTGTTTTGTGTCCACGTTGCTCCTTTGATTTTCTGAGCAATCTGCATTTTGGGTTGACTATAGTCCGAACACCATCAGAGGTAACAAACTATATATGGCTATTTGTCAAGAAGTCTTGGTCTGGTCCAAAGCATTGACATGTCAGTGACATGGTGTGTATTACAAGATACATCTTCTGGCTATTTCGACCCTTTGAGAGAGCACCCAAACCCAGATGACTTGGAACATGTATGTGTGCAGATTGTAAAGCCCTCTGAGGCAAATGTAGAATTTGGGATTTTGGGCTTTACAAAATAAATTGAATTGAATTGAAGTGTTTCGCCTTGCTAACGCTATTTTGTTAGTTTTTTGGTGCAGATCAGGTCAGAAGTGATGATTGAGAAGGATCTTCTTTTTCTATACATTGTTTTTGAAGGAAAATCTCACTCATTGTGCCTTCAACTAAATGAAGTGGACAAGAACTGCCAGTCTTTGAACTCAAATATTACAGAAACCATCCCCATAGTTGGACTCTTAAGGCAAAATCCTCTGAAATGAAGTATTAAGTTGACCTAGAAAGAGAAAGACTAGACCAAAACTACAGAAAAGTACTGACTCCTTCTGTATACAGTATGTGTGCTTTTAGAAGCCAAGCAGAGGTCACTGTTAAGATTTGGCTTTGTTGCATTTGGGATAGCTACTTGAAAATCAGGGATGTTCCGTGTAGTAGTTTTTCTAAGGGCATAGAAGATCAAATACTTGGAGCAGAGGTACAAAGCATTATAGGGGTTTGAACTCATCTCAGGGGAGCGTGGTTGATTTGAAATGATAAAAATATATCAAAGTTTGAGGTGTGAGCCAAGCAGCAAGAAGAACAAGGCTCAGGAAGGAGTGTGAGTTTTGGGTCAGAGGACCTTTGAAACAGACATACAGATTCTACAAAACCCTGGATAATGCACCGTGTGGTTAAGGTCAGGCAACTAAAAACATTTGGTTAAGGTCAGGAGAGGGAAACATTATTTGCCAGACTGTGACAGGATGCGACACATATGCATCATTTTATTTCCACCTCGCTAAAAGGAGGACACACTGCTGCATTTACAATGAAGTCTGGCATTGGACATCGTGTGCATTCCACTCATCTGACACCGGGTGGTGAAACGTTAGCTTGGATGCTCTCAAATAGGCTGCAGGGATGTAGTCAGTGTCTCTATTAGGATGCATCAGCTTGACGCTCTACAAAAGTGTGAGTTGAAGTGATTACTTTTGTTGAACGAAAAAAACACAGTGCAGACCGGAAAGTGAGCAGTTGACCAATTGATACGAATTATTGAAGTCCACTCTAAATGATATGTGATGGGTTTCTTGTTGTATGGAACATAATAAACGTAGACGAGGGGGTCTCAAAACATCAAACTTTGACCCAGGAGACCGCTGTTCGTGTCCAGTATGAAAACCAGAAGTCAACCTGACTTATCTTTCACATAACATCCGTACTTTAGGACAACACCACCTCCGATATTTTAACCACAGCCTTTTCCAAAACCTAACCAAGTTCCTTACCCAAACACTGCAGGGGCGTGTGCAGGTGCACTGGTCACGCGTGTTGCTGGACATTCGTAGGGAAATGCACAGAAAATAACAAAAGAACTCTTTTCAAGATATTTTACAAACCATTGTATAGAAATGTTGATTAGTCACATCCTGAAACTGATTTATTTTCCATTTTTTATAATGATTTTGGAAAGCACAGACAAATGATGTTGTCCTGTCACCAGAGAAAACACTTCTGTGTGTCATTCTTCACGGCATGGAGAAACAAATTCCTTCATTTGGAGGACTTGTTAAAGCCTGTTAACGCTGTAAGTGATGCAGAAAACTAATATATTTACGGGAATGTTTTTACGAGTAAAAAGCATTTCCAACTTTTTATAAAAGCAAATGCCGTCACTATTTGTTTTCCTTTTGGCACATGCTTTATCCTCCAAAGCTCAACATGCACAGCTGTTTATTTTATGCCATTGCCATGATGGCTGTTTAGAATGAGCAATAAAAAATTTAGCTGGAAGGTAAAATAGCAACATTCCCCCAAAGTGTTCCACTGGTGCACATGTGACATTAAGTTAGTGAGTCCTTTATGTCACAGCATGCTATGACGATATGTAAAAGTTCATATAGGGATCAGTTCAATTGGCCCTGGAAGCTAAGTGCTGTGCTCCGCTCTCTCTGCTGGCGTGCTGCTGGTAATTGATCTGGCAGCACTACTAACCATCTGGGCTCCAGTCTCATCAAACACAGCGGAAAAGACTTACCCTGCAGCACCTCAGATCTGTTTGGACGGGCTGGATGGATCTGCATGGCCAGTGTGCACAGAGCCAGCCCTGCCTGTCTCTGTCAACACTGCACTAACCAAAGAACCAACATGGTTACAGACAACTGCCTCTAGGAGCGTTTGGTACTTCTGCTGCAGGCAAAAAAACCAGTGTGCTTACTTAAAGGCTCCGAAAATAACAATTTCTGATTCACTTTCTGACTGTTGGCAATATGGTCTTACATTGATATCATTTTCTATCAAAGTTAGAAATATTCAACACTTGACACATAAGAGGGTGTTTGTTTTCCTTAATTTAACTTTATTTTGTCTGTTACTTATTTATTTAATGTGAAGTTTTAAATGACAAAAAGGATTTGGTTTTATAACAAAACAAACGTATGTCCCACTTACTAGCTAAATGCAGAAACTTCAACTGCATCCCACTCCATCCACTGATGCAGCTCTTGACTCAGTTGTTTTTAGCTGATGAAGGCTGTGAAATGAAGTTGAAAGCTCCAGAAAAAAAGCTTCAAAGTGGACTTTGAGTTACTAACCTTTACAATAAAAGGGAATGAGTTTAGCTGTTTTAATGGCTACGCTATAGAACACCAATGTTAGCATTTCTGTGTTCACTGTAGACATGTCTATCTACAGTCCAGTATTGTAACGGGACTGTAAGAAATGTTGTCTAGATTTTCCTTCTTCCTGTTGGTAGGCTAGCGGACACCAACAGACTAAACTAACTGATCTGCAGGACGTTGTGGGGGCAGGGCTGGATTCTCTGGCATCGTCAGAGAGGAGGATGCACCACAGAGCGCCACAGGAAGTCATTTCTACCTGTGGCCATTCAAGTCAATAGACTAGGCAGTAGTCAGCATCCATATTTATTGTTGTTGTATATTGTGGTAATATGCTCTTCTTTATTATTTATATATAATGTTTATATATATATTTATATTCTAGAATAGATGCAACTGTAAGGAAAACAGGAATCCATAGTATCGCTTATTTCACTTTTAAAGCAAGAATCATGGAGGCACATGGCTGAAAAACAAATACATTAAAAAATACAACTCTGGTCAGTTGAACATTAAAAGCAAGATTTTTGTTGTTAGTTGTTAATTATTCCTTACTTTTGTGTGTGTGAGTTCAGCCTAGATCAGGACTGTGCCTATAACAAACACTATGGTTTAGGCATAGTGAGGTTAAAGACATCAGGTCAGGTGATAGGATGAAAGACAAATGTATTATATGTTCATCTGCCACCTTGACCTTCAACCCGCACATAACTTCCTGCATTGGTTTTGGACATTAATAAGTAATAGAGTTAGTACAGACAGGATGTATAGCTCCACATATAGAGAACATGGGAACAAATCCAGCATAGCAAAAACGTATTTTTGATAAAAACACTATGAAATGAAGTAAAGACTGAGATCAAGTTTCTGGCTAACTATGCAGGCCTAATCAAACAGATAGCGTCGTATCTATCAAAGGCAGATGAGTATGTTTACTCAAGTAACAGGTACCAGCTCTGATGGAACATTTCCAATACCTTTTCCCACTTTATATTATGCACTGCACTAAATGTGCACCCCAGAAAGAAGCCCAGCAAAAAGCCACAGGCTATCAGCTGAGAGAGTGTCCTTGGTTCTACATGTCCGCTTGTGTTTGGGCAGGAGTGCGGGCTGGAAATGGCAGCAGGGAAGTGGAAGCTGTCTGCTCAATGAGAGCGACTGTCTGCTCCAATCTGCAGCGGGCACACACACTCTGCAGCGGCCTGGTTAAGGGAGGCCGGCCTGCCAGAATGAAAGGTAATCTCCGTTATCACTTTCAATAGCCCCGGCAGTGGGTCTGCATCTCGTATGTAGAGGGCTGTATCCTGCCTTCACAGCGGATTAGGACTGTGTTCTCCTCAGAGGAGAAGTGACAGAGGAGAAGTCAATCTTGAGGGAAACCTCACTTTCTGGGTGCCTTTCCGGTCTATCTCTGGCTCGGACTTTCTTCCACCACCGCTGTTTTCAACTGGTCCACATTTTAACAAACAACCCACAAGTGTTTTGCATCCGTACTTTTCTCAGTTTAAAGTAGAGCGATTACAAATTGGCTTTTACTTTCTTATCTTTTTTTTGGTTTGGTTGACACAAAAAGAAAGGTGTATGATCAAATGTATTGCTGTTTATTAGTGGACAGACATTAAGTACAACATGCAAGCACAGGTTATTCGGTGTCATCAGCACCTCTGCAAGAAACAATTAACGAGCCTACGAGAATCAAACCCATAAGAGAAGATGCATAACTTTAGACGGATAGTCTCTGAGACATAAAATAAGAAAATAATGTTTACCAGATTCATCATCCTGGTTTAGTGTCACACAGCATACAGCTGAGCCTGATGGACTGATTTGTCATACATATAGACTGTATAGAGGTAAGTGGATATTGCCGTTATGACGTCACCCATTAGTATGTGGACTACCGTTTTGAAGTATGCACTTTTGCTGACGCCATCTTTTTGGGACAAGAAGTGACCATATTTGGGTGGCAGGGTGGAGGCTCATGGATGTATGAAGAGGAAGGCCAGCCCCGACAGGGCCAGGTGCTGTTAGCAGCGTACGTTAGCACTAGCTAGCATCTGTATTTCACGTTAATTGGGATGCCCATTTCGTCTGATGAAAAAAAATGTGCCTCCTGGAACTCCGTAGAGTCTTTTTAATAGGCCTCCAACAGAACGCTGACCGTGTTACTAAAAGAGACACGCTCTTAATTATGCAAAACCTTTTCCTTCATATGATTTAAATAGGTGACTTTATATTAAAATCCACGATTTTCATTTCTAATTTCTCCAGAAAAAATCAACAACATATTTTTACAGTCACCTGCTGCCCGCCCTTATTTAGTTCATTCTTACCTGTGCCTGTACTCAGGGATGTATATAATAGTATTATCATAATATGCCAAAGTACAACATTTAACCAAGAGGTATATACTGTGGTATTAATGATGGCGTTGATAAATTAGCATTTCCTCTTGTGAAAAAAAATGCAACACATTCAAACAGAGCAGTAGGCTAATTGTTCAGGCTGTGAAGGTTCTGCGTCTAAGCAGTTCTTCTTCTCAGGTTTCATCTGTAGCAGCAGCGTGGCCTCTGTTGGTGATGCAGTCTTCATTCCAGTCAAGGTCAACCTGCAGATGTAGTGGACTCACTCACTGTCCACCTTCCAGGAAATAAAGAAAGAAAACACCAAAATAGGCTCTTTAACTGGCTCCTGAATAAGAAAGAGCAACGCAATGAGAGGAGGAAGGAGAAAGGGAATCAGTCGAGCGCTGGCGACTCGCTGCCTTGTCTCTCATCTCCGAGTGACAGCGCAGAGTAATGACTGGTAATGCCTCACTGTGATTACCCGATGTCATTTTTCTTCTTCGCTGTATTCACACTCCGCGAGAATGTTTTATCTCGGCGCTACAGCAGTGTGTGTGTGAGTGTGTGATTGAGTAGGCGAGCGAATGAATGAGTGAGGGAGTGAGTGAGTGAGTAAGACAGCGGGTGAAGCTGAGCATTTTATCTGCTCTGGCAGTGTGTTATGGTACCTGCAACACTGGCAAACAAAATTGGTGTCATATCTGTGTTACTTTAGGATGCTGTCAGAAACTTTCTCCTGGTAAAAAAAAAAATGTGCTGATCACAGAAAAAAAATGAATACAATTATGACAACTAAAATTAGATTGGATCAATGAAGAAGAAACAAATGGTATTAATTAATGGCATGCTGAATGCAATGTCATAATAATGGGTAAACATACAAGAAGAGAGATAATTAAAGTTTAAGTTCATCAAATAAGTCTTGAGCCTAAAGACCTCGACACACGGGGGGGGGGGGGGGGGGGGGGCGTGACACACGTATGACACGGAGGTGCTCGCCTGTTGAATACTTCATATCAAAACGTTTCATACCAGCAGCGATGCAAATTTGCTAGAGTTGCAGTTTTTCAATAAAAAGTTTGAATAGATTTGCGCATGCTGAGGACCAACTACCCATCCCATTGATCAGATCCCATTGACCCAGAGAGAGTCCGGCAGGTGTTATGTTGATGCGACATGTGCAAGTAATACAAAACAGTATACCTTCTTATTTACTGCTATAAACATTTGAGCAAAAATGTAAAAGAATAAACAAGAAGAAATATAATGAAGAAGAACTCAAAGAATACACATACTTTGAGGTTCATTTCAACTTCTACATTACAAGTTAGACAAAACTACAATTACAATAACAATAGTGAGGAGTAAGCAAAAAACAAACCCATTTTTAAATAGATTTTAAATATACAATTAGACAATCAGAGAATCGGAATAAAACCATAAAAAGATATGATTAGGGAAAACGTATGCTATTTTACAAGTGCTTCCCTAAATTTGAGGCATCTCTGCTTGGAGTTGATCTTATGCACAGCAGCACCACCATATGGCCCATAATACTGCAGCCAGCCAGCCAGCCCTCCATGAAGCCGGGAGAGAGAGCGGCTGAGCCTGAAGGCCTGCTGATCCTGGCTCACCTCTCTCTGTTCCTTATTCAATTAATCAAAGCCTTGATTAGGCTAACACTGACTCCCTCAGGTAATGATGAATGTGGTGCTGGAGAAGCTGCGCTGGGAACTCTGCAAACTGTACGTGAGGCGGTGGATGGAGGTGGCAGACGAGCCTGGAGGCAGGTGGGTGGAGGAGTGGTCTGAGGGGCCGACGGAGAGGTGGAATACGAGGCGAGTTTATTTGTGTCGCATCTTTCAACGACAAGAGTGATGAACATGAGACAAGAGGCAGCAAGAAGAAAACAATAAAAGATAAGCTAAAGCAAAAATAAACAGAAGAATAGAAAATGATAGTAGGATAAATGTATTTGTATTCAGTTATTTTAAATTCATATATATATAATGTATACACTTTGGTTTAAATATGTGATTTGACTACTATGTCCCCTATTAAACTGCATCATTATTAATGGAGTATACTCATATTCATGAATAAGGGGCGAGAGAAATAAATGAATCAAACTTGTAGCTGCTGATAGTTATTTTATTCAGTTAGCTTGAATGTAAACTCCCACTGATATTTAATACCTTTGTCTGAATAATGACGCTAAATGAAGTTGGACATCAACTCATTGTCAGCATTAATAATCACACAGTTTCTAGGTTTGTAACAGCATTCGTATTTACTCAGTATTTTCCAGTGACGAAAAAATTTTCAATTGAATAAGCAGGCAGCAAAGGAAGTCATGGAGCGTAATCCAGGCCTGTGTAAAACGGACACACTCACTAGACGCCGACGCTGACGTTACATGTCACACTAACATTGGTGAGTCCACAGCTTGCCACAAGTCGGTTTGTCAAGAAATCTATACAAAAGTTATCCCATTATGTTCTTTGAAATAACAACAAAACAGCAGCTTTTCTTCCCCTAGTATGGTTAAGTCCTGACCTGCCTTACTGCCTTCGTTGGTTGGGTTGGTTAGGTTTAGGCATGAGAAGTGAGATTTGTAGCCTTGTGTACTTTTATCATGTTTGTCTTGTTGTCTGTGTTGATTGTAATGTCTGTCGAGATGGATGCCTCAGGCTGTATTGTAAACCAAGTCTACCTACGGGTACCAATAAAAGTAACCTGAATTGGTTAAAGTTGGGGTAAGAATGTCAGGGTAAGCCAATCAGAGGCCTAGTAGGTCGGATCATACCTATCTTAGAATGGACCACAGAGGCCCTGGGTTAGGGTCCCTGACTTGATGTTCATATTTGTGAGTACATGTTTTGCACTTGGAATAATGAATACTGCTTACTGCATATTTTGCTTTTAAAAGACATTTTTAGTTACAAAAGACTAATGAGAAATATGTTTTAAAGAGACCAACCTTTTGCTGCTAAGGCTTTCAGGATGTCTCGCACACTGAACTCCATGCTATGTTCCCACAATAGCCCATGTCAGATAAACCGAATACAGCTGAGGAGCATCTCTTCAACTTCACATTGTGTGCTATGTAGAGCTGGGGAACCAGCCCGTGCTTATTCTCAGGTTGTCAAAAACTTGAAACTTGTACTTATATTAAACCAAACCACAATCCGAAATGTCGAAATGTCCTCGCGCAAGATACTGATCCCCAAATTGCGCCATCAGAATGTCAGTGTGCATGTGAAAGTTTATCACTCCTAATGAGCAGGTGGTCACCAGTGTGGGTGAATGCTGTCTTGTGTTGTAAAGCTCTTTGAGTGGTCACTAAGACCAGAAAAGCGCTATATAAATGCATTCCATTTACCATGTAAATATATTGGTTGGCATAGGATTTCATATTTTTAGTTGGTTTGTATAATTTGAGCAAGTAGGAGTATGTAGGGGCTGCACGGTGTGTGGTGGCTAGCACTGTCACCTCACAGCAAGAGGGGCCCGGGTTCGATCCCTCTTTTTGGACTTTGCATGTTCTCCCCGTGCCAACTTGTTTTTTTCTGGGTTCTCCTGCTTCCTCCCACAGTCAAAAGACATGCAGCATATGTTAACTGATGACTAACGAAAGCTGTGAGTGTGAGTGTGAATGGTTTTACTCTCATATGTGTTGGCCCTGTGTTAGTCTTTTGACCTGTCCAGGCTGGGATCGGCTCCAGTGGTTATGGATAATGGATGGAGGGATGGAAGTATGGAGTATTTAGAGTTTGATAAAAAGAGGACCCAGAATTATTCCTTGGGGATCTCCATGTCATTTCTGCCCGCTAAGATGTATAATTACTGACCTTCAAGGTGGCCTCTACCCTGCAAACAGGATACAAATCAGTTAAGGACTGTGCCTGAAGGAACTAAACATTTTCTTGGTTCAACATCTAGAGCTGTAGGGAAGGTGCACGCTAGGATGCCCTTGGACTAGTATTTTTACTTGGACTAAGATCACAGCAGAGAATTCTGTTTTGAGACCTAAACACACAGATTATAATGTACATGACTTTCCATCTAAATGTGCCGTTTCTATGCTTTTGGGCAGTACAATTAGTATCTACAAACACAGACAACGGCCTAAATTGGATAAATATTAAAAGCACTTGAATTGATGATGTCATGACTTTTGGAATTGGGCCACTGACACTAAATCAGTGACAGGCCCCATGAGATTGTATTCAAATGAGTTCGATTTGAATACTGGGCTTCCAGCTGTGAAAGAGAAAATGTCCTCATACATCCCAGAAAAATCAGCCTGGCTGCTGGCCCAGTGTCCCGGGAGTTGTTCCATTACTCACCGTCCGTGCAGGAGCTCCAGCATTTGTCTCTAGATGACATCGTTGACTCTCATCTCTCTGCTGATCAGTTTAAAGAAGGACTTCCTCGAATTCACAACTGAGCTGGACATTGTTAGATGATATATGTGTATATTCATGTAATAATACATCAATTCTGAAATAAATTCTCACTTCTATGCCTGAACAGCACAGGGAATCCAACCTTTATTTCTCTCCGGACAACACAACACATCCTCTACCTGTTGGCTTGATGGATTCAGCATATCCCACTGTACTATTCCCATCAGTACAAAGAATGAGTCATGTTGTGCCCCCCATGCTGCTGCTCTCCTCCCTTAGAAGAAATACTGTTTTCAATCACTAATTATTTCCATTTTGCCATATTTGGATCAATGTGAAGCTACCAACTAAACAGGTTTTGCACAGATGTTTAAAATGAAGTCTTGTATCAACTCTGTTTGCATAACATATATAATATATATATCATAATGTGAAAAGTGTGTAGGAAGTTTTACTGTAGCTTAATAACGATAGCAATAAGTGGCAAATATTAAAAAGAGAAAATGGGAAAGAACAAATAAAAACACAATATCTTCATCTCTATCCCACCCAATGGACTTTTGTTGATTTGTAGTTTAATTTAATTTTAAAGAATATTACATACACAGTATTGAAATCATCACATTCTTTCTTTAGGTTGAGAGGCAAATAATAAATAGATTAGTTATACTGTTCATTTTGTAATATTTGAACATTAGCGGCAATAAAACTCAATTCTACATATCACTATTTGTTTTACATTCATGCTGAACAAAGACAAGGCGTGCAACAGTGTTTTGGTTGGACATGCTTTTTTACGTTCTGTATCATTTAAGTGTAAAATCATGTTGCAGATTATAGACCAGTCACTGAGAGGGATTCCACCTGATGACCCCGAACTCTTACACTCACTCACTAATTCCTATTGAAACTATTTTCTTTTATGTGGTGAAGCAAGTCAGTGAACAAATGTCATACCAGAGAGGTTGCTAACTAGTGGCCAATGGTTCAGTCTAGTGGAACCAGATATACAGTGATGGTGGTCGGACAACTGAGCACGCCACGACATTCACATGGAGTTCCCTGTCAAGCCAGTTGGACCAGCCACTGCAGCTTAGCCCAAGCAGATACAATATAGATATAAGCACGAGAATATCAGCTTTTTGCTTTGCTGAGAGTGGGATTTAAAGGTACCCACCACGAGAGAATAGTAGCGGTAGATCTTGCAGGTTAAACATTCCACATGAATACTGAGGATTCATAGAAATGCTCCACTAACCTTTGGCACATTCATATCTACACAAATGTGATTATGATAGAATGATTTGGGCAAAAAGATATTCAAACAATGACTCATCACTACGGTGAATGTATCTTGTGGTATTTTTAAATAAATGAGCTGCTGTCAATAAAATGTAACATTCCGTGCAGATGTTTGCCATCACCAGGAAAGGCTTTTACCTCGTAAAGGTTAGTGCAGGAAGTGTTTAGCCGCACTAGCTTAAGAATGAACACAGCAAAGTAAAACAGACTTCATTAGTGAGAACATGATGATGATTTTCATGTAAAGTGTCTTTGAGTACTATGAAAAGCGCTATATAAATAAAATGTATTATTATTATTATTAACAGTATTCCTGATAAAAAGAGAAACTCAGCAGAGTGTTGAGTATAAGATGACTGATGTTGCACTTTTACTTTTTCTTAGCAAAAAAACTACTTGGTTAATTAAGTTTAGGATAGAAACGTACTCTGTTAGGCTTAGGAAAATATTTGGATTAAAATATGTATGTTTGTTACGTAACTGGTGATACTGTGACATAACATGAACAGCGGTCTCCTGGGTGAAAGTCCTGTGTTAGTGTGACCGTTTATACCTCCCCCCTCTCACTCTACGCGGAACGCTTTATACTACATCAGTTGCTGTGACTATGTAATATTGATGTGGACGGGTTTACATTGGAGTTAGCTGAACGCCTGGTGCGTCCTCCTGCCTCAATATACTCGATTGTTATAACAGTTGATCATAGATATTTGACTTAAATGCTTAAATGGGAGAAGTCTGTAACAAAATAACAAGTAATGCCAGTTTAATCTTCAAATACGAGGGCACTTTTTTTCTAAATAACAAAAGGTACAAAAACAGATGACGTCTGTGAACCGTACAGGCTATGACATCTTACTCGTTCTCCACTGTCCAGAAAAAGAAAGTTGGCCAGATGTTTTATCCCTCTAGGCTTTTTGGGCAGGACTGGACGGTGCGAGCATCCAGACTGTCTCTGCCAAATGCAAAGGAAGACCCCCCAACTCTGAGATCCATGCAGCAGGCTGCAGCGCTCTGGCTGCTCGCTCTGCCCGCCCTGCCAGATGGAGGGCTAATCACAGGAACAGCATGCAGCTCGAGCCCCTGAGTTAGCCCTGCCTGTCTGGATACAATGCAGGACGCTAAGCTCTGTCTTTCACTGTACTGGACTGTCACACTGCTGTTTGCTCGCTCCATCTGTCTTCTTCATTCTCTGATCCTTTTTAGAAGTTTGCCTCACTCCACACTCTGTTTCCTGTCACTTTGTTGCTTATTGTACTCAAACATTACAGAAATCCCAAGAGAAATTCTAGAATAACTCAGCGGACAGCAAACAAGAGGAACAATTTATGAACCTCTTTCATTCCAAGAGATGCAGACCCAGTTATGTTTTGTTGTCAGCTCCCGAGTATTCTCCAGAGAAGAGCAGTTGCCGGAGATAAGAGAGACTATTCAAGGTCGATGGTATTGAATCTGGATTCCTGTCCCTGACGAGATTAGCTGGCAGAGAGAGACAGAGATGTTAGGTAAACCACAATTTGAAAAGAATTGCAGTTTATAGATTATCTGTAATCTTGTTGTCCCCAGAAAGCCCCTCTTCCTAACACTTATCTGTCAATGACACAATTCCATCATGATGCGATTGTATGTGTTCAGTTTCTCGGTGTATCACAAGGCAGGTGTTCAGAACGGTGTTTTTGAACACTGCAAGACAGAGTTGGGTTTGGGTGTGAACAATAGAGGTATTTTATTTGCTGTTTTTCAGAATATTCTTCAAGCAAATAGATAAAAATCCTTCATCTCGTGGCCACTTTGAATGCACATGTTAATAATAACTCAAACACGGTTGAGGGAAGCTGTGGCCTTCATCTAACTTGATGCACCAGATGGTCTCAGAACCATCTGAGAAGCCGTCATTGGAAACTGTTTTGAAAAGGGCAGGCACTTTCAAAATAACAATTGGAAGGTGATGAGATGAACCCTCTGTCAATCAAACTCTTGCAGAAGCCAGTTTGGGAGAAAAGAGAATACATCTTTTCCACTGAGAAAGGCCTTCAGTGCAGCTCTTTGCTCTTCTTTTAATGAAGAATTACTCTCCAGTTGTGAAAGAGCTGATGCTATTGCAGCATCTACTCTAACCTCTTCAGGAGACACTTGTAAGTATTTGTTGTTTTGATCAAACAGTTTCCTCTCCTGGTCGCATCACACACACCTAAACCACACCCATAGCTGCCTGTAGCTACTCACAGGACACTAAGTTCATATAACTGTGGTTCGGACACAAACGTAATACTTGAAGCCTGAAGAGATGGATTTTCGTGTGGTCTCTTGAAATTGTGAGAATCCAGCTGCCGTATAAAGTAAGCCGGCATCAGGAAATGGTACACCAAATTATAAGATTAACATGCTTTTTGGATATTTAAATACCGTATGTCGCTCTACTTTTTTTGGCCCAGCGAAGACAATGTGTGTTTGTTTGTCCATTGGTTCTTTCTGCTCTTTGTTCCGGAGAAAGATATCTTGTCAAGTACTGGCTGGAATACCATGTGATTTGCTCAGGATATACTATTTTGGTGACCCTTCTGACCTCGTCTATAATGCTGCCCATTAGGCCCAAAGATCCCTTTTGATGACTACAATAGTATAGTATAGTTAGTATGGTAAGTGTGTCCGTGGGAAGGTATGTATGCAACCACAAGGAAAGAAAACATTTTCCTAAAGATAAAGTTATGCTTATTTTAACACTTTACTCTAATCTTTCCTTTTTTTCCCCTGTGAATTAATCAGGACTTTAACTAAGCAAAGAAAATCACTCTTTGATTGAAACGTATAAATATGAGATTAATATCTCACAATAATATGCAGAAAACAATCTCATAATTACAAGATCCATATCCCATAATTACAAAACAGTCTCATAATTAGAAGAAAATGATTACATAATTACAAATGTATTGCATCATCACACTGACCTGTTACCAGACACAGAGGATAGTGGATACATTTAAAGATCAACTGTAAATCTACATATATGTGCACATCTGGAATAAAACCTTTTTTAAGACTTAACTCCAATCTCTATTTTTTGGCCTTTTCATTTTGTCCCTGTGTCAACTTTGACCATCATGCACGCAACCAGTTTTCCTGCATGTTCAACAAGGGATTATAACCAAGATATCAGGTGATGGATAAACTAGATAAGCGGTTGGATGGTTCCAACCAGTCTGATTTTTTGACTGCTGATGTGTCTCGAGTCGGACTCTCTGCCGGACGAACAAGCAGCTTATCATGAATTGTCGGTCCTGCCTCAGAGGTTGATTGACAAGCAAGCATCATCCTGAAAAAGACATAATGTAAATGAAAGATGCCATTACTTCACTTGTGTACTGTGATCTGTAGGCTTTAGCTTCTATCTTTGTCTTTTGAACTGTTTTTTGCTGCTGAATGAACTTGACATCCTGGATATCTCCTTCAGATCTATATTAGACCATTCCACCTGCTTCTCTCTGAAATGCTTTTTAAAATGATATCATATTTATTCATAGTTAGTGACAGTGTACCATGGTAGCTCTGACAGCTTGAGAAATACAGGTATCAGAGAAAATCTGATAACAATTAGAAAAAAACATGAAAAATGATTTCATAATTACAAGATCCATATCCCATAATTACAAAACACCTTCTCATAATTACAAGAAAAAAATGACACAAGTAAAAATTCTCTGCATAATTACACACAGTTCGATGGACCTGCATGTAATCAGACACAGAATGTGTGGAAGCCCTGAGAAGCAAAGGAATCATTTCATTCTGACTGTAAGATTGACTTTCCTCTCAGGGCTGCTGTAGAAATAAGTAAACTATCACAGAATTATATTTTTGTAAGTAGATGATACAGATCTTGCAATTATGAGATACAAAGTCCCGATTTGGAGATACAGAAGTCATAATTATGATAATTATGTAATCTATTACTTTGCTGAATCCAATGCAGATTTACAGCATTGCCTTTCATTCTCTAACTGCTTTCTCTATATATGTATTTACTGATTGTTTTTGTAGTTTGTGTTGTGTGTTATCCTGTGTTGCTGCTACAAGTTAAATAAACATTTACCGAATTCAAATATACATAATATTATGTTATATATTTTCGTACTATATGATATGCACATGCACACTCTACTGAGGTAACCTTATGTGCTGTAACCCCCCCCCCCCCCCCCCCCCCCCCCAGTGTGCAGTGTGCCAGGAACCTTAATAAAGCGTTACATCTAACAGTGAGTTTCCTAATGGGGGCTATTACTCAGCTCCTGTTCCTTTGGTGATTCTAGTCTATCATCCAGTCATGGCATTTCAAAGCTTGTCAGTATGGAGAATTTCCTCAGAGCACATTTGCCTGGCCCAAAGGAAATATTGTACATCTCTCTACAGGTAAGCACATGTACTATTAGTTTACTGCATGTGTTCTGACAGCAACCACAAAGTCAACTGGGTTCAAAAAGTATTTTGATCTCCCGGCTCCAGTTTGTAGGTGTGAATGCACAGTATGGAGTCAGGGCTTCTCTGGGTCTGTGACAGTTGTGTAATGGACACTGACAGGCCAGCCCAGCTCCTCTGCAAGGAGCATGTTTGATGGAGACTCATTAATTACCCAAAGCGAGGGCGGCCATCCGCAGCCTTTGGGTTGGCCTGCCCATCACCTGCCTGGTTAAGGTTAGAAATCATTCAGCCATCATTCAGACTTCCTGGAAATAAAACGTGTCCTCATCATGAAGAGCATTGCAGACAGTGTTGGACTCTGTCACGGCTCTTTGAGTGAACAAATTAAGGAGACAGGCAAGGTGAGGTAAGGTGATGTTATTGTAATACGCTGGAAGTGTCAAAGAAAGAATGAGCAACAGGGGAAAAAGCAAGTATTCTTGTGTCTGACAACCATTCATGAGCACATTCAGTTTCAGGGTAAGCTAAGCAAAGAAAGGGTACAGTGTCAGAAACTACAATGATCATACGTTAGTGAACACCACTGGTAAACTAAAGAATGAGGTCCTCATTCTGAGTTGGTAAGTGAAATGCTCCACGGTCAAACTTACATCCTAAATGACCTATACAACTGGTTTGCACCACTTGATTTTGTTATATGGTTCTAACAAGATGTGGTTAAGTTTAGGCAATTCATATCTGATGGCTAAAGTTGTTGTTAAGTTGTGGGTAAATAATAACAAGATTAAAGGGATAGCTGATCAAAAATACACATTTTCCTCTTACTCGTAGTTCTATTTACCAACCTATTGGTGTAAGTTGCCAGGTTTTGGAGTTGCCTAGTCTCCTCCCGATGATCGAGCACACCTTTCTCTTATTCTGTTTAATTGATGGGGCACGATTTTAATTCCAAATCACAAATTGGTTGATTGAGCTTTCAATTCCGACTAAAGTTCAGCGCTATCATATTGGGAGCATACCAATGAAACTTCTCCTGCCGCTAAACCTGCACAAATACGACAAAAAGAAACCATGTCCTCCTCAAAGCACCTCAAAGGGTCAAATTCACCCCAAACTGCGCTGGCAAGTAAATAGCGTATATCTGATATTATATAGAATGTTTCAGTTTCTCCCAATAAATAAGAATATACAGCCCATTTTGGTATAGATAGTCACCTATTAATTATTGAATTAATTAATAAAAAATAAAAGAAACTCTTGCCTTCAATCAATCTCACTAATAAGATGTTTGTCAAATGTTGCGGGAAAATGGCAGCAGCATCTTGGCGATAGCCTCAGAAAGGCTAAATAGCAATACCATAAGCAACATCAAAGATTTTCACTCTTTTTCTACATAAAGCTTAAACAGAGGACCTGATTCGACGATCTGTCTGCGATAGTCAAGACTTGACCAATCAGATTTCACTATGTCAATTCTTATTCTGGGACGCCCCTTAAAAATAAGGTCATTGGAACAAACAAATCATTTATTCCGTCAATTGCACTCAGTTGCAAATTTGTTTTGCCGTGTTTGTGCTGTAATATCATCAGCGTAGAGTCTTTTGTGAATCGGACCTCACGATGGGGCAGATAGGTGTTGCAAGGGATACGGAATTCATGTTGCTTTCAGCGGCCGCAATCCATTCTTTGCCCCCGAGTATGGACTCTACTGTGAATCTGCAACTGGTTCATGTCAATGCAACGAAGCCATTACTATTGTGATATTACTTATAGATGCTTTTTATAAGACATGTCAAAGTATCTGTTGTTTATTGGTGAAGAGGTTTGCCTATGGGTCATTCTCAACATGTATAATCTCCACCGTTGCATTTCTAATTGGGTTCGGTGGAGCAATCCCTAAAGTATCGATACTACAGATACTGAGTCTTGTTTTGATACCGATACCAGCGTCAATAGGATCAAAGCAAAAATATGGATCCATCGCATGTTTGATTACGCTCTGAACGCTTTTCTTAGTGCATGTACTCGTTGCTTCCCCGCTGCTGTTGTGTGCATACTCACAGCGACCACCTCCTTAGTTCAGAGAATTATAAAATATTAAATATGTATTTACCATTAGAAACGGTCCTATGTTTTAACATGCATGTGATTGAGTAATTAACAGTTAATAGCACCATGAAACAGCCATGTTTGGCAAATTGTGGTAATTAAAATATATCCTGAAGTAGCCATCAATGATGCATTCAGCTCATAAATGAATCATAAAAACACATTTTACTTCCCTAAATAATACTACAAGTAGTGTTTGAAAGTGCCTGCCCTTTTCTAAACAGTTTCTAATGACGGCTTCTCAGATGGTTCTGTGTAACAAACCATCTGGCGGGTCAGGGGAAATTGCCCACCCCTAAATTATGAATTAAAAGGGAGCCATCAGTAAGTTTATTACTTACAAAACTGCAATTTTCCTGCACAGTTCAAATATTTCCTGTGAAAAGGTCCATTCTATGAACTTGAAGAAGAGATGAAATTCACATATGTTTACTTACAATATTAATTTAATTGCTATTCAAATAATTAAAATGTATTCACATAAATTAAATAATTTCAATACAAAATAAATGTATATGTTTATATGTCAAAAATGAATAACTTCAACACTAAATGCAAGTTTTTGTCAAAAATAATAACAATGTCAAAAGTAAATGCAACTTTATATGTCTAAAATGTATAACTTAAATACAAAATGCATGATGATATGTCTAAACTACACATTCAAACATGTTGTGTATCCAAAGCAGTCTTTTTTTCTAAATATACACTTTGTTCTTTTCTTTGCTGGCCTTTAGGGAGGCATTCCTGTTTGCCCTGAGAAGGTCAATGAAAGGACATTGCGCTTTTACTTTCTGTGGACAGCATTTAGTTTACTGAGGTAAAAAGACTTCGGCTCACCCAGAGTGACATTTTGAACTGTGCCTCGGAAGCCCTGACCTGCTCTTCTACTGTAATGGCATTGCATTACAGCCAGTTCCAGCTTACTGAGTCTTAAGATTGAGCCCTTTGCAGTTCAAACAGGTGTGACATTCAGACAAGCTGTTCTCCTTTGTCCTTGGCCACATATCGAGATCTCCCGAAATGTAATGTTCTGTAGCTGGCTGATGCTTGAGTAAGCAAGGGGAATGCTGGGTTGAATATATCAGTCGACACTCTCTCAAGGTGAATAAATACCGTTTTTTACAAATCTCCAAATATTAGATGCTAAAGGCAAATCCAACAATTACTGTACATGTTCCAATAAACATTCCACTTCATTTTAAGGTAACTACTCAGAGGTAAATGATCTTCTCTTGGTGACAAATTACATTTTTTCATGGTCCAACAATCAAGATGTACTGTGTAGACTGAGGTTGAGCATGAAACAATCCACAGTTGTTAAAGCTCTTAGATATCCAAAATCAATCCAAACCCCTCAATAATCAACTTCACAATCCTCTGTCATTGTTACGATCAGCGTGGATGTAAAGGATGACAGTGGGTACTCTTGTTAACACACTGCATGTGATGACTATAGACTGTATATAGATAGACGGCGCATCTCCACTTTCTCCCCCTGTACAAAAAGTTGCTAAGCTAGCTAACAGCATGATCAAAGACTGTACCGGTAAAGATCTTTACATAAAGTCTATGTTTGATACAGACTGTCACGGTTATGAAAGTTGAAGTTACATCTCTCTCGTACAATTCCTGAGCATCCGACTTTACAACTAGTTCACTCAGAGCAGCTGTTGATCATGACGTTTCACCCCTTTTTATAGCGTCAAACAACCAATTAAACCTTTAGAAAAATGAACCCTTGAACATACATCAGCGTGATAACTATTTAGATACCTATAATCACAGAAACCCTCCTTCGGAATAATTGATTTGACGTGTACATTGATTCTATAGTTTGACGCATATTCAATCCGCTCGGGGGCTTTATGACCTCTACTGCCTCCAGCCAGCAGGGGGTGATCGAGGGTGTGTCGGTTAATGAGTAAAGAAAAGAAAGAAAAAATGCTTCTGTGTGGTATACTCTTGTGAAATTTTAACAAATTACATGTAATTAATACTCGTTTAAAATGATTGCAGAAAACAAATTGATATCTGTCTTGGTGGAAGGATCCCTTAATGTAACCTTGTCTGACATATTGTGTACAAACAACAACTCTATCTCAAGAAACGAACTGCTTATTGAGCTTGAAGGTTTATTTTCTGCCTTGGAAAGAGTAGTTTGACAAGAATAAATCTTACTTACTAGATTATTCCTGGAGCTTTCAGCCCCATCTCATTGTCTTCAGCAGATGGAACCTTCACCACAGCAACCAAGCTAACCCCATTGGATGTGGAGATGGTTCATTTGTCATCAGATCCGTCAGCAAATGAAAGCCATGAGACGTGGCCGAATGCTCTGGAAGAAACATAAGCGGACATTAAGCTAGGACGTTTTTTGTTGTTGCTGTTAGGTATTTAATAAGAAAAATGTTTTAGCATCAGGAGATCAACGTCTTAGAACTTTTCCCAGCCAAAAGTTGCTTGAAAGGCTTCCATGCTATAGATTGAATCACTATTGTGTTAGTATCAATCAGGGATAGAGAGTAACAAAACAGACATTCATTTATATGGTAATGTGACTTTTAAGTGATTATTACCTCAGTAATGCTGTATACATGTTGTGGGCTTTCCTCCTCACATCAAATTAGAATCTAAATTTCGTATCCCCTGCTTCAAATCACCTCATCCATCAGGAGTCTATACAGTAAATTATCCACATCCCCTGCTGTTCCTCATGTCTCTCTAGCAGCTCTGCTCGTTGTCAACCTGCAACTAATAGCATTAGGATGTCCTGGTGCAGGGGGAGGTGGAGGGCTGGATTCACTTACCTTGCACTGATGGGACTTGCCCTAAATGTTGCGAAAACAAAGACGCCCTTACGTCATCTCTCAAATATTCCACTAGATAGAAGGTCTTTGAGGGTCTGTGAAGGGTTTCTTATGTCCGTCTTTCTAAAAATGCATCTTCTTGGAGTTTTCTTTCTATGTTCTAAGATAATTGTTAGCGTACAACAAAACTACAGCTCCTTTTGAATTCTTACCAGCTGTTATAATAACATATTTAGCAGCAAAAATAGCAGCAAAGTATGTCATTGGTTACTGTGATATAGTGTGATCATATTTTTCAAACTCCCAAACCAGGACCCTTTGGTGGAGTACAACGCACAGTACTTTATGAAGGAAGAAATAATTCTCCAGGAGCTCTTTAGAAAACACCGACTTTGTCTTCTGAATGACAGCTAACTGTTAGCGTACTGACAGGTTTGGTCAAAAATAGCTGCAAGCGTCATAGCAGCCTTGACAACAACTCATTGATTAGGTAGGTTAGGTAATAAGAAAGAAGAAAGAAAGAAAGAAAGAAATATTCCTTTATTAGTCCCACAAGGGGAAATTATTCTCTGCATCTGACCCATCCCTGTACATAGGGAGCAGTGGGCTGCCCATGCAGGCGCCCGGGGATCGTCACACATCTCCATGTAAGTGCTGAAAATAAGTATAATCGTATTCAAATCATTTCAATTGTGATAGGGATTTGGTAGGGAATCAAGGGATTTGGTAGGGAATCATTTAGTTGTGTGAGACCAGACATCCTGCACAAACCTGGATGTCTGAGCACCATATGTTGATATCCACCCTGTACTCTCTGATCTAAACATCTGTGGTTCAGCCCGTCACTTTCTACAATTACTGAATTGGTCACAGAGACATGACTGTTTCATGAGGAATGTTTTAAATAGTCAAATTGTATAACTGTCATAACTTGCAGGTCCTGTTTTTGTTGTGCTACTGTATATTTGTTGTAGATTTAAAACGCATGTTTTTATGTAACTAGTGATATCTCAGGGATAATGTATCTCAACAGGTCACTTTAATTGTGAAGCATGTGTAATATATTTGTCACATAGATTAGTGCTGACTTGGATCAAATATGTGCCCAAAAAACAAGACAACCGCGATATTACAATATTTGTACTTTGTTGTCAAACGATCAGGGTGAGCATTCTACTGGATACACTTTGCTAAAACTTGAAAGGATATGGTTTTCCACCAATTCAGAGGAATTTGGGTTAGTCTAGTGATATATTCTTATACATAAAGGAAATATAAGAAAAACACCAGTTTGTGTTTTTGGTTTAGTTTGTTTCCTCTTTTATTTTGAAGTTCTCTGCCTCTTGTGTCCTGTGGTGGTTTGACTTCCTGATTTTGTGTTTTTCCCTCCTTTTTTTCTGTGATCCCTGTGTTGGATTTGTTATATATATATATATATTAAAAAATATTAAAACTCCTGAGATTAAGGTTAAGTATAAACTTACGTATACTTGATTTCATGACAACTCTGTTTACAATTCTTGTAGTTTCCTGCCATATAAATTGGATGTTTTAATTACCCCTTCCTGCAAGTTGTATCTCAACCACAGCACAGGACAACGTCTCTAATACAGGACACTGATTTCTGGTGTAATGTTGAGATTAATAATGTTATCCATTCATTTATTATGCATATAGATACACATGTATATCTACAGAGGTCTGTCTGTGTCACGATAACAACGTCTATCTATGTTGTGTAATTGTTTATGTGGTGGCGTGGGCGTGGTTGGGCTCACCTGCAGAGGGGACTGAGTGTGGGGAGGGAGTGGTTCAGGGAACGGGGCCGGGGAGAGGACTAATCAGCCTCAGCTGGGGACAATTAGTAATGGTATCTGTCCCCTTTTAAACGAGTAGTAGGGACGGAGGCGAGAGACTGACACACAGGCGGGCCGAGCGACGCTGAGAGCGAGAAGTCGGACAAGGAGGATCGCACATTACGATCCGCTTCCTGACTGTGTGGCGTCATTGTGCCTTAAGAACCCCATGGTAACAGGGACATGTTACAGTTTAATTCAATCTTTAAATGATCAGGTTTTATTCAGTGATTTGTATCAAACTATTTTGTATCATTTTGCAGCTGAAATAGCACAGAGTTCAAATGATGAAGAATTCAAATGAATCTGTAAATAACTAGTATTCTGTAATCTGTAAGCGCAGTTCTGTCCGTCTGCAGGCTTGAAGGCCCACTGCGAGCAGAAACATCTCCACTGGCTGAGAGGACATTCAGCCGACCTGAGAAACAAGAACCTTCACCTGTTTCTAAAATTCTACAAATATGATCGATAACTTTAATTAAATCCTGCACGCCAGATCTTTCTGAGAGAGATAAAGACGAGGAAGAACGGTTCCAGCCGAACCTCAACGAAGAAGACGACCAGGTTCCGAAGATATCAGAGAAAAACAAATCCAGCAAGAGATGAAGAGTGTGATTCAACAAACTATAGTCATCCAACCAGATGCATGTTTCAAAAGAGGAAGAGCATGCAGCTCAACCTCCAATCTGCCCATCAGAGCCGTGAGGGGAAACAATACCATTTCCAGTAAATACGTTAATGTTCCTAGGCCAAATAAATTTACGTCAACTAATAAAATAATCTTAGATAGAAATATCTTAGGTCTAATCATCTAAATACAATTTAAATTACAACTAATATAAAGGTGCTTCCCAAACTCTCAGTTGCTGAATGGTAAATGTTTGGAGCCAAATTCAAGGTATAAACGTCAACCGATGGATGTAATTGATAGACATCAATTAATGATAAGAGTCACTGATTCTACTGGTCACATGCAATCCTTTTCATTTAGTTGTAGTTTGTCGTTATTCATTGCACTGTTCATTATATTGTTCATTCATTTTGTATATTTGATCGTTTATTCATTCATTTTCTGTTTATTAGTTTAGTTATGTAGTTAGTTCAATATTTATTTTATATATAAAGAACTTGATCATTTCATTTGTGTGTATATGAAAGTAATAGGTCCCTGTACACATTTAATTCAGATAAAAGTTGGCTTGAGTCCGATTTATCAGATTGATCCCAGTTTGTATATGTAAATGATGAATCCTCCATGCACACCAACGCTAGTCATGGAGTTCTACAAGAGCCTTTGCATGGACCAATTCTTTCACCTTTATATATTCTTCCTTTAGTCAATATTATTAGAAAACACTCCCGAAACTTTCACTGTTATGCAGAAGATACCCAATTATATTGATCAAGCCAGACGAAAGCAACGAGTTAGCTAAACTCCAGGCATGCCTTAAGGACATACAACCTGGATGACCTGCAACTTCCTAATGTTAAACAAATCTGAAGTGGTTGTACTTAGATGTACTTAGCCCTGACCACCTCCAAAACAAATGATTTGATGATATAGTTACTCTCGATGGCATTGTCCTGGCCTCAAGCACCTCCGTACAGAATCTCGAAGTTATCTCTGATCAGGATATAACTCCCACATGAAAAAAGTTTGCCATGCCTGTTTTCAACCATGTAACATTACAAAATAAGACACATCCTGTCTTAAATCAATGCAGAAAACTTGAATACACTTGATAATTTGGGTCTAGATTATTGCAATTCCTTATTATCAGGCTGCTCTAATAAGATTCTCCAGTTGATCTAGAATTCTGCAGCATGTGTACTTACAAAAAAACAAACAGAAGAGATCATATTACGCCTGTATTTGCTTCCCTCCACTGACTCCCTGTAAAGGTCTGAGTAGAATTTCAAATCCTCCTCACCTGCAAAGCGCTTAAGGGTCAGAGACCACCATGGCTCATATAGTACACTATTGCTGCACTTGAACACTACGCTCCCAGCTGTTATAGGCCTGAACTTCCTGTGATACACTGAGCTCCTCTTTCTTTCTCTCCCTCTCCGTGCATTCTTGCCTCGCAGGTTTCCGCGGATCGTGGTTACACCTGAGCCGTGGTTGTGTCTGCTGAGGAGAAAAATAAATGACCAAGCATATAAATCCACCCACATATCAGCCAATGTAACAGCTACACAAACAGGTTGGGTATGTGGCTATGGTTTCAGGCCAACCCTTGTCCCTGACTTTCCCAGAGAGGGGATTGCCCGATGAGTGACTCCATTTTCTTTCTTTACCCCAAATATGCCTTTAAATGAGTGTATCTACCCTGTTAAAATGTTGTTTGTTATGTGTTGCATGATTCAATTCAATTGAATTTATTTTGTATTGCCCAAAATCACAAATTACCAATTTGCCTCAGAGGGCTTTACAATCTGTACACGTGCAACATCCTCTGTCCCAGGACCCTCACATCAGAACAGGAACAACTCCCCAAATAAAGGAAGAATAAGCCAGATAACCACGATCCATGGAAACCTGTGAGGAGAGAAAGCACAAAGTTAAAGGCAAAGTTAGTAATGTGCATTACCCACAAGCCGAAACAATTTGTTCTATATTTTATTTTATTTTTTATTTTATTTTTTATTATATTTAGTTATTGTGGTTTTTGTACTTTTTGACTTAGTTGATATTCTTTACTGTTTATTACTTATTTATAATACTTGCTGCTGTGATCCTGTAAATCACTGCAGGACTAATAAAGGATTATCTCTTATATACTACAAGTGTTCTTTTGTGAATTTTGACCTCTTCTCCATGCACCTTTAAAGTAAGTGAAGTTGTGCCAGAAATTCCCACTTACCACAATAGTGTTGAAAGAATTGGTCGATAAATTGATTTGTCAAAATGAACTGCATGTTCGCTGTTGCTCATTAAATCATTTTATATGGAAAATCGGAGGGTTTTAAACTAATGGTTGGACAAAAATAGATTTGATGTCGTTCCAGTGGGCTTGGCGACTGTGATGGATATTTGAATTATTTTCTGACATTTACTAAACTAACAATCAACGCTTTAATTGAAAATTAAAATGATTATTAGTTGCAGCCCTAAAATACTGAACATACTGTGGAGCAAGGTTGTGTTTTTAGTGATTTCCCTTGATATGAAAATTAGTTGTTTTTTTATTTCTGTAAATACGAGGATTCAGATGAGAAGCCAGGGTTATTGGAGGTCACAGATTACAGATGGACAAACAGAAGAACTTAGGATAGAAAACTATTTTACAGGACAGTTGCTTTGGTTTAGCGAATAACTTCACTTTTTCTTTGCCGCATGCAGACAGATCGTGGTGTCATGACTTGGTTTCTAAATAAAATCTCCCCCTGAAGTGTGTGCCTTTAACCTGTGATTTATTCATAATGAATGCTCTACATTTTTTTCGTTTTCGGGCGCTTGAAGCGGCGCTCGATTTGTTTATCAAAAGCTGATAGAAAAGCGTAATTCATCCTGGAATGAAGCCGCTCATTGCAGTCAGTGAACATGAAAATTGGATTCAGGTAGATAAGTCAATCTGTGGATCGGATCCTTTTACCGTGGACCTGAGAGAGCAAGAGTGGGGAGGTGGAGAGAACGCTGCTACAGCGTTTCCATACCATATCAGTCCATAAATGTTTATTTACTTCACTTCACTTTTGCTTGAAGAAAGGGAATGCATTTTATAGCTCTCTGCTCTCTGTTATATTGAGTCTTTCTTTTATTTTCTGGCTAATTAAATACAAATATTTCCCACAATGAAATGCCATTAATTGCAATGTATGTTCTGAAAAGCATACAACAAGTACAAATGTAGTTTTATACTACCCTTGAAAAACATAATTAACTATTTTAAAGGTATATGTAAAGCAATACACGTTGGCATATATATATTAGCATGATTTGGCAGCTAATCCAAATGGAAAATATATGTTGTATATATTGCATTTTTCTGCATGTGGCTTTGTGTTTGTAATAAAATTGTGTTCCCAGGACATTCAAATGCGCTTGAAAACATTGGAATTCACCACCGTATGGCAGCTCCAGGGCACTGGAGTTCAGCAGTGTCAGCAGCGAGGGATTCACTTCCTACCCATCCATGTAGTGACAAACATCTTCAGAAGAAAGTGCTTGGGGTATATGGAACAATATGCATTAAAAAAATGATGTCTTTTGAAGTGTGTGTGTGTGTGTGTGTCTCATGGAAATCACATATTGGAAGCAAATTTAGTTTGGGCTGTATGTAAAGGATGTTACCTGGATGAACACAGAGACCGTTCATCTGCTTCTGCAAACTACTATAATGATTCTGTTCTCTACTGTTCATATCAGATTCAGTAAGATAATACAGATAGATAGATAGATAGATAGAGAGATAGATAGATAGATAGATTATAAGTACTTTCCAGTACTTCCTGTGAAGCTGTGGGGTTGCTACAAGGTTATCTGCATTATCCAATATTAAGGAGCATATAGTCATGTGTTCAGAATTGTAGCACGGTGCTAACTACAACAGAAACCTCTTATCGTGATCATGGTTAAAGTGATCAATGAGAGTAGTTCTGCCACCGTATGAGCCCCAAGGTTGAATATGAGAGTGAAGCGTGGTAATACTGTGGCAGTGCTCGGACAGAAAGCATGGCATTGACTGTGAAATGTAAACATGTATATATTAGGTTGTGTCAGATGGCATGTTAATAAGGGACAGGGGCTGCAGGGTACGCCCTGGTTTAACAGCCAGATCACAGCCTGTTTTAAAGAAGTGCAATTGGTAAATTGCACGTTGTCTGGACTCCTTGTGTCCCATAACAACAGTAAATATTTGTAATACTTTGTAAATTGTTCTCGGGTATATTTGTCTTGTTCTGAACTCTCTAAATGTCGTGATGACCAAGATGAGTGTAAAGGGGAAATGTGGAAAGCTGTCATTTTCCCAGTCTCTGCTTTGCCAGATCATCTGTGGTACGTTGCTGTATGTGAATTGGTAATAGGAGCAGGAGGAAAACTCCTATTTGTGTCCATTTAAGATTTTTGTTTTCTGTGATTGATAATTCAGGCTGTGTTTATCCAAATGGCATTGAAATTTCGCAAAGAAGTCCCAAATTGAAATTTCTCATCAATTACATACATTTAACATCACTGAAGTTGTCTTTAAGTTCACTTTTGGGTCTCTTTTAGTAGACAACAATTTCTCATTGAAACCCATTCAAAACCATACATTTTGATGAAAAACACATTTTATTATTAATAGATGCATTCAAATAGGTTCAATAGATTGTTGGTGTGTTTTGACATGCTGTCTGTAGAAATGTGTGGTGACTTAGCAATAACAAAGAGGTATCCTGGCTTTACAAAGCATCAGAGTTTGCACACTTTGCATTTCTTAACATACAAAATGTGATCTAGATAGTTTCCTACTTAAACAACTTTGGTACAGCTTTGGAAAATTGTTGGAAACAATTGGATTTCATTTTTCACACATGGGTTAAAATGTAGAGAATTTTTGACAATGATCTAACCTGTGTTTCCCCCTCTTTAGATGCTGTCGTCAGCACATACAAAACAACACACACCAAAGCAATGTGAGACCATGACAAAATAACTGAAGTATGCATCAAGAGAGGTGATGGCGGCAAGCAATATAAAAGTTGCTGCTGTACCTCCAGACTACAGAGCAGCATCTTTCCTCCGGCTGTGAGACTCGTCAACTTAGCCGCCACATTCTGTCATAGAAAATAGTTTGGGTTTCATGTTTTGATTATTTAGCATAAATGGGACTACAACTGCATTTGTTGCACAACTCTGTGTTTTCAAATGACAATAAATTAACCTTGAACCTCTCCATTCAAGACCCACATCCTTTTTTGCCATAATTTTTAATAATTGCCTGGAGTGGACCTTCATTATGTTTTTGTTCCAGTTTTACTGTTGTCAACAGAGTAGTTCCTCCTCCTCTGAATAATGTGTATATAGTATTCCAACCACTGAAATTGCTTTAACACTAAACATCATCATTCACACCCATTCACACACTGATGACAGGGGCTACCATGCAAGGTGCCACCTGCCATCAGGACTATCTAGTCATTCATACACATGTATACACTGTAGAAACAGCCTACGGGAGCATGTTGGGGTTAAGTGTCTTGCCCAAGGACACATCGACATGGACTAGCGGAGCCGGGGATCAAACCGCCGATCTGATTGAAGGACGACCCTGCTCCACCCTGTGGCTCAGTATATATATATCTATTTTTCTGTTGTGTTTACATTCTGGCATCTTATGCATAAACAATAGCATTGAACGCATGGAATATGTATATCACTGATCCAGTCAGTATTGTGTCATTCAATTGCAAACTAGGTTATAATATACTTGAATGCACATAGTGTAAAGTGTAGAATGTAAAAGACACATATATAGTTTAATCTATAGTTTATATCATGTTAAAAAGCTAGACGTTGAAACAACGTCACAAATGGCACTCTACGTACCCCTCTAGCATCAGTTTTGCATGTGTGAATTACTGTTCATCACATGCATACACCGTCTTACAAAAAATAAAAAATGTCTATGTTCACAGAAACCACTTGGTTAGGTTTGGGCAACAAAACTACTTGATTGGGTCTAGTAAAAGATTGAGGTTTGGGAGAAAAATAAGTGTGTGTTGCATAGTTAAGTATGTTATGTATGCAAAGTAAGGTATGTATGTTACGTAACCTTCGTAACGTTGCGTAACTGTTGTGTTTTTTGACCCATCCATCCACCCCAACCTCCTCCCAATGCGGCCATTTTCCTGTTTTAAACATAAAGTATAGGCTATGTGAATGACGTCAGGGAGCCCTAAACTGTTGCCTATAATTCGGTTGAAATGGCCTTTACTCCTGCTGTAACCACGGCCACGTAGAGCGTCATAGATTGACTCGTAGGGCCACTGATCGAGCTGCCGTTTATGACTTACGAGTGAAATCATGATGGAAAAACCAAACACATTTTCACTCAGGATCGGATTAAAATCACTGACCAGTGCATGTTATATTAAAACCACTGGACTGCTTCTAGAAACATTCTGGGTTCAGCTTTTGCTCATGTATCATGGGTATGGATTTACACAGCAAGTGCTCGGTAATCTATGATTGTCAGTGAATTATCATCATTCAGTGATGGTTTCCTTGTGTGCTAAATTACACCACAAAATGAGTGCATTTGTTAATTACGTTTACTTCAATGCTACTTTCAACTAGTGTATAATACCTCTAGCTAAACTACTTAAAATGAACAGATGTTTGTACCTCCACTGACTACTAAGTACCGTTTCAAAGTAGCTGGACTATCATGTTCAAACGAAGAAAACTAGAATAGTTTTGAAGAAGGTTCCACCAACATGGGTCAAAATAAGTCAACATGGGATGAAACTTGTCAAGTAGTTGAAAGGGAATCGTTGGAGTTATACTTACAATGAAGCAGATCAGTGTTACAGTATGTCTTCACAAAGAGGGATTATCACTCAACATTTGGCGTGTGTTTTGGAAAGTGCTTATGACTGGTAGTGGTGCGCGTAGTGGTGGAATAACCATAGTTTCCAGAAAGACGGTTGGCCCAGCGAGGAGGAAGAGCAGCTTGTTTATCAAAGGCTTGACGCTGCATATTACGTTATCAGCTCTATGCACTGACGCTTGTCGGTGAGAAGTAGTGGAGAACTGGCAGCCCCTCCATTCCTCTCCACCGACGAGCCAAACTACACACGCTTTTCTTCTCATTCCAGCATGGGACTTTACTGGGGGGCTTTTTCCTGTCAATGCTGAGAATGAACTCATAAGAAGCGTAGTATGATGACACTAAATAGCATTTTAACAACATTGTTTCAAAGTCAAGTTATTTACAATGTAGATACTCTATGTAACAAAGGTCTGTATCTCATTCCTGACTAAACTCGTTAGTCAGGGTATAAACAAATGTATCCTCAGGGGAGCGTCATTAAAAAATGCATGGCCATACATGTAATATTTGTCAAGATATCTGACTCTATTGCCCAGATTGTTCGGTCTTCCACCGTGGTAGCGACGTTCTCAGGCCTAAGAAGT
This sequence comes from Pholis gunnellus, assembly GCF_910591455.1. Taxonomy (NCBI): domain Eukaryota; kingdom Metazoa; phylum Chordata; class Actinopteri; order Perciformes; family Pholidae; genus Pholis; species Pholis gunnellus. The sequence goes on from NC_136543.1 coordinate 2,021,254, forward strand.
GTTTCTGGAATTCCTGTGTTTTTGTCACTGAGTTTAAACTCTGTTTCGTTGTGCACAGATCAATCTCCGCCTGCCAGTTTGCTCTTCTGTATAACCGGTCTCATGCCTGCCTGCTCACTCTCAACCATCAAACCCAGCTCCTCGTTCCCGTCAATTCAGATACCGGTCAGCGGTCAAGAACACAGGTTTCCATGGATCGTGGTTATATCTGGAACGTGGTCCTGCCTGACACCCACTGCTACTGTCATTATTATTATTAGTCTAATTTCTATTACTATTGCCCTTACCATTACTGCTTTAATAATCATTATTATTATACTATATCCACTGCTGCTGTTATTATTAGTAGTCATAATTTTTCCATCATTATTCTGCTTACTACTGTGATTATATGAATCATTTATGTCATATGCATTTAATGTGTAACTGTTATGCTGTTCATTCTGTACACATGACATCTATCACACTTCTGTCCATCCTGATAGAGGATCCTCCTCTGTTGCTATCCCTAAGGTTAAAGCTTTGTTTGGATCCTGGGACAGAGGATGTTGCATGTGTACAGATTGTAAAGCCCTCTGAGGCAAATTTGGGATTTGGGATTTTGAGCTATACAAAAAAAATTGAATTGAATTGAATACGGTGGATACAGCCGTTGGTTGTCGCTGAAGGGTAGCGCCCACCCATCGATTTCCCCTCCGGGTAAACACTGTTAGCTCTGTCAGCACTGTTGCTGTTGTTTGAGCTGTTTGCACCATTAGTTGCAAGCCGCCGGCTCAGCCATCGCCATGTTGAGGGCCACATGGTGGCAATATGAATGCTCAAAAATGCATGGTTATCTATTTACAATTAGAGCATTTTAGCTGTTAACAGAGATCATTTGTGGCTGAAAGTGTTCATGTCAAATTAAGGAGAAACTTGGAACAGCAGAGCTGTGTGGGTATGTTTTTGATCTGTTGTGTGCGTGTAGCTCCTGGTGATTGCCTTAAAATGAAATTCCCATTATTTTAAACTTAGTTCAAAGACCCAAAATGGGCTATGGAACTGCTTTTGTCAGGTTTCCACATGACAAAAATAGTCACTCTAAGCCTAAACTTCCCATCCAGGTTGAAGCATTCAAAAAGTCTTGGTTTACTAAAGGGATTCCTAAGAAAAAAAGACATCAGCCATTTTCAGTTCTCTTTCAAATTATGATCTGTGAAAAATGTCAGTAGCAGAAAAATAAACTGAATTTGCAATCCTCTGAAACCAACAGCGAGTAGAACATGTCAGAGTCTCGTTCCCTCCCACGGCCGCCTAAATGTAGTGACATGAGTGGTGAGACATCCGCCGCATTGGAGCATCTGTGGCCTAGCCTGATATTAGTCCAGTCCTCTATTTGGCAGCACCTAATTCCTGTTCCAATTGAAGGGTTTCTACATTGCCAAGAGCTAATGGGTCATGTGACGTACCCTCAGGACACCTGCATTTCTTTCCATGAACCCCCTCCCCCCCTCCCCCCCCGTTGGCTTTGACATTTGGTCATGCTCGTGATCCTCCTATTTGTTTGGATCATTTCTGGAATACGGCCTTTTGGAGAGATTTTGACAACCAGTTACAACTTTGCTATATTTACAGACAGTCCAATTGAATTTAAGGGCTGGCCGAAAATGTCCATTAGTGGGATTATGACAGGAATAAATGATTGAACTAATTTACTGCTGTCCTCTTTTGTGGTGTTTTATCGTGCAGCTTAAGCTAGCCAATGTGGGATTTCCTACAGCAGGTTTAAAATGCAGACACGTTTGGGTCCCTCTGCCAAACTGATCTCAGAGGCTTTGTCTTCAGCCTTGTTGAACCACTGAAATTGCAGGAGGAGAATTGAGGATGATGTGGTTGTCTGCTGTTGCGGTCCACCCTGTCACAAGCTTTTAAAAACCTGTTCACAATAAGCAGCTGGCTGGGGACACTCTCTGTTCGTGGCTGGCATGCTCAGACGCTCCCGGGATGCGTCTCCTGGCCGCCCTCCCTATAAAACACTTCTCGCCGTGTGTGTAAAAAGCTGCATTTAGCATAATGAAATGTAGGAAGCAATCAGTGAGAACACTGACAGAATGCAGGCTGACACCCGGGATATTTCCTGCTTGGGAGAAGTCTAATGTGGTTTACACTCACATCTAGTCTCATAACTGCATAAATAGAGACAGGGCCGCTATGCAGATGCTACCCATCCGCGTTACTTTGCTTCACGGCCAGCTCTGACGCACGCACACACATACGCCACAAAGCAAATTAGCTTTATTTGCATTTTTAGAGCTTGCTCAGTCATGCACCCCGTGCATTTTGAATTTTTTTTCTTTGTTTCTTCTTGTCCTTTCTTGATTTTGGATCAGGATTTGAAAGTAAAAGGTGTTTTTATGGAACCCAGAATTACATCTAATGAACATGCCTAGACATATATTCAGAGGTCCGCTCAGTCTAGCTCTCAATCACCAAATTTAACCAAATTATTGCTGATCATGAAGTCACAACAACCAATTATTAAAAGTATCAAAAACGTAGAGCTTTATTATTATTAAGAACCCATGAAACGATGATGTGCTGTCATTTTTCCTCATGAAGATTTATATCAGTAGACATCAGGGCCATAAGCTGCTAGGGGGCCCTAGGGCAAACCGACATGGATGTTTGGTCAGGACCCTTTGGGGTCACTTAGGTCCATCCAAATGCAGACCTACACCCTTACTGCTACTGTGACACTCTGTTCCTGCATGTACAAAGGTGGCTGAACTGACTTCTTTGCAAGTTTACACTCTACTGGTTACTGTGACTCCTCACAATGGTTATGATTTGCAACATGGCTGCTGTTTCGGGAGGTGAATGGTACATCTGTCCTGGGAAGTGCCAGGAAATGCAGCATAAAGAGCTGGTTTTGTCACAGACTTTCCATCTGTCTGTAGCTGTGTCCGTACACCTAGAGCCAAAGCAGACTCCACTGGCAAGGGAAAGACACGGTTGCAGCGACGGAGCTGTCAGTCAAAGCTCCAGGGAAGCAGAACCAAAGGGGGGTCTCATGTGGCCTGCAATTTTCTTGAGGCCATTAAACCCACCCCTTATAATTCCTCTCTCACACTCACGCTATTCTAACTGTAAAGTGGCCTTTCAGTGCTAAGCTTTCCATCTAAAGACAGGAATGTGAAAAGCACTTTGCAGAACAATGCAACACATCTTGCTAATTTTCCAGGCTAAAAGGAAATGTAATGGTGGACATGTTCATTTAGTTAGGGCTCTATAAAGATTCTCAGGCTGGTCACTGGATATTGGGGTGAAAGCATATAATCAAACAATGACACTTTGATTTGATTTCTCTAATAAATTTAGTAAGACTCAGTTCCAAAACCACAATGTTTCCCGTACCCTGATCAAGTGATTTTTGTAACTTCTCTACTGTCTACATGGAGATTGCCCAGTGAAGGTTTTCATTTCAGTGTCGGATGTCTCCTGTTGATGTCACCAACACAAGACCAAACAAAGCTCATGCTTTAATTTCATTTCCCACAGTAACTTTGATTCACGTTTAGCTTATGTAGAGCGTTGGTGGACTATGCACATAGAACTGGGCTTACCTTCGGTTAACTTCTATCTAGTAATTAGATGGGAGAAAGTAAGAGACTTTATTTATACAAACTCATATATAGACACTTATACGTACACACTCACACACACACATAAAAATAAAGAATGATATATAATATATATGTATGATTGATATATACTGCATATAACACACAAACACACTCCTGTCTATCCATATAACATGAAATACAACAAATTAGTGCTGAATGCAAGAGAATGTTCTTACTTTATAATAACTACACGCTATGAAGCATTAGTTAAGTATGAGTAAACACTTAATTCATCATTTATAAAGCATTGTTCTTACATTAACACTCATTAGTATACAATATAACAACAGTTATAAATGTGTTATTCTTGATTAATAAGCTTGTCTATTATGTGTTTCGTGGTTGTGTTTTCATAATTTATAAATGATGGATTCCCCGTTTGTAAATTAAGTATTCTATTACAAACCAAGTATTAAGGAGTTATAGGTGATTAACAACATAATTTATAAAGTGTTAGTAAATGATTAAGAACTTATTTAGATGTACATTATTCATGCGTTTATATATATAATGATTTAGATATGCACTAATGGTTAGGGACTATGTTAATATATGCTTTATAAATGTGTAGTAATACTGCAATTCATGATTAATTCAGGTAGTTACTAGTCGTTAAGTATTTTGTGTGACCTCATCTAAAGTGAGGACTATCTATGCTTAACAAAGCATTTATAAATGACATTGAAAGGTCATCAGTGCCTCAAAACCCACAAAAGTCTCAGTTATCTTCTCAACAGAAAAGGCAAATAGAAAAAACACAAAGTGAGCAAGAACATATCAATATTCATTGCAAGATGCAAACAATGTACTCGTAAATACAAACCTCTCAGCCATTCATTCATGTAAAAAACCTAAAGAAACTGATTCTCAGGATTATAGCAGTTGATTTGGATGTAGCCTACATTCAAGATAAAAACATAAGTGATATCAAGGTGGGTCCTGCTATGGTTAGTGATCATTCCAGCTGTGTGTAATGCATCTTATATTTTAGTTTACGGGTACCAAAAGGACTTCCGCAAAGGATACACCAGTGTTTTCTCGCTTATTGCTCCTCCAGGAAGCCTCCACCATTATCAAGATGGATTTTAGGAATTGGCAAATTTTTTAAGGATGGAGCGCAGTTTGATTTCCGGGTCACAAGACAGAGGAGCGAGGAGACAGAGAGGCACAAAATCCAGAAATGAGGAAGGAACTAGCTGGGTAGCGGTTTGTTAGCACAGGGAACTTACCTGCAAATGCTAACAGCTAGATGCCAAATGGTGTGATCCTTATTCTTCAATAACCAAACACGCCATGTTTGGTTTGCTTGGAACATTAACCAGATCCTCATTAACATTTAGCATTAGTTTGTGTCCCTTATGTATTAGCACAGTGGTGGGCCGTCAGGGCCAGCAAAGCCTTCTCTGCTGGCCTAGACAGAATCACAAAGTTATAGCTATTTTATAATTTTTGATTTTTCATAAATACACAACATGTATAATATTTTTTTTCCCATTATCTTATCTTCTCATTGCACAGCTACTGTCTTCCTCAGTTGCTCTGCTTCCAGCGCAGCTTGTTTTAAGTAGAGCTTTTATCCAATCAGATTGTGTCCCAATGTTGTCGTTAGGTTAAAAAAATCTGCCCGGAGGCCTTCAGAAGTACAAGTGAATCCATGTGCAGTTTAAGTGAATGGGGACGATATTGTTGATTGTCGTTTCAACCAATCAGATCTTTAGTTTGACATGTTGGGCGTATTCTTTGACGTGTCTGAGCCTTCTAGCTGACCTAGCCATACGTGATTGGTCAGTGGGCTAGCGTGACACGTTGGGCGGTGACAATCCCAATATCTGCTGCCTCTGTGGAGCGGACATTTTCAGCCTCAAACGCATTAAAACCTATTCAAGAAATACAACTGGGGAGGCTCGACTGTCTTCACTGGCGTCCATGAATCAAAAAGGACTTCTTACTGGAACTAAAACACACAGATGTACTGAACAACCGTGAGATTAAACTCTTTATTAACAAAGAAAGGAGGACTTTGTCTTTAAATAGTGAACAGCAGCTCTGGTAAGTGAACTGCGTTTGTTTTTACAGCTGCAGTAGCTTTAATATGCTTGTTTATTTATTATTATTTGTACAACTTGTTTTTATGAATATGGATTTATGTTTGGTTTTATATGTGATAGGAAGTATTGTTACGTCCTATATTGCGCTGGGGACATGTAAAGTTGGTGCACAGCAACAAGAAGACACGTGAAGTGGCAGAAGTCTATATACTCTGCACAAAGTGTTATAGTTAAGTTTAAGTTAAAGTGTTTAAGTGATCATCTTTGAAGATTCATGTGTTTTCAAGTGGACTCATTTTCCCTCTCGGTGTTGAACAAGAACTATGGTTTTGTGTATTTCCTGGAGGGAGTGATAGGAGAGTTACTACTGTGTTAACTTGTCTATCGTGTCGTTTTTATGATATGGTTCATATTGTTCCCTCTGAAGTGAATAATATTTGACTGGCCCGTGCTCTTTAGTGTGTGGTGGAATACATGTTTTAGCGCATGTTTTGACTTTATGCATTGTCCGTTAATGACGCAGCATCTCGTCACGTATTCATGTATCTGCACTCAGCAGTTAGTGTATTTGTAGGTGTTGAGCTTCATTTTTACACGAAACAAATAATAACCCGTAGCTGTGATGTCATAATGAGGTTATTAGGAGGTGGTAGTAGGACAGCAGTGAAGGCCCAGGTATAAAATGCACGGCCCACCACTGGGATTAGCATACATTCTGGTTAGGGAGGTAACCATCACTTCTATACAAGGTGATTAACCAGCAATATTTGTTTAAACACAGGTGGCTGTCAGGCTGCCGTTATTGCCACCATTCAAAAATATCAACGTTACATTAAAAAAATATTTGGTCATTAATATGATTTTGTAGATTACACTAACGGATGACTTCTGTAATTTCAGTTGGAAAGAGTGGGATGGATGACAGTTCTTTGACTTTGACAAAATATTCAGTCAGGGGACATATACATTACCAGGCACTCCAAAGAGAACAAACAACCCTCTGCCCATACCAACATACAGGTAATGTAGATTGAATAAATAACTTGTTAAACTCTGAAAAGCAGCGTGCCTTTTATTCCCCTCCCTCCCTCTCCACATAAGTGTGCCATACTCAATTTCCAGCTTCAGTGAGAATGAAGAAAGATAGGGGGAGAAAATTGGAAGTTTGGTTTAAAATGCAGACAGCCCTGGCTTTCTGCTTGACGGCCTGTGACATCTCCCCGCACCACACTTTGCATGGCAGAATAGGAGCTTGTAATAGAATTTCCCCCACCAAGGAGGTTAATTACATCCCCCCCCCCCCCCCCCCCCCCCCCTGCACCCAAGCTGCAAAATAAAATAAAATGCACCACATCGCCTGTAAGCGTCTGTGACAGCCACAAATCCCTGTCGCCATCTTACCTTTAGGATTTAATTCCAGGTTAATGTCTGCCATTGTGTCGCATTATAGTGAGACCCTCAGGGGAACTTTACGGGCCTTCAGCCAAAATGAATGACATGACAGCTTATGGCAAAGAGGAGAGAAGTGGAGGGACACCAGGCTGTCACTGTTCTGTGAAGAACTGTCATCATGTAACTTGACTGAGAGGGTTTGAACATGCTGAGGCTTGAATTGATCTCAAAGCACACCTCAAGGGATAGCTAGTGGAAGCAGGGCAGATGGAACACCTCAGAACAGTGGATGTTTTACTGTGGTTCTGGTTAATATCTTAAAAATCTAAATCCTTGCCTCTCATACCCTACATTCTCCTGTCTCAGGAGCTGCTGATTCTTTTTTACTCCGATATCATCCAGTCTGTTCTCTGTTCTTCCATCACTGTGTGGTTTGGATCGGCCACCAAACAGGAGAGAAGAGAGGTCTGCAGAGAGAATTATTGGTTCCAGCCTGCCCTCCATCCTGGACTTGTACACCTCCAGAGTCAGGAAACAGGCAGGAAAGGTCACTGCAGACCCTTCAAACCCTGGACACAACCTGGTCCAACTCCTCCCCTCTGGTAGGAGCTACAGAGCTCTGTACACCAAAACCACCAGACACAGGAACAGCTTCTCTCCACTGGCCGCCACTCTGATAAACAATTAATCACACATATTGCGTCTTCATTTGCACCATTTGCACTATTACCACCTCCTGCACTAATATCCCGAATCCATTGTCCATTGTCATTGTTGTTGTTCTTTATGCTCTTATATATTCTTCGATATATATTGTACATAGTACTTAAATGTTAATGTTATGCTTAGTTTCTCTGTTCTTTGTTGTCTTTAATGTCCTTGTTTTTATATTTGTCTTGTTTATTGTATTTACTATGTACGTATGTACGATGAGAGCAATGTGTAACCGGAGTTAAATTCCATGTATGCGCACGCATAGCAAGCTTTCATCCAGAGCGATTTACAATAATCCCTGATTTGTGCTTGGTGCATCCGTGAGGGTCGCGAGTGTCCTCAGAGGAAAAGGGGCATCATACCTTCAGACACGGCCCTTCACGGGGGTCCTGTGTGGCGGGTTTTTGCTTGTCTGTGCACATCCGGGCGAAAACCATGCTGAAGACACAAGTTTTCACTGCCCCCTACATTTTAGGAGAATATCGGTCAGCCGCAAAGAGAAAGGAGGGAGGAGCCTGCGCAAAGATCCACACATTTCCTCGTCACTTTCCTGTTTAACGACCATCTACATTCCCGAGGAGCAGATGGGACACAGAGACACATCCAATTGTGAAGAAAAGACGAAATTAAACTAATGTTTCAAAAAAATGTATATGTATTCCTTGATCTACAATCTACATCTGTGTTTAGGTTTGCTTACTATTTTGGACAATTTTAATTTATTTAAATGAAATACTAAAGAAATAATCATGAGCTGTAAATCAAGCATTTGTATTTTCGATTCATAGTGTTTACTAGTGTTCCAAATGTGCACTTTCTTTGTACCCTATTCACTAGAAATACCAGTCACTACTAGTCAAACTAGTCATTTTGACCGTTTTTAGATTTTGCAGTGTTATAAAATAAAATCCATAATACTATAGGACCCTGACTTGTCCTAAATGTGTCCATATTTTATTGTGACATTGTTATTTTACTTAAATTACAAAAGACAAAAGACAAAAGAGTTCTGAGTATTTATATGTTGAATATCAGTGTTTCCAGGTGCATGAAGCCCAACGTTACTGTGCAATGCTCTGGTTTGTCAGTGAAGTGTATGAACTAATCTGCAATCTGGAGTCTCTGAACAGGTCCAACGTGGGTGAATGTGCATCGGCAGGTTGGGTCCTCGGTGCGCTGAATTTTTCTAAATTCTCGTCATGAATCACATCTCTCGCCGCCATCTCACATTCTTTTCCTATTCTTGCCTAATCTTGCAGTTTTCGGCCTCCTCATAGAACTAAACATCCAGGAGGCTAACTACTAATATCCAACTGGGATTCTTTTTTACTCTGACAGCAAAAGGGTAGTGGAAACACTGGTTGTTTGTATTACTTTGTTCAGAACGGCCGCTATGGCCATTCTGTTATCTTCTTCTTCTTTGTGGCAAACCAGCTAGAGGTGCAGATGTGTGGAATGAAACTGGAGCATGGGCATGCTAGAGGAGACCCTTGCTGACATGGAGACGCGGAATATTTGAAATGGCCTTTTACAGTTGGTATTACAGACTTAGACCTATATTGATTCCCTCAAAAGCAGTTTATATCAAATATTCGGTTAACCTCTTATGGCTCCTTCTATGACAACAACTACAATTGAAGTAAATGCAATGTGATGCCGCTTATAAAGCTGACAATGATAAAAAGCTATTATTGTTATGGAATCTCCTATAAATCCATCGCCCCATGATGCCTGTTTACATGTAACTTGTGAATCCCACATTGAATTCAGGGTTCAGTCGTCAGGGTGGCCGATAGGGTCAAAAGCACGACACTCAGAGGTTGACTCCTTCCTCAGCAAAAGGACTTCTCGTCTCCAAATGGAGCTGTGGGTTGAAATCCCTCTCCTGACAGAGAGTTTTATCTGCAGGTTTAAACCCTGTAGTTTGGCAATGCAGATGTCTCTCCTGTTGATTCTTTTGACAATATGTTTGTGAATATTTGCAGGTATCATATTGACTAAATAAAATCTTAAGAATATAGAAAACAGAATTACTTGAAGGGTTTGCATTTGAACTCAGCAGCCTCCCAGTCCACTGATGTCCACAGTGCTAAATATCCGGGATGCTTTAAAGAGTTGTTTGACCACCAGCAGGAATGATCTCCTGTGCAGCTTTTTGGAACACCTTTGGGGCTAGAAGTCTTTGACTGAAGACGCTCCTATTTTCAACCACCATGTCGTGGGGTGAGTGGCAGACGTTGTTCAGGATGCTAACCATTTTGGACAACATTTTGTGGTCCGTCACGGCATACCTTGTTTTGTATAGTACTACACTTCTAGACAGCACAGTTCTCATTGAATCTCACAGTCTTTGATCCCTCTCATCAATTCTAACTAATATCATCGATGATCCATTTTGCAGTACTGAAGGCATCCCCTTAGCACAGTAGTGCACAGCACAAAATACCATCACCCAAGAATGGGCTTGAACTCACGACCTGTTCTTCGATAGAGCAAGAGAATCTCTGTTTAACTATTCTTTGTTGTTAGACCTCCGAACCATACGTGGGGAAAGAGCTCTATCCATTCAGCTGAATTATTATAAGTGTCTGTTCAATAAATACCTAAAGACATTTGAGAGTTTTCCTCATCACAGTTATTTCTCACGGGGAGGTTAAAAAGATTCATTTCCACCACATGTATTGCTGAGGGTGCAAGGAAGTGCAGTGTCGAGTGTCAAGTTGGTTGGATGAGCAGTTCTTCAAGCAGCAACATGACGGGCCAAGAAATCGGCCAGTTCTGAACAGGCACGCGTTGAACGGACACTGTACCTCTAGCTATAATGATCTCAATAGATCTCAGGAGTCAAGATGTACTAAATCAGGACACAGAGTTTTACATATAAAGCCAGGCTGCCTTGTCCAAACCCTTCAGCAAATGGTAAAATACAAACAATGAGGAAGCAGAGTACAAATGATGCAGGAAATGTAGCAAAGGGGTTAGCCACTACCTCAAGAAATATGGCCAACTGCCCATACATGGACTGCACATACATTGAAACGTACTGACCATAGATGTGTTGCTCCATTTACCACGATGTCTCCTTAATATTCACATCATATAGCCGACCAGTGTTGACTTTTTCCAAAGCTAGTGAGTATCAAATGTCTAACCATAAAAATCACTGCAGTGTAACATAGAGGGATTTAAATCACAAGTATATAAAACCTGCAATGAAAGCTGCCTCAGTCTGCTTTGAGGAGTCTCTAAGCCACCTGTAAAATGTAATTAATGTGGCTGTTAGTGTCAGTGTCTCGGGTTAGCTTGAACATTGTTTTTCTATCCAAAGCAAACAATTTTGTATTTAAGCTAAATAATGATAAAATATAAAGACTGAGAATATAGTCACAATATACTGCATGTTTCAGCATGTTTGATGAGCCTATAAGTGGATTTAGGCTATTAGCATCCTATTTATAAATTGCCCACAAGTGTCAGCAGCAGTAAGAAAGCTCTAGTGTAAGTTCCGTCAGGAAGACTATACATTTGCATACTAAGGCCTGAAGTGAATTTCTGAACACTGTTACCCCTCCACATCCCCATCACCGCCACGTCTTCACAGATTCATTAGCTTCAACAGCCTCCTCAGACTACCAGTCTCAGCCAAATCAACAGCCTCCACCACTGTCTGGACTCCATTGGGGGATGTATCTTGCTGCTGATACGGGCAGACGCCCCTCAGTTAAAACATAAACATTAGTGTGTTAAATGCTAGATTTACTGAAAAAGAAATAAAAGAGATTTTTCAGAAAAAGCAGTCCTGAGTAAGTACATCAACTTATATATATATATATATATATAGTATATTAACACTGCATCCATATCATGGATCATCTGGACTCTGGTGTTATCCCTGAAGACTGGGTGGAGGAAAGGTGATGCCAGGGATTGTAACAATGACATAGGCATCACACTTTTGAGTTGTCTGGGTAATCTTTTTGCAAATGTATTGAATGCAAGGTCCTGTAAGTTCTGTCATGTAAAATTCTATCCTGATGGAAACCTAGGCCGGATTGAGAAGGAGTTACTCAACCACTGATTATATTTATTTGATTGAAACACAATAATCCATATCAATACCAATTGTTTTAAAAAGAAAAGCTTGTTTGTTCTTTCATTGATTTCAGTAAGACGCTTGATGAAGTTTGGAGGATGCGCTCTGGAACAAACTGTTGAAAGTATGTATTAATAGTAAATGATTGAATGTGATTGTTGTCTGCATGATTTATCAAAGAACTAGAGGGTTGCTTATTACAGACTGGGTGTTATTTTGATGACACCGTGATAAACTAAAGTTTGTTAGCAATGGCAAAGATGTAGAGATTGTCCACTGTCTTATGTATTGGTATCATTATGAATTATAATTGATCATTTAAGACTGCTATTGAGGAGTTGCATAAGCAAGCCACCCTAGCAATGATAATTATTTTCTGTAAATGTAGAAAATTTGATTTACCTGTATTACACTAGATCTGTTTGTCAAGTTAGTCTAACCAGGTATGTTATATGCATGTGAAGTGTGGGGGTTTGAAAAAAATGTATATATTGGAAAAACTACAGAAACAATTCTTAAAAGAATACTTTAAAATGTAAAGTGAAAAACTGCAAAAACGGTTACTGGGGAGGCTGATGGGGCCGAAAGAAACTCGGTTGAATAATGTATTTGCTCAGCTTAAATAACATGGCTGTATATGTGTTGCCATGGGTCTTGCAGGTTAAGCAGTTACTGGATGGATGTGGTTTGTCTTACCTCTTGGTCTAGCTACTGATGAGCACTTCTAAACAAATGAAAAATAACCATTGAACAGATGCTGGATGATCAGTTTTTGCAAACGTGGCAAAGTGAGCTTAAAAGTACGTGTGTGATAATTATGTAATATTTAAAGTTTAAATTAGAAAAGTATCTTTTGTTTGAAAAACAAAAATACAGGCAGTCTCTTTGAATTGAATTCAATTGAATTCAATTTATTTTGGAGCTCTGCTTTCAACACCATCATCCTGTCTCTGCTGCATGAAAAGCTCTCCCACCTGCAAGTGGGTAACAGACTTCCTGTCTGACAGGAAGCAGCACGTGAAGCTGGGAAAACACGTCTCAGCCTCCCGGACCATCAGCACCGGTTCCCCCTAAGGCTGCGTTCTCTCCCCTCTGCTCTTCTCCCTGTACACCAACAGCTGCACCTCCAGTCACCAGTCCGTCAAGCTCCTGAAGTTCGCGGATGACATCACCCTCATTAGACTCATCTCTGGTCAGGATGAGTCCGCCTACAGGTGGGAGATTGACCATCTGGTGACCTGGTGCGGTCTGAACAACCTAGAGCTCAAAGCTCTAAAGACAGTGGAGATGGTTGTGGATTTCTGGGAGAAATCTGGAGGGTGATTGGCTGCAATCTGCCGTCCCTCCAGGACTTGTTCGCTTCCAGGACCCTGAAGCGGGCAAGAAGTTTATTTTCACAGTGTCTCCATGTAATTGACACATATGTACAACTGACGCTATAGAAGGATACATGGAGCATCATAGTTTGAAGTGTAGGGCCACTGACCTCTGATGCTAACAGTTGTTTAGATATTTCAGTGGTGGACAGACAGACAGACTCGAATTGTCATACCTAGGGCCACAGCACCAGCATGACTAAAGACTAATACCAGGGATTCTGATTGTTAAAAACACCTTCACCCTATACACAACACAACATTCTGCTGCATTTTTGTCTGTCAAGCTTGACCCATGAGCGTTTTTTTAAACATATAGAAGGATATGAGGTATTTCACAGCGTGATCTGTTCAGTTCCTTAGCTTTAATACAGTGTATGGCTTTGTGTAATCCACTGCAGACAATCATTGTTGGACTCCTCCAATCCAGCGTGCCTGCTCTGACCAGAGAGCAGCAAACAATGACAAGATTACATTTTATATTGAAATATTCAATGGTTGAGCTCAAACGTAATCCCATGATTAATCAACCCTCTCTGAGAGCTTACATTGATCTTTAAAGAATTAAAGACTAAGTACATCCTTTTGAAGGCAGGGAGAGAAGTCGTAGCAAAATAAGTTTGGGTTTTATGGGTTGGGGGATGGAGGAAGTTACATTCTAAACAAGTCCACAGAGCTATTTATTATTTTGTTGATGTAGGTTCATTGTAGATAAAGCTTCCCAAGGAAAAAATTGCAAAGAGGAAAAGTCCTGGGTTTATTTTTGCTAAGCTTAATTATATTTCTAAATGCTTCAGTGAGGTTTTCAAGAGCAGCTATCTGTAATGTGTAATATTTCATATTTATGAAGCATCTGCATAATAAAGATAAGGTATTCAATTAACCGAGCCATAAAAAAAACTCCATGTTATTAAATATTAATCATTCCACATATTGCTTTGATTTCTAACTACTTAATTACAAACATGCCGCTCTGCTGCGGAACTGTGAGTTGGGCATTTCGTCGTCTTTAAGCAGACTATGAAGTGTTTTGCAAAGCACTTCATACACAGCAATAAAAGCATGTGTGAGCTCAGTGAGGGCCACCCAGTCCCGCTCACACCTCCCACTGTTTCACATGCACAGCATGTCACCATTTATGTTGTTTCCATTATTTTATTCCAAATATCAAAGTGACATGCAGCTGGTTATGAGACTCGTTGTCATGTAACCATATCATGTTTCTTTTATCTGGCGTCACCAGCCGCCGCATGTGATTTGTTATTTCAAAAAGAAAAGATTTGTTTGCCATCACTATGATTAGTCTTAAGGCAGGTTGCTCTATTCTCAATCTCAGGGTTTTTTCTTAACAGTGACTCTACTAGAAAATGTCTTGGAACTCTCCAAGAAAAACGATGTGGAATCTTGCATTGAGGTGGATCTAAAACAGCATCTTCTTCCAGAGCAGCTCTGTCTTTGAGAATTGTTTGCAGAACAAAATCTATCTATTTGACTATTACTCACTGCATATATATCTACGACTGAAAACTGCATTGATGTTGGAAGGTATCTTGCTAAATGTCAAATTATTGATATTGAAAAAACTGAAAGATACCTCATTTTCTAAATATCCAAGAATGAAGCATAGGGCTCATATTTGACTGGAGTAAGACTGGTGTGTTTGTGTGAAATGAAACATATTTTTCATAAACTGTAAGCATATGTGTGTGTGTGAGTGAGTGAGTGAGTGAGTGTGTGCGTGCGTGCGTGCGTGCGTGCGTGCGTGCGTGCGTGCGTGCGTGTGTGTGTGTGTGTGTGTGAGAAGAGACTGAAGGTCAAACATCCACCAGTTAAAGGTCAGAACAAAAGGCTTGTAACACTTGAGCTGTGTTGCTGTTGATCAAACACATAGCATATATAGATTAATATAGATTTAAACGGGAATGTGTAAATGTAAAACAAAATGTCAGAAAAAACACCTTTTGAATAACCTTCCCTTTCTGACATTGTGACCTTTTTATCCTTGTCGCCATCGAGGGACATTTAGGGATTTATGTCTCATCTGGTTCACCGGCTGCCTCATTGATGAATTCCATTAACAAATAAAAGGAGAGCCTTGGAAATTGCTGTTTTCCCCCTCTGCTTAAGTGTCAATCCCAGGCACACACACACACACACACACACACACACACACACACACACACACACACACAATCAGTGAATTGAAGTGGCGCTGTCTCTAATGTGTTGATGTGTTTTGAAGTTGCAATACACAAAAACAGGTCAGGCAGACTGGGGCGGGAATACGTTTTTTAGCCTGCCAGCCATGGAGGTTGCAGACCAAGCTCGCCTCAGCTCTGCAGCATGAAATCCAGGGCTGTAGAGGGGGATTTGGCTTCTTGGTCTAAAGCCAAGCAGGGAATTGCATGACTGGCCATCACTGGCAGCTACACCCAAACCCGGAGACGCTTCCTCTCTTATCTGCCCCTCACCATCATGCTGCCGCAGCTCCGACCTCGTGGTGCATAAGCAATATTTCCAGCCAGCGTCCTCCCCAAACCCTCCCCAGAGATTTATCTGGCTGTTGAAGTAGAAAATGAATATTTTACAGTTCACTTGCCTGATCAATTACCTACAAGCTGTTGCTGTATGTTGTGGCTGGTTGGAAGAAGCGCTTGTAGGTAGTGATAGAAAGGTCCATGGGGAGCCTCCTTCTCTTCCACAACAACGGCAAAATCTAAAAAGAGCAAAGGACTTGTGAATGAGACGGTCTCCGGAGAGCCACTGCTGTTTGTATGCACACAGCTCTGGAATTGTTGCAAAACAAAATTAAAGCTTTTAGGTGATAATTAGCGCAGGCTAATTTCAAGAGGTAACAGACACACTGGGCTGATTTGAAGTTGCCATGTGCTCCTTGATTCAAGGCCAATTTAAATATTCACTAAATAAATATATAATCTCATCAGTGTTCACTGATTAACATCCATCTGCATGTAGTGCCTTCAGATAAGATAAGACAGAACTTTATTTATCCCCAGGGAAATTGGGTATTCAAGGAATTTCTCTCCGATAATAACTGCGACTACCTCCTTGATAATGACTGTGTTCCTTGTGTCTAATGCAACATTATCACTCCCAACTCGTAAAAATAGTGCTGCTTGGTCAGTGGCCCTACACTTATCGGGGACGGCTTGTCCTTTTCCGCTTGTTACATGCACAGTGTGTTTTCAAAATAAACCTCTGTCTTCATAGGAAACGTTCAGTTTCCTCTCGTTTCATGCATACAGTCTCTTCAAAATAAACTTACAACATGGGTTTACTTAGTTTTTAGGTTTAGCAGAGGTACTTTGCTGGGTTTTGGAAAGATCCTGCTTTGGGTTGCAATAAGTACATTTATTATGGAAATAAGCATGCTCGTTATGTAGCCTTCGCAAATGAAGTAACACAACTATGGTAAATAAGTCAATAATGACTTGGTTTTACCTGGGACACAATGTCTCTGTTATATTTGGACTTGTTATCGACACTCAGTGCTGACTTTTTTAAGTTATATATTTCTACAATACATGCACATAGACCTGGTTATGGTTATGCAACGTAAGCACTTGGTTAAAAAGTCGTAAGTATTCATCGTGAAAGCTTGGTGCTTAGTGAGTTATTAGGACAAGTCAAGTCAAACTTACAGAGTTAGAAACCATAGAGACAAAAATGTCTCTATGCATGCTGGGAGAGTCTGCCGCTTCCCACACCCAGTTTAAACTTTTGTTTAAACTGTGAATAAAATAATTTCTGTTGATTTGGAAATGTTGTCAAATGTTACAATCACATGTGCTACAAACTAAACTTTGTGACCCCAGTTTCTTATAGACCCGACTGCTTTGACCTCTTTAGAAGGACTACTGTGTGATTTTTACGTCATGTCGGCACACTGCTGATTTTCTTCTGAAGCCGAATTAGAGAAGTGTCTGATTGTCTCTCAATCAAACACATCCATTGTCCTGCAATCAATGTCCTGATTGCAGGACAATGTGCTTGGTAGTTTTAATAATGGAGTACTTATTCATCAGAGGACATTCAGACGTGGAAGTTGGCCAACCCTGCAATCCCCTCACGCTGCAATCTCACACTGATCACAACTTCAACATACTGAAGTACATGGACAGTGTGAAGTTTTATTTAGCAAACAATAAAAAAAATAGGAGAAATAAGCAAGTTAAAGAGTTTTGTCAGCGAACAATCTGACCCTGATCATTCAGATGCCCTTATCCCCTTTTCACACAGAATGGTAGAAACATTTGTGTAACATTGAGATGCAAAAAAAGGAAGAATTACACTACAAGTAAATACACTGAGGAAAAAGTGACCTTGGATATCATATTAAAACAAAGTGAACATGACAATTACCAGCAAACAGTCTCTCTCATGTTCAGTTTAAATGTAGGATTTAATTAAATCAGCTGCTGTCTTAATGGCGTCACTAAAGCAGATGCAGTCGATGTTTAAAACGCTGAATGACACCTGATGCAAAAACAGACGATTTGACGGTCATATACTAGAATCTTGTGTATATTTCCAAGGCTTGATTTATTCAGGCCTTGCTATATATCCGTAGCACTTGCAGGGCTTAAAGTCCAACGTTTGCTCTGAGGGTAGTGCTCAGTAAACAGCTAGGGGAACATGAATGAGCACATCAAATTGCATGGCATCCTACATGTTAAATTGTGAGATAATCTTGTGAAAGAAAGTAGACTTTTCTGTCTATGGATGCGTGAGCTGCATAAAGTGCCTTAAACTTGTTTTCTTTCTTCTGGTTGCAAAAAGAAGTCTGATTGTATTAAAGTCTATGAGAAAATGACCCTACATCTCACTTGACCTACACATTGTAAGCAATCAATAGTTTCAAGTCTTCTTGAATCCAGCAGGATGTTCATTTAGTAAATTATTCAAATCAATTCAATTTATTTTGTAGCCCAAAATCACAAATCACATGAAACATCCTCTGTCCCGGGATCCTCTCTTCAGAACAGGAAAAACTCCTCCAGAAACCTTTAACGGGGAGAAAAAAAGGAAGAAATGTGTTTATGTGTTAATACACGAGCTGCAGCATTCTGAATCAACTGAAGAGATTTAGGACTTATTAGAGCAGCCTGATAAGGCATTGCAGTAATCTAGTCTAGAGGTAACAAAAGCATTAACTCATTATTTTGCATCGCTTTGAGACAGGATATGCCTGATTTTTTAAATGTTACGTAGTAATAAAGGCAGTCTTTGAAATTTGTTTTATCTGGGTGTTAAAAGACAAATCCTGATCAAAGGTAACTCCGAGATTCTTTACGGTGCTGCTGGATGCCAGCGCAATGCCATCAAGAGAAACTATATCATTAGATAGCTGATGTCGGAGGTGGTCTTTGCCGAGTAGAATACTTACTTTTGTTTGCGTTTAACATCAGGAAGTTGCAGGTCATCCAGGTTTTTATGTCCTTAAGACATGCTTGATGTTTAGCGAGCTGGTTAGTTTCATCTGGTTTGATCGATAGATATAATTGAGTATCATCTGCATAATAATGAAAGTTTATGGAGTGTTTCCTGATAATATTGCCTAAAGGAAGCAGATATAAGGTGAACAAGTTTGGTCCAAGCACAGAACCTGGTGGAACTCCATGACTGTCGTTGGTCTTCATCGAGGCTTCATCGTTTACATAACAAACTGAGATCGATCAGAGAAAGGATTTTTTTTAAGGATTTAAAGCAGCTTAGTGTGGTTCCTTAATGCCAATATAATGTTCTAGTCTCTGCAACAGGATGTGATGGTCAATGGTGTCGAGCGCAGCGCTAAGGTCTAACAAGACCAGAACAGAGACGAGTCCTTTGTCTGATGCAATTAGAAGGTCATTAGTTATTTTTACCAGAGCTGTCTCTGTGCTGTGATGCTTTCTAAATCCTGACTGAAAATCCTCAAATAAACTATTGTTACGTAGAACTGATTCGCAACTGCTTTCTCAAGGACCTTAGAGAGGAAGGGAAGGTTAGAGATCGGTCTATAGTTAGCCAACACCTCTGGATCGAGAGTGGGCTTCTTAAGAAGAGGTTTAATTACAGCTACTTTGAAGGACTGCGGTACATGGCCTGTTAGTAAAGACAGGTTGATCATATCTAGTAAAGACGTGCTAACTAAAGGTAACTTCTTTAAGCAGTCTAGTCGGTATAGGCCGGGTCTAAGAGACAGGAAGAAGGTTTAGACGGAGAAATTGTTGAAGTCAATTTGTCAAGGTCGATGGAAGTAAAGCCATCTAAATATATATCAGGGTTTACAGCTGTTTACTCTATTTGAGGAGAGATCGGTACTGGTTGAGGGCAGGAGATTAATAACTTTCTTTTTAATAGTTAGAATCTTATTATTGAAGACGTTCATGAAGTCATAACTACTGAGGTTTATAGGAAACCTGGGGTTGTTCTTATTCTTCTCTATCAATGAGGAGTAATAGGCTGCCCTGGCATCACGGAGGGCCTTCTTATATGTCTTAGCCAAACCGAGATTCTTCCATGTTCTTTCCAGTTTTTGCGATGTCAGCTTTAATTTGCGGGTTTGAGGGTTATACCATGGAGCAAACCTCCTTTGATTTACTATCTTCTTTTTTAGAGGAGCAATAGAGTCTAGTGTCCTTCTCAGTGAACCTGAAGCACTATCGACAAGATCATCAACCTGGGATGGACTAAAGTTATCACAGGAGTCCTCTGTTATATTGAGACATGATATTGAATTAAATACAGATGGAATCACTTCTTTAAATGTAGCTACAGCACTATCAGATAGACATCTAGTGTAGAAACTTTTGTCTAATGGCGTACATTCCGGTATGATTTCAGAAGTTTCTGTACATTCTGACAGAAGCCAATCGAATCTAATAATGAGATAAACGCAGTACTGAGGCTATCATTATCAACATCCACATGAATATTAAAGTCACCTACAATAATTACTTTATCTGTTTTAAGGACTAAACTTCATAAGAACTCAGAAAATTCAGATAGGGATTCAGAATACGGACTTGGGGCCCAGTACACTATAACATATGGTCCCATTTAAAGTCAAATAGACCGTACATTGGAGTATGCTTAAGGACGTGGCTACCTTGTAATTAACTGTTTGTCCGGTCTGGAGGTTGTGCTGTTTTTGGCTTCGAACTTTTCACAGGGTGGCTGTGGCTCAGAGGTAATGCGGGTCTTTCAATCAGAAGACGACCCGGTTTGGGGGAAGACACTTATCCCCAAATGAATCGTTTATCAAAAATGATTAGTCCTGATCGGCAGGTGGCACCTTGCATGGTAGCCCCTGCTATGCTGAATAGGTGTGAATGACGTGTAAAAGCGCTTTGAGTCATTAGAAAGGTCTAGGACTAGAAAGGTGCTCTACAAATACAAGTCCATTTATCATTCACCACAGTGTGTTTTTACTTCATTAAAGTTAATTGCTACCTAAAAATATCTTATTCAGCATTCGGTTGTACTCACATGTCATTTCTGTTTGTAAAGAAACAAGATGGTGATCAAAAATATGCCAAACTCAAGTCTTCAAAGCCCTACCAATGGGTGACGTCTATGTCCACTTCTTATGGTCCTGATTGGGGAGCTAAAGGTCAGGACAGAGGGTCGAAATAAGTTCAAAACATGGACAAATGACTTTGGCCCTGCTGCGAATGGGGCATAAAGTTTAGCAAAATACATTTTGCAAAAACTAGGGCACGTATCCAGATTTATAAATGGGGTTGGGAGTGATTATTTCTGGCCTGGATGGTGTAAATGAAATATGACTTTATTTTGCCTCTGTTTATCAGGAGGGAGATGATAAAATAATCCGGATTGGAAAAATTGTTGGATTACACAGAAAATCATCACAATGGGAGTGATTGAGACTTTGCAAAGCGCCTCTCTGTCTGGCAAGAAGTTGATGCAAGTACAGATCATTACGTCAGATATGGGAAAAAATGATTTCGGCTTTGTGAATTTTAACAGTTATTCCATGCTAAGAGCCGTAACAAAGGTTTTAGTAATCCTCACCCTACATTCAACATGCAAGGCATACATGATTGAAAAGATTATTTGATGAACACGGCTGGCACGTGTGCTGGAGAATAGCCACGCTAAGTTTGCTCATGCGATAGCACAGAACGTCAACGCTCTTTCTCTGGAATACTGTGTAGGACTGAACCTTGAATTATGAACACAAATCATCTCCATTATCAGTGCTCCTTTTATCTGTCCCAGCCAACAGAATCCATTCCATCTCAAGCTCATCAACTCATTTGTGAAACGTTGGAAATTAATTTCAGTCCAGTCTTGCTGACAGTGACAGAGCGCATTCACTAATTATATTGTTACCATAGTGACAGTGTGGGACAAAGCAAGGCGCTGCACCTTTTCATTTCTAAAGAACTATTATTTTTTTCCTTTTCAGTAATATCAATTATATCTGATTTATTCAGCATGTGAGTATTCAGTTCTATGAGGTTCCATGCTTGCATTGCTCCAGCAAATAAGCTGTCAAATCCCCACACTGTAAAATACCAGCAAGAGGAAGGCATGCATCTAGTGTCCATCAAGGAAGCAGAGCCGGAGGCCTGGTGTTACCGAGACAACACTGTCGGTCGTGACGCCATTCGCCATATGAGAGCAGTGGAGAGTGGGGGTCGTTTGCCGTTTTACGCTCCTTCTAATTTGCATAAACTGAAAAGACAATGGTTAAAGTTCTAAGAAGAAAACCGGACAACACTCAAACCGAACAATGCGGTGATAGAGACCTGTTAATCACAAGGTAATCCAAGTCCTAGAGCATACCCCGCTTTATGGTCTATTTTACTCTAAATAAGACCGTCATTTACTAAATGAACATCATGCTGTATTGAAGAAGACTTGAAACAAGCGATTGAGACCATAAACCCAGGATTAAAATGTATGAATTAAGTGATAGGGTTATTTTCTCATAGACTTCGAGAAAATCAGACTTATTTTTGCAACCAGAGGAGTTGCTCCCTGCTGGCCATTAGGAATAATGCATGTTGAAGGCACTTCCGCATTGGCTTCTATTTTTAGAACAGGAGGTTGTCACCTGGACACATGCCTCTAAATGTTATAGAGCTTCTTCTTAGAAGACTTCAATCCTGTCTTTTTTTCCAGTGAAGTTGACAGTTCCGTTGGATAGTTTGACAACTCGCTCTGTTTGCATTCTCAAGCCGTATCTGGTTCATGTGTGTTTCACTTGTTTTCAGCATTTGTTTGCAAACCTCAGCTGTGTCCATTGTGTAGTAGCTCCCAGTTGATGTCTGGACATTTGGACTCCCAAATAACACTCAGGACCAGATCTACAAAGAAAATGGCATTGCAAGAACGTTTACTGGGGTTTTCACTGAGTTTGCGACTACAATCTGCATATAATCAATGCCTAATTTTAAGGCAGCAGCTCATTATGCAGTCAGCTCCAAACATGGAGCCTAAGGGCTCATAAAGACAGACTTTAGCCTTGTGTGAAAATACACAGCTGATTCATTTGAATGGCGCCAGTCCAGTAGTGGTACCAACACAAAGGGCCTCGGCAGAAAAAGCAGGATTGTCCAATTTCCAATGTTTACTTTGCAGTCGCAACGACAAAGACAAAGTAGCTTACGGCATGATAACTTTCCAGAGTTGTAAAATCCTGTCCTTGAGAATTACAACTGGTGTACAGTGCTTCTGATAAGCATTTGGAAACTCCAACGCAAAGCGGTTTTTGGTCCGCATCATCAATAAGAATCTACACAATCTCTGTGAGGCTCTGCAGCTAATGTTAATCAGCCTGCACGCTAACAATGTGACAATGAAATTGCTTACATGTTGGTGTTGCGCACCATCTTAGTCTAGTGTGTTGGCATACGAACATTTGCTAATTAGAACAATGTTCAGCTGAGGCTGATGTCATTCCTTTTACAGGAATTTGGTCATAGAGCACAGTATTGGACAAATTGAAATTTTCTAGAGCAAAAGTCAGGGTACAGTTTGTCCTCTGGTAATCTCTATCAACAAATTCTGCACTCAGAATCTGTATGAAATGGGACAAGAGTTTTGTATTTGGTAGCGTTATGGTGTCCGTTTGTTGTCAGAGTAGTATTGACCAATCACGTTGGAGCAGGCTTTGGTTGAATGCAGAAACAGTCCGTGTGGAGAGTAAACACATTGGCCAAAATGCAATCTCAAAAGTCGCCGGCTATTGTCTGGTGATGATTTAGATTTTTAAAGCGACTTGTCAATCACAGTAAGTCCGCCCTAAAGCATACTCTGCTTTATGGTCTGTTTGACTCTAAATGGACCATAATTTACTAAATGAACATCATGCTGTGTTGAAGAAGACTTGAAGATAGACCATAAACTCATGTTAACAATGTTTACTGAGGTAATAAATCAAGAGAGAAGTAGAGTCATTTTCTCATAGACTGCTATACAACCAGACTTCTTTTTTAAACCAGAAGAGTCGCTCCCTGCTGGTCAGAGGAGAGAATGCAAGTTTTAACACACTTCCGCATCGGCTTCACTCGGCAGAACCGGAGGTTGCCGCCTGGTCGCAACCAAAAGTTTTATCACACAGTGTTTTATTCTGCAAACCATAATCAACATTCAAGGATTGACACACTAATGCCCAAATTGCAGAGAGAAACTTGTTTCCTGTCTCAGTGGTAAAGGTCGCTCTTGTATCCAACTCGCACAGAATGCTGCTGCTGCCAGACTCCTGACAGGAACAAAGAATAGAGATCATGTAGTCATTGTAGCTTCCCTTCATTGGCTTCCAGTTGATTTTTTTAAATGTAGTTTACTACAGTACTGTTTCAGATCTATTCTGAGTATTGTTTTTTCCCAACCGCAGGTAGTCCCTTAAGAGTCTAGTGCTGTCTTTGGACATGTTCTGCATTTAATTGTAATTATGAAGTTTATCCCAGTCATGGTCTGTTTATTTGCCCTCTCTTATATCCCTGATTTCAGTGAGGGTCTGCTGTAAATGTGAGTTCTGTTTTAATTCAATATAGTAAGAAATTATTTAGAATGAATTATATACTTTCACTGCAAGTGTTTGCAATACTAAATATATTGGCTTACAGTGTTTCAGCAATGTAGGTCTATTTAGCTGATTAATCAAAGTCAGGTACACAGACAGGTGATGATTGCTGGAGGTTTTAGATTGTAGCCTCAGTGTGTAACACAAGCAAACAAACGTGCATGTGTGTGTTGATGTACAAATATGTATGGAAGGACGTGCAGGGTTGAAGTGGATGCGAGTTGGACATTTTTACATGTTACGTTACATATTATACTTTGAATGAACAAGCTATAGTGCTCTGTGCAGCATGAAGGTGCACTTCAGTCGAGCACGTCGTGCTGGAGCGGACAACATGCTCTCTGCTCTGATCTCAACTCATCATCTGCTCCTGACTCATCTCCATCCCTTTGCGTTCTCCGGGGCCCCGCCACAACCTCTTTACCAAATAGCAGCTGGGTTGCGCAGTGAGTCTGATTTACTCCTGATCGACTGGATTGACCAGAATCACACTGACACTAGCTTACTAGCTAGCTAGCGCGTATATGCAACAAACTAAAGCTAGTAAACTAGCATGCTATCAATCGCCGAAGTGAGCTGACTGGAGTGGGAACCGGTCCAATATGGATTTCAGCGGCATTTCAAATGCCATGTGATTGTTGAAAAATGTTGTAACCAATTTAAAAGGGCTCTGAAAATATACTCAATATTTTTCCAGTCAATGTTTAACCTTATTTATTATATTGTGCTTAATTTAACAGACTTCTGTGTGTCATATTACTTTTAGTCTAGCTGACTGTTTTCTGAGTGTTATCTTACTTTTAGTCGACTTGACTTTTAGACCAGTCAACAAGTCTAAGTTTAAACGTCTGTTTAAGATTTGGCTTTGGAAAGCCAAAATGGCTGCCATGGAAAAAGTCTATTGGGCTACTGTTGCTTCTACAGGAGATATTATTTCTGCTACTACTTCTACTGAAACAACTGCTGCTACTTTTAGTATTTTGAATAGTTTTGTTACGTACCATATTCAATTGTTTCTTATAGGAATGATTACCAAGCAGCTGGGCCTAATTAAAGCTGAGACACCCGTCAGTATCCGTAGAACATCCTATTGAATGTCATACTCATTCTGGCATTTAACGCTCAGTTATACATCCGTGGTTTGACGCGCTGCTGTTGCTGGATATTTCCTGATGTCACTGAAATGAGGTGGAAAATCTCCTAATATCTGTTCACACTGACCACCACCAGATGAGAGCACAGAGCTGTTCATCTTGATGACCAACATGCATCCTAATTTAATAAGCACAAACTCATCACACAAAAAATCCTAATGCGATATTAACAAATGTGTATATGGAAAACAGCTCCATAATAGGTCAAATAATTGATTAGTTAACCGGCAGAAAAAATGAACTGATTATCATTCTCAGTTTTTCGAGCAAAAAAGTCAAACATTCCATACAAACTTCTCAGCCTCAGGAGGATTTCATCTCGTATTATGTGATCTGTAAACTGAATATTTTTGAATTTCAGTTTTTTAATTTTGAAGGGCATTATTCACTATTTCTTCTTTTATTTTATAACAATTAACCTAGAAAATAATCCAGAAAACATTCTGCAGATTAATTAACTGCAGAAATAATTGTTAGTAGCATCCCTTCAAGAGTGGGCAGAAATGATATTGTCTTTTTTGTATAAAATCCCAAGGGAGCAATTTTAAAAATGTAATATAATATTTGAATACTGGGGGATGTAATATATTGAGACAGGAAGAGATGTGTGTTTGGATATCAGGAGGCAAAAACGTTGCATTCATCAGTCTAAATAATTCAAGGGAAACTCTGACCCTTTTCACCCGGCTCTGTGTTACTGCAGAGCGGGCAGTTTATGCAGAGGAACGTCTGCCAGATGACGCGAAGCGACACATTGAGTTTTGCACTCATAAATAATAATCATTGTTTAACTTTGTTAAAATTACAAAGGTCTTCAATTTCTAATAGCACCAAATAGCTGTGGTGGAGCTGATTTGTCTCAGAATATGGAAAAGTATACTTGTGAGCGACACAAAAAATAACCAATAGATGCATTTTGTGACTATTTCACAATCTACATTGAGACTGTGTTAGACATTCATACTTCAGTGTCCCACCCATCATTCATCCTTTCTGATAGACCCCACCATACACTAGGATAAATGCGTCACTGCTCTGTATTAGCTGTTTTTATTATTTTCTGTGTGTATGTGTCTGCAGTCTCTGTGGGATGAATATTAACCGAGTGGTCATGGCTGCCAGTTAAATGGGTTTTTGGGACCACTGCTACTACCACTGAGGAAGCCCTGCTTGGACAGTTTTTTTTTTTTTTGGAGGGGTAGATAAACAGAGCAGCCTGGGGCATGATGGGAAAGAAAGAAAAAAAAGCTTTGTAATAGCAGAGCATATTCTCCTGTCCCCAAGTGCAGCTTACAATATTTGCATCTCAGCTGCATGTGCTTTGAAGATTCAAGGATTTCTCTGGGCCTGGACATGTATCAGGGATTTCTGCTCCTTCACTGTCAAACAGTCTGATATGTCCATGTTTACCTGCTCTGTGTATGCATGTACTGTACTGTATGTGTACATCCTGTGATATGTAAAGCGTGAACGATGAGTCAGTAGTTAAATCAGCTTTGCATGATCATCTTTTCCACCTTTTGGTTTTTTTTACTGCATATAGTCACACATCATGTGCTCTTGAGGGTAATTGGAGCACTGTGTTTGTTTATTTGTCTATAAAGAAATAATAAGAAAGAAATAATGATGGCAGGGATTTAGACATTGAGTAATTAGAATGATTAAGTAGTGAAAGACTCATCTTGTGCCATTACAATGACAAATCTCTAAACTTGAGGAAAAAGCTAAATTTAAAGTACATTCATGAATAGGGAAAAAAAAAAAATCAAAGCACTAAAATGAGGAATGTTACCACCATGCAGAAAATGTGCACATTTTATGTGCGCAAGTTAATTATGCCACTTCAGAGGAGCTTGTGAAAGGATAAGGAAAGCTGCATAAATTTAGCTGTAATCCAGGCAGGCAGAACTCATTTGCAGGGATGGTCTTATCTGGGCACTGCAGCTTTCTCACAAAATTAACCTTGGATATTTGGGCCCAATTCAGCCAGCGTTTGATTCCCCCCCACCCCCCCACCCCCTTCACACACACACTCACTCACACACATCTCTGCATACACGCCCTTCCCCTATATGCCTCTACACCCCCTCCCCTTCACTCTCCCTTTGTTTGTCTATCCCTCTCAGCGTATTACAATGTGTGAGTCGAGAGTTTATCATTGCACAGACAGAGAGACACAGACAGAGACACAGAAAGACAGACAGACAGACAGACAGACAGACAGACTGACTGACTGACTGACTGACACGTGAGCCATCTAAATTGACCCATTTAATTCTCATTCAGCTGGATCTTTCAAAGCAGGTGTGGTTTGTTAACGTTGGATGATGTTGTCTTGAGTAGCATTACACTCTTCACTTGAAGTAAAGGCAACATGAGAAGAGAATTTGACATCCATGCCAAAAAAAGGAGACATTTTTATCTTGAAATTGGTTCTTGAGTGAATACGCCACCATAATTACACAAATGTTTTGGTCACTTTGAATCTTTAGCAACAGTAATTAAGCGAGTGGGGCCAAGTGAAGGTTCAGCTCTTCCCATAAACACAGCCACCAAGCTTATTTCCATGAATGAGTAGTAAATGGTAAAAGGATTGCATTTATATTGAGCTTTTATCCAGTTTATAACAGTTTGCTTCTTGTGGTTAGGTTGGTGTCTTGCAGTAGCTTGTAGCTTGCTGCCATGGTCAGTGATCCTGATGCTCTCTTTACCTCGACCTTCAGGAGTGGCTGGAGGAGCTCAGGAGCTAACCGACAGCCTCGCAATAGGTAAACGACCCGCTCTACCTGCTCACCTCTGTTTCCTAAAAATGACCTTTCTATACAACTAAACTGTATTCTGATTTACGTTTCGAGGGAAACATTTCTCCCGGATTACGGTCACAGTTTTAAACATGTGGTTGATGGTGTATTTGAAACAAAACAAACAAAAATACATCAAGACTGGGTTAGGTTTCTGAAAAGATCATAGTTTGTGTAACATAAGGTACGGACCTAACGTTTAATGTTTGACGTAATGTTAAAATCATTGTCAAAGGTAGACTTTAGATTTCCCACTGGACATGAACAGTGGTCTCCTGGGTAACAGTCCTGCTTTTGATTGACCCATCCAGCTACCCTGACACAGACTACCATGGACTTTAATGAGATTTTTTGGATTACTGAATATATAGAGAACATATATTTCCTTCCAAATGTAATTAACAATGCAGCTTTGTTGTGTGGGAAAATCAATTTGAAGAGACCAGGCTGACCCACTAAGCTGTTTGTTAGAGCTCCCCGAGTAGTGCATGTGATAAGTAACTGTAACGGCTGAATTTCAAACTGTAATGTATTAAAACACATGTTACTAAAATGTATTTGAAAGCTGCCCGAATCAATGTTTTTATTTTCATATTAACAATAAATCCAAATGACTGGCCTGTATGTAATATCACAGTTATACATGTTTAACACCAATGACCTGTGTTCAACCCTTCCTTTGCAGTAGCACCGAGGCTGTGGAATGCTCTGCCTGCACCCCTACGTTTTGCTGATTCCGTGAATTCATTCAAAAAGCAGCTCAGGACACACCTGTTCAGACTGGCGTTTGAGTAAAACTCATGTCCGAGGCTTGCTTTTAAACCATGTTTTAATTGTGTACTTTCTGTTTTTTGTGCCTTCTTAAATCAGAATCAGAACCGTTTATTGCCAAAGTGTGTTTCACATACAAGGAATTTGTAATGCATAACATTAGACAATAACGTTAGACAATCAACAACAATCTACACAGTGCAAGACATAGAAACAAATTCAAATGTACAATAGAATATAAAAGAATTAAAGTCAAATAAAGTGCACAGACAGACGGATAACAGTAAACAAGTGTAATGTAAGTGTAATGTCACATTGTGTTATTTATGTTTGTAATTCCGCTCCTGTTAAGGACTTTGTGACTAATGTCTGTGAAAAGTGCTTTATAAATAAATCTTACTTACTTACTTTTGTCAATTCAAACCAAGCCAGTCAACACGGGTCAATACGACCAGAGTCACAACCAGGGAGTGAAGCACACCAATGACCTCAGGCGCTGGCGATCCGCGGGGATACTTCTGTCATATTCACATTTGTGTCATGTAGTAAGCTAACTGACGTTTTTCAGCTGGGCATGTGGCAAATGTTGGATAATGTAATCGAGCTAATCCAAATGTAATAAAATGGGTTCATGGTGTTTGCTAGTTATTAATGTAATAACATTTATAAATGAACTAGGGTTCTTGCTTTATAACAGATGGAACAAGCAACAGATGAATTTGCAGGTTTATTTGGAAAATTAAAAAAACTAAAGGTAAGAATGTGCTGTACCGCAAGGTGTTCTCTCTTTCTCTCATTACATTTAGAGGTTGCTGGCTATTGCGTTTCTTTTCACTATCTGCCTGTCCGGTCCAGAGTTTGACGAAGGCTTGATCGGATTAGCGAGAGCAGTGAGTCTGAAAATACTGTCGCACAGATCGGAGTACTTGCCCACACACCTAACACCTGTTTGTTTGTTGTGGTCATGAGCTTTGGTGTATTGTTTTTTTTTGTTTGTCCCTCACCGTCCCAGTCATCTGCCGCATAAATTCTTCCTCACCACTGACCACTGACGGCCAGAAGCTTGAAATCTTGCCACATTCACATTCCATGTTGTTCAAATCATCATCATTTCATCATTTGTCTCCAAGGTTGTCTGCTGTAGTCTGCTGTAGTCTTCTCAGATATATATTTATACATGTTTTGGCTTTGCACAACTTGAATGAACATTAGCTGATATGAAAGAACTATTAAAACTTGCCTGATTGGAACAAAGTCCTGTAGACCTCTCTCTATTTCTCTATCGTAGATGGTTAGATGGCCAAGGAGACTAGTTTTATTTCCCATTCACAGCCTCAACTTCTTCTTCTCTGTTTACTGGAGGATGTTTAGCATCTAGCATCAATTTCTGATTACGTTTATTCATTCAAGACCAGTCGAGGGAAACACACCTAATTTCGCATTTCAAAAGCTTGCCTAAAATACGCTTGACGATTCAATGGAAACACTAATGATGTGTTTACGGCTTGTTGCTGACCAACACTGTTATCTTGGAGACACTATATTTCCACCTGTGCATCTATAGCTGAAGCCTCACCACCTCCAGTGCATGGGCATGTCTTCATTTTGTGGCTTTTATTGATCCTATGTACATGTCCATACAGTTATCGTTGAAACTTTAATCAACAGGTAGAAATAAATATCAATTTTTTGTCCTTATTTAGTGATTTATGAATCATTAATATGTCCTCTCCCTGACAGGAATACTTTGAAAGATCAAGGCAGATCTGCCTTGATCTTTCAAACAGTGCTTTCATTTAGTACTGTGCTATATGGTGTCAACTGTATTTAGTGCCAAGTGATAGCAATCATAAAGTATAATAGGCCATGAATTAGTCATAAGCTCACATGATGCAATACATCTTGTCAGCATCTGGGCATGTACCCAGTGAACGTATATTAGTTGCCTTTATCACCGTAATTGAGTTCTGCAAGAGAGAGACACTTTCAAGGCATTCAAAATTATTGAATAGTCATTTGTCTTGCTGCAAAAGTGTTTTCCCTGTGATGCTGACAAGGTAATCTTCTACTAGGTGCTCTGAAAGCAAGTGGAGCAGCCTCAAAAGCGGGGTGTTTTTTTCCAACTCTGACGCTACCCATAATCCTCGCTGCCTGCTCCTCTCACATCATTTTGGCAGTGCGTCACCTGGAGACTGATGGTCCTGACAACGTCACCTGTCCTCATCTGTAACACTAATGTCCCTGTCAGGTGATGCCAACAGAAAACATAAATCAGCCCTTCTGCCGGGCAACTAATGGGACAACTCCTAATGTATGTATATCCCCCCTCAGATTCATTCTGTATGCTGGGAACATATGCTAATCATGCCTCGGTGTCTGTGAGGCATGAGTCTTCAAAGTCAGCCACAAATCTAAAATTAAGATATTTTCGAGTATTCTTTTTTCTTTTCTTTTTGCATTTTATATTTAAAGAGGATTCTGGGTGCCGAAGCTGCTCTCACACTCAAACATATAGTATAATGTAGCTGTTAAGTTCCCTGTATCTTTGGAATGAGCAGAGAAAAGAGGGCGATACGCTATGTTGTCCCCAGACAATATCTTCATTCCTGTGAATGTCATACATAATGATCATGCTATCATCTTTTGAAAATTCACATTTTATCCTTTTGACACAAAATATGTACTTTCATAACTTCCTGTTTCCTGCAAACCACCAGAAAAGAAAATCATTTGCAGCAGTTAGTGCAATTTTACTATGATGTTAAATGTAAACCTTTTCAATGTAAGTATAATAAAGCCACAAGCACCAATCATCATTTCCATTATTACTGTGTCAGGAATATCCTACGTTCTCAAATAAAAGCTGTTTTTAAATAATAGCTGGTTGCTAGCAAAAATAAATGAAGGCATGTCTCTAATAAAGGCTGCATTAAAGCATTGTGGAGGGCTAGACCTGCCTTCTATAGCTCACATTGTGAGTCTGTGTGTGGATCATCATGGTAAACGTGGTGCTGGAGAGAAGAGGATCTGAGTACGTTGCCAGGTGTCTATATTTCTGTCTGTCCGTCTGTGGACCGATTTGTTTTCTGCAATGACATCACGATTGAGCAACATGCAGTCACGAAACTTCACAGATGTGGAGGTGAGATCAAGCTGAATTTGGAGTTTTAGGATACTTTAGGATTTAAGTGTAGTCTGAGCCTTTTTGTCTTAGTTTTCCTGGTCTACTTTTGCTTCAGTCTGATGTTGTGTCCGATACATACTGCTGGTCACACGCATGGAATGTTACTGTCAATTAAACTACACAAATAGAAAGCCAAATG
Organism: Pholis gunnellus; assembly: GCF_910591455.1. Lineage (NCBI taxonomy): Eukaryota > Metazoa > Chordata > Actinopteri > Perciformes > Pholidae > Pholis > Pholis gunnellus. Next base: position 2,053,647 of record NC_136543.1, read on the forward strand.
TTTTTCGTATGTTAATACTTATTATTTGTTTCCTCCGATCTTTCTGGAGCTGTCCCGCCATCACTCACAATACATTTCTCTCATGTTGTAGTTATTCAAGTTTACTGCCAATATTTCTAAGATGAACGAACTAATATATCATATGCCTTGCATAGATAGGGTATAAGTGTCTTTTGTTTTGTTTTCCCCAATCAGTAACATTTTTGCAGCGTACTCTCTGCTGTCTAGGTGCACATTCCCTGCCCTGCTTTAAAGTGACAGCCATGCCTGATGTATATCTATGGCCTGCTGAGGATAGCCCTTGCATTTGCAGTATTATGAACTTGGTGTCTGTGTCCACATTCCTAGGAAAATGTGCAAGCGGTGACAGTTAAAGGAGCGTTTCCATCACTCAACAATGGCAGAGATGGTAGGCGGAGCTAAGGCCACAGACCTGCTCTCTGGGGTGTGAAGCAGCCTGTGGGGTTTTTCCGGTCTCTGCTAGTGTTGCGAGTAAGCGGTTACTATGCACACGCTTACAAAGAAAAGAGCTACAGATGATGAAACTTCAAAAATCGCAGGTGCCAACTGACCGTCGTCACAGAAATGGTAAATTAACTTGTACGGCACTTTTCTAGTCTCTCGACCACTCTTTTGATGTTATGGCCTATATAACCTCATTTCAAGCCAAAGCATTACATTTTACAAACAATGTCATTTTGAACGAGGTTGTCTCACATAACAGAATAAGGAAATTCCAGTATCCCTTTAGCTTTATATTTTGGCCAACACATGAGTCAAACCCAGACGCCAACCTCCAGAAGTGGTTTAAACTTGCAGTCTAATAGCCAGCAGGGGGCGACTCCTCCGGTTGCAAATAAAGACTGTTTGTAGAAGTCTATGAGAAAATGACTCTACTTCTCAATCTCTAGTTTCAAGTCTTCTTCAATACAGCATGATGTTCATTTCATGATTAATAAGGGCGTGGATATTCTTTGATTGACAGGTCGCTACCAGTCGTCCGTGTATTTTCTGTTCATGAAAGTTAGTTGTAACATTTTGGTCACCTACAAATGTCTTATTCAGGGTTTGGGTTTTGAGCAGGGTTTGTACTTAACTCCACCCTTTTGTGTCACTTCTGGTTGCAGATTGCGAATGCCGAAAAACAAGATAATGCCGAACTTTAGGCTTGACAACCTCAGTCCACACGTCAATGGGTGATGTCTTGGTGACTATGTCCACTTCTTATATAGAGTTCATGGTCAAACCATATTACAAACACAAAGATATTTTGCTGGTATTCTTCTTCACAATTCCTCATAATGTTATTCAGAACCTTGCTTACAATCCATGCAGAGCTTTCTCTGCTGTGATCTCACAGGTCACTCACTCACCTGTAAGTGCTTTGACATTTCTATTTGCCGCTTACCTCAAAAAGGGGTCTTTAACCGAATGGACTGCTTTTGATCCTCTCAGACGTCTCCACAGTAAAGTGTGACATGCAAGCATTACGGCTCCCACAGTGCTGCCTCATTTATTCACGAGGGAGTTGTTAGTCACCAAATGAGCTGAACTTCATTCGGTTAGACTTGGAAAATTCCCTCGGCTAACCCCTGCTGAGAAATTGTAAGAACTCAAAAGCAGATTGTTTAGGACATAATGTTCGTATTCAGAGACACTAGAACATCTTTGCTGAGCATGACTTCACGACAAAATGAAAGCTTGTCGACAGAAAGATCCACCCATTAAAGTTATTTTCTATGGAGGTACAGTACGTGCATAGCAATGAAAGGATGAAGACAGTTCCTGGCAATTTTTTTTCTCTAATTGGAATGAAATTAAGTGGAAGGAATTGCGAGACAATTAACTGTGCTTTTTTATCAGGGTTGCACAGTCTGAAGGAGGTTCACTGGTGGCCCGCCTGCGCTGCCAGCCACAATCTTTCCCTCTGCTTTTCACAGCCTTTGTTTATCTCATTTTTCAATTAACCTCCACGATTTAACTCCCTTCATAAAGCCGGGTGCATGTTTGCTCCAAAGAACAAATAAAATGGTCTCTTTCTCCCTCCCTCTCTCTCTCTCCCTCCCACACGCTATCTTTTCTTTTTTCCGTTCCTCTATCCCTCTGACTCCCCTCTCTCTTTGGCTGCGGTGTTCTTTCAGCCCAGGATGCTGAGCTTCACAGCGCCTTGCAGGGTTTTAGAAGGCATGAGGCTGTATGTGTCAGATTAAAGAGGGAAAATCTGTGGCGTGCAGGGAGAGCTTTGTAGATATGGCAATTTGGTGATAACTTCCTCCTCCCCGCACCCTTTCCCTCCCACCTCCTCCCCACCACCCTCCTACCCCGTGCCTTCCATTTGGAAGAGACCACTGGCGGGCGGGGAGGGGGAGGAGGGAGGGCCGCTGCAGCTGCTGCTGGAAAGCTCGGACAATCTTTTTTCCCAGATCTGGTCTGCCCTGCCAGTTATCAGAGGGATTGGAAGACATGTTTATTCCATTCCGACCGTTTCCGTCTTTGCTTTCTAACGCCGATGATCTTGTAGTTTAAATTTTAATTAAAAACTCACCGTAGACAATCTGTTCACGGAACATGGTTTAGAGCTAATTTAGTAACGTCTTGCCTTCCACACCTGAGAAATTAGTTGATCCCTTTAATTGAGCATATTGATTTAAAACGCTGCAGAAATGTGGACCCTAACCCGAGAGAGTAGACTCCAACATTGGTTAAAAGTAAGAGACTGAACCCCAAGACACATGTATGCTACTCCGTGATTAATCATTACTAATGAGAGAGGAGGCCCAGGAAATACACAGCAAATCAAAATGAATTAATTGCCTGCAGAACATAGAGTAGAAGAGTAATTGCATTACTTGTTTTCCGTGTCACAGGGGTGCCGTTGCCTTTCACTATCAAAGGCCAGTTTGAGAATCAAATACAGTAGCATCTTGAGACTGCTCTGCTTCTGACAAGGCTGATTGAATGAATGTATTACCCAGAGCCCAAGGAAATGCACATTGTTTGCCAAAGTCCCCCCTTTCTTCCCCTCCACTGTAGGGAGAATACTTATCAGTGCCGCAGTTCCATGGTTATGGATGATCCGGGCGCGACACAGCATAGGTTGTCCCACCTCGAGGAGCCGGAGCGCTGCTTATTTCAGCAGAAAGCTTCAGTGGAGAGCAGGCGTTTAGCAAGCATAAGCACAGGACATGGTGAATGTGATGTCAACAGAGGGCCTCTAATGGATCAATCTGACCCTCCCAGATAAATCTGGGGTTTTATGATCTTGAACAGTGTACTGGTTCTGCTTCCACTCAGCAAATCAGAGATTCTGGGGGAAATTGCTTCAAGAATATGACTGACTAAACCTTAGTGTGTTATGATATGGACAATCAATCACTCTCAACATGTTATTCATCTCGCTTTCTTTTAATAAATATTCTGCAACGTTTTCCCCCAAAATGTCTGTAATATCTTAAATATATATCATATTGATGAAAATCCTGTGTTCAGTCTGGTGGGTTCAGTCTCCAGTGTGGCAGCAGAGCAGGTTCAGCCCTCAGTACAAAAGTAAAACGGCCATGTGAAGTGTTTTCTTTTTCAAATATGGAAAATATAATCACATCTGCTTCCTGTGTGTTGACATTAAAAGTGACACTACGGTTGGTTTCATGTCTCTGTCAATATTTTCTCTCCATTCCGTTATAAATACACAATCTATAAAATTGTTTATTGTATATTATTGATTCAAAATATAGTAAAAGACAGATGTACTAATTTTCCAAAATTGAGGAGATGTTCACTGAAATCAAATGTCTTCCTCTTGAACTCAAAGCCTGATTTTAGGCCTCTTCTCGAAAACTGTAACCCATACTAAAGAGACTATAATTCTGTAACTACAAGGTCTATTTTAAAAATGTTGATGGTTTAATAACACTAGGGATTGTGAAATTTTACGAGATGAGTAAATATTGTGTATATGTTCCTGGTTAATAGTAGCTGAAGACAGAACACAGCAAACAGGGGAAATTCCCAGGTTCGCCTGAAGAAAAAGCACTGTCATTTTTTTAATGAGGCCCTGGCTAGCCTAGAAACATTCCCAATTCATAGCAAACACGGTGCAGGTGCCTCACAAAAAGATTCGGTGGAAATAAAGTGAAGCAAACCCCAGTTATGGAAGTTTATGTTCGAAAAAACACGCCAAATTCTCATTTTCGAACCAGGAGTTGCAGCTGTTCCATTGTACTTTTATATACTATTTAACTATATATTTCACTATATTTCACTTTGTTTATCACTCATATTGTACAATCTATCATAACAGAGCTGTTTGGCATCATTTTGAGCCATTTTGACCTCACTGGGGGTCATCATATCTCTCCTCCATGCAATTTCCTCGTCTCTGTCTGTGTGTATGGAGCCCTTGATAAGCCTATGGTGGGCGGATCTTAGCATGTGACCAGTCGTTCAAACCGGGTGGTTATTTCAAACACACCCGTATGTTCCATGAAGTGATTGACAGAATTTTCAGCCACTAAAACTGCAAAACCGTGCCGCTCAACCCCCCCAAGCCCCAAGCCCCAAGTCCCTATATGATTCGCCGGCCAGCAGATTGACCACCATTTTGGCTCAGATGAACGGAAAATCAACCTTTATAGGTTCCGGACACTCACAGTGAGCTAAAGAACACATCTCTCATATGGATTTATTTCGGATTTCTCAGTTTTCGCCCTGAAAACCTTCTTCAATGTATGATGCAGTTCTAATCTTGGCAGTGTTGGCGTTGTGCTTTGTGGTGGCTTCTTCGATGTAACTTTTGAAAGCTTTGACGGAGAGAAATTTGGATGTTATCGCTGGAAACTGTGTTGAATTCTCATGCTTCTTGGTGTGTTATTTGTCCGGGGGGGATGCAATGGCCGCATTTCGGAAGCATTTTCCGAGTTCTTAGATCGCCGGTGGCAGCGTAAAATACATGATATTGTGGCGGATCTTCTTAGTTCGTTAGTATAATAGTTTATAATGGTGTTTGCAGTGTGTTCTTTTATTTATTTATGAACTTTGATTTCTACGACGCTCTCTTCGATTAAATGTCTCGCTCTGAACCCCAAATGGGGCTCGCTTGGGTCCAAGCATTTGAATGACGGGTAATAATAGATTATGACAGATTTTTTGTAACGCTGTAAAAAAGGCTTTCCCTCGAGAAAGCCTCACACTAGTCTGTGCTCAGTTCTCATGAGAGGATGTAGTTCTGCACTGAGGCTTGTCAGCCATGTTGAAGGTACAGCGTCTGTGCACATATTGCTACTTTGTTTTTTGGGTGAACTGGCAGAAAAGAGAAAACGACCCATATTTTCATTTTGTCCTTGCTGCTGCCAGGAGACTTTTTACGCAAGAAGTAGAGCAGCCGGTTACAACAAGAAAGATCATAGGCTTTAAAATAAAGGGCTTTGCCTCTTGGGACCATGAATATGCAAAATGTATATGAATCTGCACACTGTATTATGAGATTGACCATTTTTCCCGATGGGAGCACGAGGGGAAAACTTAAGTATGTTCCAACATCGAATTAAAGCTCTGAGGAACATGATTGTATGTAAATAGGATTAGTCTTCTGGGGACCATTAAGATCCACAATTCATTTTATAGCCAATATATCCTCTGTATTTTTTCTGGGAATTTGGGGGTTTTAGCAATCTTGAATGCTGTAAAATAATGTCAAGGCAATCCATAAACGATAACGGTTGAGATATTTCAGTCAGGAGAACAGTGGTGGCCTGACCCGCTAACAGAGCGACAACATGTGGAGAGGGACTAAACATTAATGGTGGGAAATAAAGTGGTTAAGCAACATTTACAGTAAAGAGGTTTTCTGAAAAGTCTATGCAATATTGTAGCACTTATAGGGAAATAGAGAGCTCTGAGACTTCAGTTGTAGTTTAGGTAGTTTGGTTGAATTTATAAGCAGTTTTTGATTTTCAGAGTATTTCCCTGAAAAATCCTAAAAGATATCTTCTTCTGGACCAAAGTGATGGACGGATCGATGGAAAAGACCTCATGTGTTTTAGGCCTGGGGCATTAGCAGGGTTACAAAAATATAGAAGACGAGAACAGTAAATAATTACCAACCTCATTTTGGTATATTTAGTATCATTAACGTAATCAAATATACAACATGAAAGACGATGGGGTGTCTGGTCTTAAATGTTTCAGCTTACTTGCTCTGCATCTAAACAGGAACAGCTAACATCACATTAGAGCTGAAGTTGCCGTGTAACAACGACTGGTTAAGTGTACCAGTGTTGGCCTTTCCACTCTGTTCACACCAATTCTGTTCACGCAAAACCAGAGGAGAAAAAAAAAAGCAGCGAGAGAATAATTACCACTCAGACATAATCCGTTTTCTCTGATCTCCCCCGATTTTGGTTTAATATATATATATAACAAGAAAGAATTATTCAAATAAAACTGCTCAGTGGAAGTCTGATCTGTACCTGCAGGCGTTTGGAGGGAGGAAAGGGAGGAGAGACGAGGGAGATAAATTGGAGGAAAGTATTGAAATGGCCTCCAAGGTTTCTCTCCCTAATATTTTCCCTCTCACTCTCTTCCCGCTCAGCTCTCTCTCTCAGCCTTTCTGTTTCCCATATGTTGGTGGACATTTTAGCGACTTTAGCTTGTATCCGAGCTAAGCTTGGTAATTGACTCTGGGCTGTTTGGGTTGATCTCCTAAATCAGACAGTGGAGCAGAGACCTTCAGCCCGCCGAGCTCACACTCCGGCTTTGAAGTAATAACTGATGGGGCTGATAGTCGGTCAGCGTGGGTTAGCATTCATTTGTGGGAGCATCAGACCAACATCAACATGGGTCAGGACTCGGGCATGTCAACAGAGATAAGTAGCTGCTGCTAAACATGCAGGTATGTGTATTATATGAGGAGTCTGCTCTGAAAGGGATACGTGCTAGTTTATTGTGTTACCACTAACATATACGCCCTAGAAGAAATATGCAATCTAACCCATTCCTTATGTATCCTAGTCAAAGATCTATATAATCCCTGCATGAGCACGCTAAAAAAGCGTTCATTAAACTCTCTCATTTATTGGTTGAACTGAACGTATCCCTTTGCAACTAATGAGCGTAGCAACGCGTTGTGTTTTCTGGCACCTGGCATGCCGGCATTGCTCGTGCAACGAAAGGAGCGAAGACATCTCTATTCCATCCTTACCTCCAAAGTCTCAAAAGTCAACTTGCTGGGCGAGCGGTTGGGAGCACTTGGTGGAGGATCGAGGATGCATGTCATGGCCCCTGTATCCCACGCGAGATTGTGGCTCAAATCACAACCGGATGATGACTTTTAGAAAGTTCTAAAAAGAACATAAGGACAACTCCTCGACCGGACAATGCCGTGGTAGCAACCTGTCAATCACTGTGTAGCCCCGCCTTAAAGCATCCCCTGCTTTATGGTCTGTTTGACTCTAAATGGACCATCATTTACTAAATGAACATCATGCTGTATTGAAGAAGACTTGAAACTAGAGATTGAGACCATAAACTCATGTTTACAATGTTTACTGAGGTAATAAATCAAGAGAGAAGTAAAGTCATTTTCTCATAGACTTATACAACCAGAGGAGCTGCTGGCCGTTATTGTATGGCAGGTTCAAGGCACTTCTGCATTGGTTTACCTTTTGATAACTGCAGATTGCAGCCTGGTATAAACCAACAGTACCATATGCACACATTGCTGCTGCACTGTTCTCTTCAAAGCTATATACAGTCTAAGTTAAAAACAGCACTCTGATGAACCTGGTGGAATGTTGCTGCTGCTGCTGCTGGGTGCATGATGAGGATGCTGGCAGTCAGGTACAGTACAGTGATGGTACAGCTGGAGAGTCCTGCATAATCCCTCAGAATGAAAAGCCATGCCACTGGCAGCTCATTTTGCTTCTGTGGTATCAGTTTGTGCTGCAGCCTAAATCAAAAACTGTCCTTCCAAAGCTGCTTATACAGGTTAAGCAAGTGACAACACATCCAGACCTGGCCAGGATCTAGCTAACGGCATGTGAATGCTACAATCTTTTACATATTTGTATGTTATTTAACCAAAAAGTAACAACAAAGTATCTGACAGGTAAGCTGGTGAGCAGGTCTCAACCTTCTGCATTCTTTTAGTAGTTTGTGGGGAGAGTGGTGCATTGTTTATGTAATATCACTTGAGATTATCTCCATGTTTCATTATGGAATGAGTTTTTCACACCTGTATCTATCTTTTAACTTCAACACTCCCAGTGGTAGTAATCATGGTAGAAAGCATTGTATTCAGCTTTGAATAAAGGAATTTGTCTTTTGTAATAGAGAGGGGGGCCCATGTCTGGATTTAATCAGAGGCTGTTTTTCTTTTGGGGGGGGTGTCTCTGGTGTAGTGGAGGTCTGTAACTGTGATTGGCAGAAGGACATGAATGCAGGTGTATTCGTAAAATCTGTCTCTCAGCCTTTATCAGATGTGCAGGAACACAGGTCAGTCATTCTGTTGTTCGTTTCATGAATAGTTCATGAAACTAAGCATTTCCCTTGAAAGAAAATGGAAAAGAAATGGGAAAAACCAATCTAAACCCATATAATTATTTATTGATTGTTAATGTAGTAGTGTATGCTTGCCTTCAGACACATTTCACCTTTCTTCATGTTCGGCTGACCTGCCTTTAAGAGTGTCCAGGTTACACTTGCAATTAACTGGAAATGATGAACTGAAGTTTAATTGTTTGTTTTCCCAATTACATACATACACAGTTCATTCCAGGAAATCGTATTTTTATTATGTATTCTATATGTACTGAGGCCCAACCTGCAGCACTATTCCAATGCATTGCATCACAATAAACTGTGATGAAACTACAGATAGTTTGAGTGATTTTTGTATCATGAGCCTTTGTTTTCTCTTCCAAATAGATTGTGGGTGGACCAACCTAGAGGCTTGCCAAAGTTATCGGCGGGACACCTGTCTGTTCCTCTGACCGCTTGTGTTTCTTGTCCCGTCACACCTTCGCTCTTCAAAGACGTGTTGGGATATAGAAAGCACAGCTGCAGCTGATAAAAGTCATCCTGGATAGGATTGATTGAGGGAAGCTAATGAGCAGGCATTAACAATAGTCCGTATTGTTTGGCAGTGCTTGTTAAACTGGCACTTGTTAATGAAATCTTCCCATTGTTGGTTTCATTAGCTGCAGCTTTAATCATGGACACATTTTTTTTTCCCCCACACCACCATCTCAACTGTATCTCAACCCCAGATAACTGTTCATTCAGCGTGCTAATTACACTGGTTATTAATAACACTGCCAGCCACCATCTCGAGCTGTCGCACAAGTGGCAACCATGAGAATTATTCCTGTCACCACTTTTCACAGTGTATGACATGAACGTAGTACAATGGTGCTCTCATGTGTCACATCACCTGGGAAGGTGGAGACTGTCATGTGACTATTGAAGGATGTGGATGGAAAGATGTAATTCACTAAAGTAATTGCTGCGATTTTAGAAGAAATACAACGAAAACAGAAGGGAGTATGTTGCTTCCCGGGCGTTAGTCAGTGCTGAGAAACCAGGGAATGAAATTCTTTTGCAAGAGCTGTCTAGCGGTCAACAAATAAAGAGAGAAAACAAAGCTGAGGCTCAGGCTACATCCACACTACTACAACACTTACACATAAAGGTTTACTAGATTATGGGTCCATAAATGTGGTCCACACATGTCTCTCACTCGTTCCATCTCGGATTCGTTGTTGTCTGTCCTCACTCGTAGCTCTGCTGGTGGCTTAACTATCGTTCCTACTGGAGAGCAATTACTGCTTTTGTTCCTTTACATTTTATCTGCGGAAAAAATAAGCATTAATAAGAAAAAGAAAGTCCTCTGTTTTGTGTCCGTCCTCCTCAAAACCGCTAACCGTGACTTCAAACGGCCGCTCCGTAGGTCTGATAACGCCGCTGGACACGCCGCTCGCTAATCGCTCCAATAACAGCTGCTTCCTCCATAATAATGCAGACTTTAACTAAACAACAGCTGCTAGTAAAGACAACAAGGCCAGCAACGCCTGTAATCAGTTAATCATGTTAAATTAACCTGGTAGTCGATCGGTAATCAATGTTGTTGTTTATGATTTCCGTGAAACGGTCACGTGATAGGAGTGTGACGAATCAGGGAAGGACACGTCGTGACTGCTAAGAACCAATCAAGTAGTGAACACGGGTGTGGGCGTCATCGTTTCTAAACGTATCTGTTTTCGCCCGTCCACACGAACCCAGAGTTTTTAAACGTATCCGTCCTCGGGAGCGTTTTCAAACTCCTCTGCTTTCGGTGCTCGAAAATGCTGGCGTAGTGTGGACGCTCAGCTGGATTGTGGGCGAGTGATCAGCAGGACCAGGCACCAAGACCACTTCCACCTCTTCCATGTCAGAAGTGGCTCAATTGTCTGTCTCAGTGGCGGGCCGTGCATTTTATACCTGGCCTTCTGTGCTGTCCTCCTACACTTGAGCCATCTCCTAATAAGCTCATTATGACGCCACAGCTACGGTTATTATTTGTTTCTAGGGGTGTAATAATACACATATTCGTATTAAACCGTTAGGTACGAGGCTTACGAACCGAACAATATGTTTGAATAATACTAGTGCATTTGGAAAATGCAGAAGCAGTAAAGCCCAAACCAGCCCCATTTGGGGTTCGCTCGGTTCAGAGCGAACGCATTTAGATAGTCCTGATGGGCAGGTGGCACCTTGCATGGTGGCCCCGGCCATCAGTGTATGAATGGGTGTGAATGGGTGAACAAGACAGCAAGTTGTGGAGTATGAACAGTACAGAGATCTGATCGCTCTGAAGTCACATACTGTAGGCAGTGTAAGGGACCTAAAAAGACTTGTTGACAGAAATATGAATGTTACCTTGTGCATGAGAGAAGCTATCAAGGCCACAGATCACAGGGAGAATGACTTGGTATGGAATTGTCCGTTTGCATGTGTTTGCATGTTATTACAGTAGGAGTTTGCTTTTTATTTGCTCTGGCTTACATCAGCCTTTGTGTCTGCAGTTAGTTTTACTGCCCTCTGCAGGGCATCTGTGCAGGGCACCACACACACACACACACACACACACACACACACACACACACACACACACACAACCAACATGTACCCTTTGCCCTTTTTGCAGTGTACATGCACATCCTCTGCAGGGTATTTGCAGTTGGATGACAGATTAAATACTTTCAATCACCTGCATTAATATTTGGTGACACACTGCCTATGCTCTATGCTCTTACTGGCATGGATTAATAAACCAATCAACACAAGAAGCATTCCCGTTAACTTCACTCACAATACAAGAAAACACTTTTCCTCTCTTAGATAGTCTCGTTTAAAGTTCTTCACAGAGCCATGACAATTAATCACACAATGCAACATAACGCACCCTGCATGGTGTTTCTTGGGCCTCTAAATGGGGTAAATAACCTCAGCACTCACCGAGGAGGGAGACATTTCGTCAAACAAATATGATCAAAACAAAACTAATGACGTGTAAATTGTTTATGATGTATTCTGAAACGAGCGAGCCCGGCGCGCTGTCTGGGAGTAATCATAGCCACGAGAAAGACATAATCAGGAGGAAATGAATATGAACATAGCTGGAGCGCACTTTGACACTCGCCGCGGTGTGTTGGAGTGGTCTTAAGGTGTGTGATGCAAATGTGTGCTCTCCTGGCAGCGGCAAAACATGTGGAGAGAAAATGACTGACACAGATATGGAAAGTGTTCCTCCATTTCATAAAAGAGCAATCACAATGCTGAGTGAAGTGTTATTTGTAAGAGAGGGGAGCTCTATTGAATTTCCTCAACTGGCTGCTATCGAACAGTGATTCACTAAATGAACTCAGAGGGCATCATTACACTACATTTCAATTAGCCAAGAACGGCAGCTACAAATGTGTACATTATAGTTACAGGCATGCGTGAAACAACTACTATATATCAAATGCATAATAATGTGTTTATTAAAGGAGCAATATATACGACATTCAGAACATTATTATGGGAACAAACAACTTGTGTTATGTAAAGATATTATGCAGTCGTATTAACTTGAGAATGAAGTTGCTCTCTTTCTGTGTGTGTTGTAATCCGAGCTTCTCTGTTCTTTGTTCTGGTAGCCAGGCCGGCTGCGCGTGCACGTGAGTGCACGTGAGTGCATGTGAGTCCTTCCATTTGAAACTGTTGGCCCTCCCCGTTTCTTGTCCCGTTGGCTAACTAATTGCTGCCGCTCTGCAATGCACACTTCCTGGGTCAGGCATGTGCGGGGGAGCAGTGCTCAAACGGCAGCGCTCATACGGGCGGTTACCGCTGATAAAGCCACCGTGGGTCGGGGCGGCTTCTTTGCATGAGCCAGGTCGCCCTGGTGAGTGTCAGCTATCCCCCATTAACACGGTTAGCTCTGTCAGCACTGTTGTCGATTTTAACGCTGTTAGCACCGTAAGATAGGCAATCACGGCCTCGACTCTGAATTTAATTTATAGCTCCTTTAAACAATAATACATATTATATAATAATATACATATAACGATAATAAAAGGTAAATTATTGCCTGACTTCTTAATAAAAAAAATGCTTTGCTGCCCCAAGTACTCTGGGATATTTGTTGCTACCACCAGTAAATAGGGATCAACCAGGACTGACATCTCAAGGATTGCCACATTAAAAGTATCCACTGCTTTTCATCTAAAACCACTTTCACTAACTAGATCAATATACATAGTTGAATGTTGCGTGGTTGATTCCCAGTAGATGGCTCTGTCCACATGAATGCTGTTTCACCAAGTTCCTTAACATACTGTACTGTAAATGCTGAGAAGAAGATAAGAAGGGACAAAGATACTGTAGATCACGATAATCCAATATCGTATATGTCAGCTATTTCCTTCTTCGGGAACTTTTCAAGGCCCAATACATCAGCCGCACTTAACTACTCCCCTGCCCAACCTGCCCAAACATCAACCATGATTTAACATTAGCTCCATCCAACCTGCATCAACATCATCTCTGCTATTTGTGTCAAATAATGCATCAATAATCACTCGTGACTGCAGTTTAATTATAAGACTAAACACAAGTCTTATAATCTTTATGAACCCATAGTGAAAGCATACATATACAACACAAAAATCTTGTCACCAAAAGGTACATTGCAGACCGATAGCCATCGTTCTCACACATAATGCACGCATATGTGCACTTACACAGACACACACAGATGAAAGCGAGCCCTTTGCAATAAAGTGCCAAAACGTCTGAATGGCCACAATGAAAGGGAGCACTCCTACTTTTAAAACATCTTCCTCCTGGTTAGAGCGTGAAGGTTTAGGGCTCCAACAATGTCCAGTGACATCGATGTCAAGTGGCTGAGTCTTTCTTGTGTTATTGTAGAGCAGCGCTCTTTTATCCCTGTACATTTTATTTTATTTTTTCTTTCCCTCTAAACCTTGATAGCCCCTTTTACGCGGTCGATCCCGGGGCTTGAGTGCTGGTAAGCCTGTGCATTAAATCGGTGGTGGACTTGGTCACTAGTGGTAGTGGTCAAGGCCATAGCCAGGAGTCCACAACAACCAAGTGCAACCTGACCCCGAGGAAGGTTTGACCAGTAACCAAAAATAGTCAGTACATTTTCCAAAATGTACTGTAATTTTTTATATCATTTTAAACATTAAGATATATTTGTGTAAATTCCAAACCTTCCCCACAGTGCCAGGAATATGTGGGCCTAAAACAAGCATTTTAACTCAAAAGAATTATCAAATTGTATTTTGGATGCAATTGTAGGATGTAGAATGTAGAAGCAGAGGTCGCCGGGGCCCCTTGCAAACAATTTAACAGAGTTGTATTGCTTGGCTTAAAGTAAGTACGTAAACTACGTTGAATGTGTTAACATATCCTAAAGTAACTTCACATTAACAGCGCTTTGGGACATGATTGAAGAACCTGTGTTTTTTGACCCATCTCCACTCTTTATACTACGTCACTAGCTCTGTTTGGAAGCATTTTTTTCTGTCCCGTAGTGAGGCACAATCCAGCACACGATATGCTTTCATTGTCTTCTTGTCATTGCCTGCCTATCTTTACAAGGTAAAGAATCGCACTGTGTTGCTAAGCAGTTCTCAGAAAAAAACATTTACTCCAACCCAACATCTTTCTATTAAATGATATTTGTAGGATGAACCTGTTTCCTTTTTCAGCACTGTACTATGAACATCCTCCTTATTTCACAGGAAATATATCACGTGCAGCGTTGCCAGGAGTTAATTTACCATAGCACAGATATCCCGCACTGCTCTACCTGTTTTGATATCGATGTAAATGGATGTGTTTGAGGGCTTGAGGAAACATGATTTCTCCATACAATCTCTGGGTGTAACAGATGGATTTTCCCCTCCAGGAGCTGAATGAAGAAAAAGAACATTCAATATGTAATTACCTTCCATAGACATCGTCACGGTGTTGTCAGGAATTCAATATGCACCCATGACACTGGCGCTGTATCGCAAAGGAAATAAATGTTTGTTTGGCTTTGTGGAGGAGGGGCATGGGCCGCCTCGGCTGTTCATCATGAGAAGCAGCTCCAACCCCCGTCTGATCCTGAGAGATGTCTCACCATGCCAAAGAGTTCCTGTCAGAAAACACCACACACACAGACACACACATACCTACCAGCTACGTCTATGTAGTCTTTGTAATGGTTGTGTGAGACTCCACCGCAATATGTTTTTTGACTGCAAGGGGTGCAATTTATTTTCCTCTCAGGCGATGGAGGTGGTTGGGAGTGAGGCTAACTCTGGTCAGAGCTGATAAGCTGCTGCTCACACACACGGCCTGCTGGAGGGAGCAGATTTACCAGGAAGACAATGTCCACGAGGTCAGACGCACACATGCACAAAAACACACGCACATACACACTCATTTGTATATTTATACTTGTGAGGACATTAGCTATACATTTCTACCACAACCCCGAACCTTTCCTTTAAATAGAATAGGAGAACTTGGAGGAACATGAGTGAGTGAAGGAAACAGAAGAGATCTTAATATTATCAAACTGGGATGAATTACAGATGAAGCCCAGTTATTTAGATTTTCTCCTTTTTTGAATTGTATTATTATTATTTTACATCCGTACAACTTTGAAATAGCAGTTTGGAACCGATGAGGTAAAACAAATGATTCAGGAAAATGATTGAAAGAAATACAGATGTAAATAAGCATTTGGCCAAACTTTCTTTTGAGAAAATGTAGTTTTGATTCTATTAGTTGGGGAAATGTAGAAGGTTATGCCCCTTAAGGCCTTTACAAACCAGGGGCATGATGAATAAACAACACGCATACGAATATTTAGCATCAAAACTATTCATAACGGCTAGTTGCAGCACTTTTTAAATAAAAAGAAACTGTTTGGAAACGAGCAAGCACTTTCAAAAAATACTTGGCAGGGGATTGGATGAACCATCTGTTAATCAAACTCCTAACAAAGTGATTTGGGAAAAGAGCGAAAGAGAAGAGCTGTGGACAAAATGACCAGAATGCATCTCTCTCCAACCAGACTGTACGGACCCAGTATAGGTGAAATGCTGCCCCCTATATCTTGGAGCAGTTGGCCAGATCCTACACATTGCATCTTTAAGGTAGAGGAAAGAGGAAAGACGCAGAACCTCACATATATAATGTAGAAAAACATAACACTCAAATATTTAATATATTTTATTAGCCTTAAAATAATAATACATTGAGTGGAAGAGGTGGATATTAATTTACATTTGTGATAAATAATTTTCATTCTGCGGTAGTTGGGACCGGTCATGTGATGCAGAGAAGACGTATAGCTTCAGTATACTTCAGTGTGAGCTGTCTACTGGTAATTGCACACCTTATCGTTACTTTGGCAAGCAGTATGTACATACTGATTGAGTATGTAGTGTGCAGTATATTAGTACGCGATTTCCAACACAACCTATGTAACTTTTACTGACTAGTGGCTACTGTGGCCCCCAAGCGGCCAAAAGTTCAAAAGGTACGGAGTCTCACCTTACAGACTCAAAACAGGTGCTAGCCTTGCTCTGTCAAAAAAAAGATTTAAGACTATATTGTCTTTATTGTCATACTTTATTTTGTCATTTGGATTGTCTCTACTGTGCTATTATTATTCTGTCCACACATCTATTGCATGTCTGTTAGTCCAGAAAGAAGAATCCCTCCTCAGTTGCTCTTCCTGAGGTTTCTTCCATTTTTCCCTGTTAAGGATTGTTTTTCGGGAGTTATTATTTATCTGAATCGAGTGACAGAGGGTGTTGTATGCTGTACAGATTGTAAAGCCCCTTGAGAAAAATGTGTGATTTGTGATATTGGTGTGATGACTCGCATGAACTCTAGTTCATTTCACTTCCTGTTTTATTTTAGTATTCACGTACCCATGCTTCCTAGCTTGCATTACTTCCTGCCTTTGTTTAGTTTCCCGCCTGTTTTGTTCCTCACCTGTTTCATCAGACCTCCCAGTACTCCAGCTGTTCACTGTCCATGAGCCAGATTGTCTCAGTTCTTTCACTCGACTAGCTCTCCAGCTCTCCAGACTGTTTCTTTGTTTGACTTTTGTTTATGCCTTTTTTGTATGCAGCGTGACAATTCCGCTTACTGCCTGTTTTGCCTTTTGTGAACCTAAGTTCAGTAAACTTTTTGGATTTTTGCACTTCACTCCATTCTCATGTGACCCTTGCATTTCAGTTGCCTGATCATTGGGCTGTACAAATAAAATGTACTTGACATCTGACAAGGGACAGCAGATGGAAATTAACTTAAATCTAAATCTGAAAAAAGGCTCCTCTTGCAAATATAAAAAAAGGCATTAGAGTGAGCCTATTTGCTAACCAGTGGCTAATGTGGCCACAAGTTGCAATTACGGTAATGAAGTGTAACAATAGCACAAGTTGAGTGGAGTCAATATTGTCTGCCAAATGACTCAGTTACACAAATAGCATTAGCAAACTTTTGATAGATATTTCAAGCATTAGTAAGTTTGAGATACTGGTTACATCACAACAAGTAAAGCTTTAAAACCTCTGAATTAACTGAATTGTGTTTTGTTTCTTATGAGTTCATCTTTTCAATTTGGAAGAATGTGTTAATCATGTTTCTTTCAAAAGTCACATAGTCTCACTTTAAATGTGTGTGTGCGATATGAACATGCATACACACTCCTACATGTGGTTAAAACCTGGTACCAAACCACAATAAAGAACATAAAGTGCTCTCTGAAGGGCATAGAATGGGCTGCGTGAGGAAAGCCTACTGATGGCCCGGGTGCACCAGTATCCCTTTCAGACTGTGAGTGTGGTGTGTGGAATCTTTAATAACACTCTTTAATTTCACAGCTAGTGTGATTCATATCGGAGATTATTGGTTGTGATTAAGGATAGTCGCACTTACGGGGCTTCCTTTTGTGCTATGTATTCACATGTTGTATCTTGTTTGAATTTGTTTTTCAAGATAAAATTGACCCATTTCATAGAAGTCATACATTCAGGATTAATAAAGATTTGGTAAAGGATGAGTCCGGGTCATCCAGGTTCTATATGCATACCAACAGTAGGTGGTTATTATCCCCCCTGTTTGCAATATGATCAAAATGCATCCCCCTTGTTAACCTGCATCCCCCCCTCTCCATGCCCCAGTAGCAGAGAGAGTGCACATGGTTGTTTAATTGAATATCTTAGTCTAATCCACCTGACATTGATCCTTTATCTGACTGAGGTTTGTGCAAGTTAGAAGCCTCCACCAAATCGCCTTTTGCCCACACCTAACCAAACCTTAACGGTGCTAAAGACTATAGATCTAACATGCACTTAAAGGTCACGTGAGGCCATTCTCTGATCATGTGGACGTTACTCCACTATATCTTTACATAGCAAACAGTCGTGTGCTGCTATATTAATGCCCTGATTTTCGAATTTATCCCTTTTGATGAATACACAGCTGTAAAATAGTGGTGTCCCTAAAAGTACAAGGAACTTGCGTCACCTCCTGAGCAGTGTCCAAATGAAATTCCAGGAATTCTATGAATAGTTGAGACAAAAGAAAAACCTGTCAATAACAGATACATGTTGTGTTTTTACGTTACTGCAGTGGAAAAGTTCTATCGGCTGGTGGAGTGTGTACTGGTGGAGAGTATATGTGGTAAGGACATTAGTGGGTGTGACATTGAAAAATACCTTCTGATAGGATGGACAAAGCCTTCTACAGATGAGATGCAAAGTAATGTATTTGTTGTTGCTTTTTACAGTTTGAGACGGCTGTCAAGACCTCATTTAATTCCATTTGCTTGCACACTAACATACAACATGTGCATGCATATCGCTCCTGTGACATGATAAATGATAAATGGACTGTACTTGTATATCTCTTTTCTGGTCTTCCGACCACTCAAAGTATTTAACACTACATGTCATCATTCACCGTTTCACAGCCATTCATACACTGATGGCAGGGGCTACCATGTAAGGAGCCACCTGTCCATCAGGACTATCTAGTCATTCATACCCATTCATACACCGCAGGAGCAGCCTACGGGAGCAATTTGGGGTTAAGTGTCTTGCCCAAGGACACATCGACCTGGACTAGCGGAGTCGGGGAATGGACTAGCGGACCCGGGGATTATCATGAGCATGGAGGTGATTAACAATTCCGATGAAGTAGTGAGTGATGATGATGACCTTACATGGCATATGAGCTCCATCACCAGAGCTCAACCCTCCCAAAGTCATAATTATTCAGTTCTGCTGCTTGTTTGTTTACTTGAGGAGGCCCGGAAAGAGCGGCGTTACGATAAGGGAGAAAAACTACAGCTCACAGTGCACAGTCAGGAGCAGAGGCACGTCTATAAAGTGAAAGAAGCACTGCACTGTCGGAATATGACAGCCAATCCATCAGGGAAATGGAGGCTGTGTCTAAAACGCCAAGGAGAGAGTGCCTGGAAGTTTTATAAATAGTTACGCCTTTTAAAGGAAATTGGAAGTTGTCAGACACATGCCATCTGCATTTGTTTGAGAATATCTCCAATAGAGGCACTCTTTAAACATGACTGAAGCATCATAACATATAAAGTGGCAGAGCTGAAAGCCTATATGGGAACGATTGGATCTCCCGCTGCACTGAGAGCGGCCTATTCATGGCTCAGTAACACAACGTCAAGGGCTAATGAATAGACTTTCCATGACATCTATTAACCTTGCTTATACTTATGCTGTGTATGTGTTTTTGTGACTGAGTGTGTGTGTGTTACTGTGTTTTGTGAACATCTAACTTTATGAGGACAGCTGACGAAAATCCTTCTTCTTGGAAGGGTACCAGTTAACCTCGTGGCTGAACACGAGGTCTGTAGGTCTTTCACATAGTTTGTAGAGTCTAATGAGCCTTTTCAAGAGCTCCCTGGGACTGGGGATGATACATGGTAAATGGTAAATGGACTTTCTAGTCTTCCGACCACTCAAAGCGCATTCACACATTCACACCCATTCATATGCTGATGGCAGGGGCTACCATGCAAGGTGCCACCTCTATCTACCCACTCATACCCATTCATAGCAATTTGGGGTTGAGTGTCTTGTCCAAGTCCACCGACATGGACTAGCAAAGCAGGGGATCAAACCGCAGATCCTCTAATTGAAGGACGACACTGCTCTACCACTGAGCCACAGTCGATAAGCAGATGAAACTTAAACATGACATCTGGAAAGACTCCAGACACCAACTGACAATTGTGATACAAGCACAAAAAGCTTCCACATCTTGATTGAGTTTCCTAATGCCTAAGTGGCCAGCTAATTGTATTCCATGTGCCAAACGTAGCACTAACGATAACACTGAGGCAGAAATATCTGCTCATGGACACCCCATTCATCAATGGCAGGTTGATCTGTGTGTCTCCACTTTCTCAAAAGGTAAAACAAAACCTCAGCCACATTTGCGATCTCCTCAAAAGTAACCTCTCTCTCCCTAAGAGGGCTCAGAGTGGGGTCCTGTTTCTGCTCCGTGATGTCTCAACACTGGCAACTGATCCACACCATTTGGCAAAAATCGTGTCTGTGAAGTTAACTGGGGGACGGTCCTCCAATCTAGACACTTCTACAGTCTGTGCTTCTGCTTCCACATCATCCTCAGCATTAGTAGTGGGATCTGTAAGGGCTTTAGTCTGAGAACAGGTGACTACACAGACTGGGAAGGCTTCAGGATATTCCTCCTCCAAGACGTTGGTCTCTACAACCTCACTTTCTGTGAGATTACAAGCAGTTTAGCGACTTCTGCTCTTGGTGTCTCCCCTCTCTGTAGGGCTGGACAACTAGTTTACATTTGACTGGGTCTACTAAAGTAATCACAGACAATGTCTCCTGGGAAAGGAGAAGGCTTGTGTTGTCACCTACCATTCTGGGAGTTCATAGGTTCACCGCCATATGCTTATCACTGTGGTGTTTGTCCATACCCCCTGTCTTTTTAACCTGCTGGGTTTTTTTCAGGAGTCTTTATGACTCAGGTCTAAAGCAGCATAAGCTTCTAGGGCCTTCACTGTTAGGAAACCCTGTATGAGGCTCACCCACTCCTCTTGACACCAGTATCGCTACACAGCAATCTTCTCTACATTTCAAAGAATAACTCAAACTGCTCAGGATCAAACATTGGCACCAAAAAAGACGTTTCTCGCTGTTCCTGATGCCAGTGATCGAAAGCAACCTTAGATTTTCAAACTTAAGTTCCATTTTCTCGTGCTCCGTCTATTTCTCTCATTCCTGTCACTCATGTCAGGATTACAGCTAACCAATATACTCTGCATGAAGTTTGGCTTTTTAGTATCCTCAGGGGTCTCTGACTCCAAATCCCTCACCAGTTTCCATAATATGTTTTTTTAATCTTTTTAAATTTAGCTTGGAACACACACAAAAATGGCGATAATGCAAGGTACAAACCTACCAAATAATAACAACAATGAGGACTCCGAGAGATCGACCGTCAGTTAGCCGATAGTTGTATTACGTTGAATTCAGCCAAGAAAAACCCACCGGGGGTCCGATTCCTTGGGACTGCCTCGACTCCCTGCTGGATCAGGAAAAATGTCTAATGCTACCTTAACACGGTTTTACCAGCCGGCTGTGACTCCCGGCCCTGGGGTTTGTGCTGGCTCAATTTAGAATTGCTACAGCTAACTGCTAACTGAAGGTCTGTCTACCGGAGCCGCTGCCCACTCTCCTTCCATCACAGTGGGCTCCTGGTGGTGGAAAGGATAAAACAAAAATAGTATTTTTCTTTTTTCTGCCACTATGGATTTAATCCAATAACAAACTATCAAAACATACAGTGACTCACTATCACTCCTGGAGGCAGGACAGGCCGGGGCTAGCTTGTTAGCATGCTCAGCTCAGTAGATATCTCTGCAATACAATACACTGATGTCTTTGACAAAAACACTGTAGCCTCTTCACATTCTGTTGATAATGTTTGCTCATTTTTTGAATGTTTCAAACTAAAATATTGACCAGATTTAACATATTGCACCCTTTAACATCATATTTAGTATGAACAGTATGTTAGTGTGAGATTTTGAACACAGCCCAGTCTTGTTTTAATCTAGGCAAAAAATCCCCCAAAAAGAGTCCCAGCTAACTTTAAGATTCTAACATTTTCAAGTCAATGATCCTACAATCACTTGAACTAATGCTAATTGTCCTATCCATTGGAATCCTCGTCCACAAGGACCCCTGAAGGCCCCTGACGGAGCCATAGCAACCATGATCAACCACTGTATTAAATAGAAACAAATAAAAACATTTATTTTTATGTTCATCAAATTGCATGAACAGATTTATTTTACTGAAAGCTAGAAAATGACACTTCTTTAAATAATTTGTTCAGCACGCCTCAGAAGTAATTGCGTACCAGTCAACATTTTTATTGCAACACATCAGCAGGCACTGTCAGCCGGTATAGTAATACGATTCACTTTCTCCAGATCTAGAATGGAATGTAAAGGCAGTCTCGTGAAAGATAGATGAAGAATATTGTGTCACATGAAATACACCATATGAATGGATAGATATTCCAATTTAAATGCAAACTCTTGAAGTGGAGGGAGGCTGTACGTGTAGATCAATACAGACATTTTGGTACATTTCACCGAAGGATTCATAAATAACATCCAATGCAATTACTCCTCTTCAAATGAGGTTTTAAACCTTACTTGTCATGGTGCGTCCTTATAGTAATGTTTTTATTTCCTAAACCATGTGTTATTCTTGCTCTCGATGTAATTGCTTCTGTCCTCTGGCTCATCAAGCTGACTGATATCTGTGGTAGGGCACTTTCTCAGCTCTCTGCACTGAGCCTGCACAGCCTTTCCTACCGCTCCTCTAAAGTTGCAACCATCTAGTTTTATCGTCTGCCGTATTTCATTCTACCCCTCGGCATAATGGGTTGAGGGTAATTTTCAATGTGTACAGTATGTTTGTGCACCTCATTTGTCTTGTTTAAATGACTCAAGCCTCTCTGTGCTTTCAAATCACAATATACAAAGGATATGATTTTTCAATTCATACCCCTAAAGACCTCATTAAAACATTATCATATTGGCACATCTTCAACTCCTGCACAACTCCACCAGTCTGTTATTTCTAAAGCAGTGCGTGTACAGCTTCATGGACACTGTTTCCTTTTGATATTTTATTACCACCAATGAAACTATCATCCATTTGACAGGATTTCAGTTCCTCAAAAATGGTATTGTTTGGCTTGTCCGTCCAAGTACAAAGTCACTAGGGCTGAAGAGAGCATGCACTGCTTTTCTCCCAGAAATGGCATTTATATGCAAACAAACTTGATGCAAATACATATTTGCTGTCTGTGTTGTGTTCACTGGACAAAAATGTTATCAGACTAGTTAGGGTTTTGAGAGTACAGCACATAATATATAAAGAGGTGTACAAAGAGCAAGATTCTGACACTGCAGTCTGGGGTTCACATACTGTGTTCCACCTGTGGTGAGGTTCAGGCTTCCAACACATTTTGGTAGGTTTGGGGGAAATTATTGGTAGGTTAAAGTTTGGAAAATGTTTTGGTTTTGATCAATATTGAAAACAGATTTGTCCAATTACTAAAAACACAATAAGAGCTGACTGTATGTTTTTTTCGCTCGCATATTCAAGTGTCCAGACCACATTGACTTATAACTCACAGGCTGTGCAGTGAAGTGAAAGCAGCACACTATGGCAACAGCAGTTGCTTCAGTCCTCCACCAGTATCTACAGAGGATGCATTCAGGCGCAGTTTTGACTGTAGGTTACGTGAGTTTTGGCAGCACTCTGAGTCTAAGGCACAACTACTGTAGTTACACACGTAAAACAGAAGAAAATTGAGAGGAAGCCTAAAGATGTGTCGGCTCTCCTCAGGGCAGTTTGGTGGCGTTTGGTCTGGCAAGTCTGGCTGGTTGGTCGGCCGTGGGCGGTGATCGTCTCAAAGACCACTGCACTTAATCCTCACGCTACCTTTTCAGATGTTGATGAATGTATTCTGTCATATGCCATTGGTGTTCCAGTAATAAACATAAAAAAATCAAATCAAGACAATAAGCTGCAGCAGAATTCATAGGAGCTATCGGCCGCAGCATGTACATGGCTGCTGTTATTGACACAGAGCCTGAACAAATATTTATAAAGAGAAAAAACTGTGCTGCATCTTTAACATGCAATTATCGATATTCATATTCGCTCAGCCATGCCCTTCTCTCTCAAAATTGATGGCTCCATCGTCACCCCCTACACCCAGGTCCGCAACCTCGGTATCATCCTCCACCCCACCCTCTCTTTCCTACCCCACGCCAACCACATCACCAAAACTGCCTTCTTTCACCTCAGGAACATCGCACGCCTCCGGCCCTCCATGTCCTCTGCCACCACCGAAATTCTCATCCATGCCCTCATAACCTCCAGACTCGACTACTGCAACAGCACCTCTGGCTCTCCCAACAAAATCCTCAATAAACTCCAATATGTTCAGAACTCTGCCGCTAGACTGCTCACCTCCACCCGCCGCTATGAGCACATCACCCCGGTCCTTCGCAACCTCCACTGGCTCCCGGTCAAATACAGAATAGACTTTAAAATATTACTCACCAACTAGAAAGCCCTAAACAAGCTGGCCCCTCCCTACCTTTCAGACCTCCTCCCCCTCCACGCCCCAACCCGTTACCTCAGGTCCGCCGGTGCAAACGCTCTGAAGACCATCAGGACCAAGCACCGGACCTGGGGTGACAGGGCCTTCTCAGCTGCTGCACCACCCCCCCCTCTGGAACGCTCTCCCCATCCACATCCGTGAGGCTCCCTCCCTATCATCATTCAAACAAACCCTCAAAACCCACCTCTTCAAACTTGCCTTCACCTGCTAACCCCTGCACCCTGCCCTCCACTACATGACCCATTCCGCACAGCTTCTCCAGTTTTATTTTTTACCAAAATGTTCTGTTTGTTTGCTTTGTTTGCTCCTCTCTCTTTTTTTCTTTTTCTTTTTTGTTTGCTCTGTTTGTCTCTGCGCTATGTAAAGCGTCTTTGGGTATTTAGAAAAGCGCTATATAAAATGAAAGTATTATTATTATTATTATATTCTAACTCAGTTCAATGCTTGGCCAAGTGGAGGTCAGAAACATATCTTGTGGAATTCAATGTGTCATCTGACCTAATATTTAGGACTTTACTTTACAGCTCTATATCCATTTGTATACTCAGGAATTATATAAACTGGGATCTACTTGGTAAAACACTGTAATTCAGTGAGTGGAATTTTGTTAAAGTTACACCTGGCCTCACTAACATTATCACATTGACCAACGTAATATCAGACACATCACTTGTCTCCTTCCCTCCAACATCTGGCTGCATCACAGGTTCTATGTTGATCAAATCAGTGCAGGAGAGAAAATGATGAAAATGATGATAGTGATGATGACAATGATGGCCACTGTGATATCCCCAAAGTGTTTTGATACAAGCTGATAAAAAACGACCTCTTTCCAGCACAATGCAGAGCCATTTGTCATCAGGCAAGGACAGTTGTAATCATCCCTTTTGCTTTCCTACACCATCAGTCTTCCCCTTTCCATGTATCAGGATCAATCTAAGCTCATTTATTTTAATCGTCTCTTATTTGCTAAACTGGCAAAGTCAGTGAAGGACAATAGAAACAAAGCTCATTTTTGAAAATGAGCCAAAGTAGAGTTTTTTTATGCAAAAGCATCCTTTGAAAGGAAATGTTCAGTTTCTTCATGAATCCCAAAGAAAGTCTGAATACAGTGAGAGCATGACTTTTCACAAGAAAAAAAAATGTTTTCAAGAAGGAAAAATAGAAATTTAAATAAGGAAAATTAAACGGTAATTTTCAGCACTCAGGCAAATCCAATTCAGGCAATTTGAGTACAAAGCTGTTCCAAACATTTAAACAGAATGAAAAGGTCTGTTGTGTTCTAATAACTGTTATACAACTGCAACAATAACAATACACAATATTTTCATATTTATATATTTTGTAACAGATGTTATAATATAAAATCTAAATAAATGTAGATAAATTTATATAAATAAATATATACCCCCATCCTCAAAACACCAAGTGAGGGACTATCTTTTGGAATAATGCAGTTCAATCCTTCCAGGAGACTTTTACACACTTTGGAAAACTATGACAAGGAAAACTAAACCTTTTCTGGAGGCTCCAGGTGGAATAACACCTTACTGAGACACTTACAGTGTAACTTCACGCCCAAGTCTGAGCCTAACTCTATCCACTGCTTATTTGCACACAAAAAAGAAATAAAAAAGAAAAGAGAGGATGTGAGTGAAGTAGGAAGCATTGATATAATTTTTTTCTAATATGAATTTCATAATGTAGATTACTCCTAAACGGTCAACTGCAGGTTCAGGGCTGATTTACAGTAGATAACACAACAGTAGAAAATGGCAATATTAACACTAGAATTGTGTTTCATCAAAGTACAGTTATATTATTCAACTCAAAAAACATATTTTTGTGTGCGGTACCTTAATAGAGTTTCCCTTTAATTGATCACTGGTTGTGTTTTACTGTCCACCATAACGTTAACAAACATGAAAGAGATGTTCTTATAATGTCTACAGTTTTTTGGGGGCCAAAATGTCTTGGTTCTTTTTGTCATTGTTTTTAATAGGTTTCTTTGGAATGCTTTATAATTTGTCTTAATTTGAGGTGATGCTTAGAAATCTGCAATAATGTGAGTCTCAGCAGCTGGCAACACTGTTCTGTATTCAGCTCCCAGTCTTCCACAGTAATGACGGCTGTCTTTGTACATGCTTATGCTGTACATACGTGCTTCCAAAAATAGAATGTGTATATATTCCAATGCAGCATTTGATTTATCAAATTATGTAAACTCAGTTATTAAATAATGTGATTGTTATTTATTTACTCCTCATTCTTGTTTATTAATTTCTCTGTAATGTAACCATCCTCCTCATCTTTCCCATATGTGTCCCCATGGCAACATCCTCCAGCCGTGGCTACGTCACTGCTGCTGTGTGTTCCATTGTCCACACAACATGCTGCTAACAGGAGACCTGCCTTGTTCCTTGTAGTAAATACGAACTACAAAGTGAGTGCTGCTTTCCACCTTGTCATTTCCCTCGAACATTCAGCACGGGTTTTGTTCAGTTTGATTTGCCAGCGCTCCGATTTATCAACGTTATGTGTTGCCTTCAACTCCCAATTATCAGCTAGTCGGCTAAGCTAGCCCAGCTGTGCTTTGTGACTAGCACTAGGTGTTGCTAATAATGCTAATGCTAATATTGTGCCGTTTGGCACTTTTCTCGGTCTTTTATTGTTCGGCTAACCGGAATATTCAATGCTTTTTGCATACTTGTATCTGTGTGAAGCCGACGGGAGTGGTTTGCATAACAATGCCGTAATTTGACGCGAATGACCACAGCTAGCCTAGCCACATTTAGCTACGTTGCTTGTCAGACGAGGACGTGGGGTGGTGATACAACTTGCGATAAATGTGTCACTGAAGTTGTTTGGCGGAATTGCTGTGCACGCACTAACCTGTTGGGCGAAAAATAATCTGTGTGATTCACTATCGGCTCTAATAGCACGACTTTCCCGCAGCGGTCTGCAGCTTTTTTGGTAGTGGTGCTCTTTGTTTGCTAACGCTTTGCTAACGGCTAACGCCGTGTGCACGTGAGGTTCATGAATCTCATATTTGTCCGAATTTCAGCGCCAGAGTTGTCTATAATTAAAGCTGTTGTGCTAATTCCGATTCAACTTGCGTGCCGCGTATCTGTGTTCACTGCTGTATTTAGTCACCGTGGTCCGTTTACAGTTTAGCAAAATGTAAACAAACATCTGTCGTGGGGCCTTATCCTCCAATAAGGAACACAACCAGAACCCCTCACATGGAACCATGGCTGATCCAAACAGAGCTCCTCTGTGCAGTTCAGCTGACCTGCTTCCTGGACGGGCAGAACAGCTGCACGTGTTGCTATAAAGACAACCATATAGGTGGCGTTTTATCCAACATGGAACTAAGTATAGTGCTGCTCAAGTTGCTATTTTGTTTTTCAAAGAGCTTTTGGAGTTTATTGTAATGGTAAACCTAAAGACGAAGACAATTAGAGTGCCACTCTTTTTTTGCTGTCATACATGGATTCTTAGTAGTTGGTGTGCCGCTGCTGTTCCATTGACATATTAGAAACAATCAAGTATTTCACTCATGCTCCACTGGCACATACTGCTTCTTACTGATATTTATTAGGATACTGCTCTCACCGCCTTGTACTGATGATGTGTCTCTCTTGTTTTAGCGTGTGCAGCTTTGACACATGTTGTGCTGCTGCTCGTGTTCTGTCCTACACGTTTCCCATGCTGGTAGGGATTGTTGATGGAGCAAACAATGTCGAGGAAGTTGGAGAAAGACTAATGAGATAATGCAAGGGCTCTTACACACTTTTAAGAGTGGTTGCCAGGCTGGCACCCAGGCATCAGCTTTTAGTTGCTGAAACTGAAAATGTGTTTTTTTTAGTCACCTTCAATAAAACCGTGTATTTCTCGCATGCGTCCACAATGAATTAATAATCAAAAAACTGAGAAAAGTCTTGATGAATTGATGTAAATAGAGGCAGCGTTTTACAACATCAAAACTATATAAAAACATTTGTTTTCAAACTGTCACACTATATTCTCAAACTGTTCAGTATATCCAAGTCTCATTTATCCAGTGGCATGCTCACTACTTCCCAAACACATGCATCTTCACTAACACCGTACTATATGAAACACGTCGCCGGGGCAAGGAGCTCACCTGTGCAAGAGTGAGACTGTAAAAATATTTAAATATCACTAATCTAACTAAGATTACAACTCTTTTATTTTGGGGTGCACATGTTGCTGTCCCTATTTTTTGTATGTTCAAAAACCAAAGGCCAAGAAGGCAAAAAAAAAGTAACCTGTCCGTCATCGCTCTGTGTTACAAAGTACAACGGGGATTATAATTAAAGCACGATACAGCCTGATGGGACATATTTCTAGAGTTGTGGGGTGCCATCAGTGGGTGGAATCCAACGTGCGTTTCAAAAATGAATCTAAGAATAAATGACAAAGTTTTGAAATGATTTACATCTAAATGGATCATCACAAAACATGCTGGCCAACTTCAGCACTAATGCTTTTAGTTATATTTGGACCGATCCGATTTTGATAAGGCTCTGTATATATATATTTATAGAGGACAGAACTGATATTCCTTTGATTAATCTCACTTTGATGGTGTTTTTATATTATCATTCATTTGGTGCTGTATCTCCTCATGTGTGGGAGTAATCATCTTTAGGCAACACTTTAATAACAGGTTTCATGTGGTTGCGATTGCTCCAATTACCTGCTCACTCAAACTGGTTTTCCTTGTGTTTCCTCCTCTGCCGCTGTCCTTCTTTTTAGTGGACCGCAGCTTAAAGCGCCGGCAGGTGAAGCCCCTCGCTGCCTCCCTCTTAGATGTCTTGGATTATGACAGCTCGGACGACAGTGACTTTGAAGTGGGAGATGCTTCAGGTAAGCACAGTCTTTTTCATAATTAAAGAGCTAAATAAGAATAATTGAAAAGGGTAGCATTTGTTACAAGCCTACTGAAGCTTCCATGATTATATATATATATATATACATACACACACTACCGTTCAAAAGTTTGGGGTCACTTAGAAATGTCCTTATTTCTCAAAGAAAAGCACTGTTTCTTTCAATGAAGATAACATTAAATTAATCAGAAATACACTCTATACATTATTAATGTGGTTAATGACTATTCTAGGTGGAAACATCTGGTTTTTAATGAAATATCTACATCGGTGTATAGAGGCCCATTTCCAGCAACTATCACTCCAGTGTTCTAATCGCCTTAGAAGACTAACTGATGATTAGAAAACCCTTGAAAACAGTTATGCTGGTGAGAGAAGCTATAAAACTGGCCTTCCTTTGAGCTAGTTGAGTATCTGGAGCATCACATTTGTGGGTTCGATTATACTCTCAACATGGCCAGAAAAAGAGAACTTTCATGTGAAACTCGCCAGTCTATTCTTGTTCTTAGAAATGAAGCTATTCCATGCGAGAAATTGCGAAGAAACTGAAAATTGACACGAAATTGTCTGGGTGACCCCAAACTTTTGAACGGTAGTGTGTGTATATATATATATATATACACACACACACTCACCGGACACTTTATTAGGCACACCTGTTCAATTGCTTGTTAACACAAATAGATAATCAGCCAATCACATGGCAGCAACTCAATGCATTTAGGCATCTAGACGAGGTGAAGACGACTTGCTGAAGATTAAAGCGAGCATCAGAATCGGGAAGTGACTCTGAACGTGACATGGTTGTTGGTGCCAGACGGGCTGGTCTGAGTATTTCACAAACTGCTGATCTACTGGGATTTTCACACACAACCATCTCTAGGGTTTACAGAGAGCGGTCCGAAAAAGAGAAAATATCCAGTGAACGGCAGTTGTGTGGACGAAAATGCCTTGTTGATGTCAGAGGTCAGAGGTAACAAATGGCCATCACGATTTGACCTCTTCAAATGAAGTGACCTCTTCAAATGTCTTGTGATGTCCGACCCTCAGTCCAAAACCTAAAGATATTCATTTAACTATAATATGAGAACAGGAATGGCTGCTAGTTCTCACTAATGAGGAACCAGAGAATGTTCTGAGAGCAAAGGGAAGAGAGGAGGAAAATGTTCTGATTTTGCTGCTTCAAAATGAAAGCCTCCCTTGTCATTGTTCACTCTTTTGATTCTGTTGTCATTGTTTTGTGTTCTGACAGGATCGGACGGCACGGGCAACAACAGTGAAGAGGAAGGGTCCAAAGCGAGCGCTGCGGGTTCAGGAAGCGACTCGGACAACGACGCTGGTTCTGCAGATGATGCCATAGATGAAGAGGAGGCCAAAGACCTTGCTGCTGAGGACAACCTAACAGAAGACGAAGAGAAGACCAAACAGCAGGCATCGTCGGACAGCTCCACCAAAGACACCCCTGCTGTCACCCCACCCAAAGGCCGACGCAAGAGCAAGAAGACGTCAGAGCCCGAGCCCGCTGCAGGGGCTGGCACTGAATCTACCTCCACGTCCGGGTCTGCCAGCGCCAACACAGAGGAGTCTCAGGCCGAGCCCAAGAAATGGAATTTCCGCAGGAACCGCCCCCAGCTGGACTTCACCACGATGGAGGAACTGAACGAGATGGATGACTACGACAGCGAGGACGACAACGACTGGAGGCCCTCGGCAGGGAAGAAGAAAGGCAAAGCAGCTGCTCAGAAAGGAGGCACTGAGGAGGAGGACGGGGGCAGCGCTAGTGAGGACGACGAGGATGACGATAACGACGAAGACGAGGACGACGGCGAGGACGACGACGATGAAGACGACGAGAAGGAGGACGGTGATGACAACAACAACACTACCAACAACACCAACAACACTAGCAGTGACAGTGACAAAGATGGGAAGAAACCCAAGAAGAAGACTAAGAGCACCAACGCTTTTGATGAAGAGCTGACTAACGACAGCATGTCCCAGGGAAAGGGCAACGAGGTGACAAATTATTATGGATTTTATTGTCAATTTTCAAATGATATCTTATACTATTGCACTGTTTATTGTACTCACCTAGCCACACTCGTTGTATGTGTAACGCACTTGGCAATAAGATAAACAGTTTCTGAATTACGTAACAAATTAGTTGCAGACAGTAATCAAATCATATTATTTTAAAGAATTTGAATTAACGTCACAAGTAAATTGGCTATTCTATCGTGTCATGTCAGGAGGTTTTTGGGATTCCACACCATAAATAGAACATTTGAGGAAAAGCTGAGGCTGTTTTTTGACTTTGTAAAATGCAACTGCCTTATTATACTATCTGTAGAATTAGATTCTAGAATTGTCTTATTATTGGCCGAAATGTATTGGAAAAGTATTATTATTATTCAGTGTATTGAAAGACGTAATCATTTTCATGCATGTTTTTGTCTCAAAATATTTTGGCGTTGAGCTTTTCAAAAATAAAAAATTGAAAGAGAGAAAGTGGATTTAATTTAATGGTCCAATTAAATTTAATCTGATGAATCACTTTTCTCAAATTGAGGATGTTGTTGATTTTGAGGGTTATGTCATAAAATCTGACAACAGCTTTATTAAAAAAACCTCCATGGAGGCTTTGAATGCGGAAACAGACTTTCGGTACATCCCTAAGAATTTAGTTGGAAAGTGTTTGTAGTTGCTAAATTATAGTTGTTGCATGTTGTAGTTGTTAAGGTAAGATAGTGTGATTTAAGTCATAATTGTGTTATGTACACATGGTTGTGGACAAGTTCTTGTGAACCCGACTTTGTGCTCGGAGTCAAAAGGCTGAGTGAGAGTGCTGCTACACCACTGAGCTACGGAGCATTGAAGCAAATGCAGTCCTCCGCCTCATGCTGGCTATGTGACCACTGCAGGAGTTAGGTATTTGGCCTGCACATTGGCTACTCTCTTTGTATGGTACTCCATAATACCAAACAACAATATGAGTCACTAAGTCACCATATAATCCAATGAGAGCTTTAGATGGTATCAGCGTGATTCCAGGAGAATCTTTGCATCTGTTGTAATCGACTTAGCACAGTGTCCATGAGCATTGTATAAGAGATTTACTAACAGTCAGTTGCTGGATCTATGGTCAGATCAGAGGAGGAGGGGACGTGGATAAGTGGCTTTACTGTGTCTCTGTTTCCTGATCCCCCAGGATGCCTTGCTGGACCGGTCCCAAACCTGGAGCACGCAGCACATCCTCATCTGCTGCGTCTGTCTGGGAGACAACAGCGAGGACGCAGATGAGATCATCCAGTGTGACAACTGTGGGGTGACTGTGCACGAAGGTAGGCTGCTGACTTTTGACCAATATAGTGTCGAGGTATCTGTCCCGATCAATGACTCTGTGGGTCATCTCTTTTGGATTGGTGCTGTCCCAGACATCCATAGTGAAAGCTGACCATGCGAGGTGGATCAATGTGACACCATTCATTTTCAATTACTTCATTTATTACTTTATTTCCCCTTGTTGTACTAATCGAAAAGCACAAGTCAAAGTAAGGCAGACTGAGAAGAGCAGCTGCTTTTAATTTGGACAGCAAATGTTTATAGTACATATTCCCTACTCTAGCTCCGTGACTTCAGATTCAGCTCATACATGTTTAGGGGCTCGCCCTATTTCACAGTGGAGCATGTAAAACACCAGTGAGAGTGAGCCTTGCCATAGAAAACAACATGGACATGTTAGTGTTTGTTACCCGTTGCACTGCACCTTGCATCACAATCATCCATATTGTCCAGAGCAAACGTACGCACTTCTGTTGACTCCCCATTCATTGGTTTTCCCGCTGACATAGTTTAAATAATAAAAGCTAATATGATTTTATCAAAAAGCTCATTTCATACGAAGTGGCAGCTGAAAGTGCTTTACAAATGTAATGATAAAGGAACACGGTAATATTGAGCACTGAATACAGACTTTCATTGGGTTAAATATCAGCCCACGTTCACATGTCTGTAATCTCATCTCACATAAAATACACAACGTCACACTAACTCACAGCTTGCACACAGTCCACCATCACTGTGACCGGCTGAGCTGTATCAGGGTTCAGCCGTGAAGCAGCGAACACCTTTGCGAGCAGGACTTGTTGGATTATCTCAGACAGTCTAACTCACTCTTATGACATGCACGCACACATGCACGCACACATGCACGCACACGCACAGGCGCTGGTGGGAGGGAACCGGCCTAATCACCAATTCTCCATAGGCAGACAGGAGATATTAGGAGCAGGTCTTAACTTTATCTTGTTCGTTCGGTTGCTTGATATTTTCTTCCTCTGAGACACGTTTAATCTCCCTGAAAAAGACACAGAAGGGAGACTAAGTGGTTTGCAGCAGAGGCTTGAGAGCGAGGAGGCCGTGGCAGCACTCCTATCTCCCTATCCAAGGACATGAATGGTCTGGGGCAGTAAAATATGGAACTTTATTCTGGCAATCCGTTTTTGAGTTCATGTGTATGCGTGCCAGCAGTGGATAGATCTATTGTTTAACTCAGTAGCTCAGCTGTTTTTTGTCAAGACATATGATCTTATCCTTGAGATTTACAGCACAGAATCTAGCAACTTAGCGATCTGCCGATTACTCTGGACATTTTACGAGAGAAGATGTTCATCCATGACGCTCAATATCTGTAGAGCGTTTTCTTTTATCTCTAACGTTGGATGGCTGTGTGTCAAGCTTTCACAAATGTTTCCCCTCTCCATCTGTTCCGTGCAAAACAGACTATATTAGGTGCATATATTTAATGTTACGTTATCAGGATCCCTATTAGCATTGGGTTTAAATCTGAAATATTGCCAAATAGGCACTTTTTCTTTTCGCTTTGACACCAAACTTTCCACCATGGTCTAGTCGGTCAACTGTCCTTCCCCTCGTGATGTGATGAGTGAAGTCTGTCTCCTGCTACTCTGTGCTGTGCGGAGCAGATATTCACTACAGTTTTTTTACTTGATGAACGTGCGAGCTGATACGTGAAAATGAACTAAATTGGTAATTTCTATAAATAAATGTAAATGATGGTGGGCAAAGTAATTTAACCTGTGTATGCCATAACACTGGTAACACCGAATACCGTGGTAAGCCTACTACTGGTGGAGTCACCCAAGGAAACGTTTCTGATGGGGGTAAGAGTACTTATAGAATAGGTTACAAGTGGTGGAAAACAGAGAACAAGACAAAGTAGATTTAAGGAGGGTTCTGTTTACTCACCATCACTATAAACTATTCATTGTGTAGTACTGATAATGCTCTCTTAGGGTAACTAATGACTTACTCATGAACGTCAGTGGTGGTATGGGCTCTGTTTTACTACATGTATGTGAAAATAGGACTCCATCAACTCATGAAAATTGTATCAAAACCACAATATGTCTAGGAGGCGCAAAATATGGCCAACACATAGTATTCTTTGTGTGTTTCAGATCCCTGCACAATATGCAATCACACCATAATCATGTTTTTTCAATGAAAATGAGAATATGATGTAAAAATGTTCATTCTCTCCAATATCGCAAATCATATCTTTCAAAATCGCTAGTCCTAGAAAATAGACAAGTCTGTTTCTAAAGGAAATCATCTTTATTTATGGTTAAAATGTTGTTTGGATTACTTCAAGGGTAACTTTTGGGCCCTATTTTATTTTTGCTGTGTATGCCTCCACTGGGCAATAGTAATGTATTCACTGCAATCGGATAGTCTGTAGAGTAAATAAGTAATGGATCTGGAATTGTTCAAATAATCCTGACCTACTTGTAAGTATCAGCTTTATTTTGTAGCTGGAGATGAAGGTGTGCTCATAACAGGTTAGCTCATTTCTAGAGGTCACAAAGTACTTTGTTGAAGGTTAAGACAAGGTCAAACAAGGAAGGACTTTCAGGCAGTGATGAGAGACGAACTGTCGGTATCCTGAGCTCATACGAGCCGGTCTTGCTGCTCGACTTCCCTGCTTCTCTTTGTTCTTGCGCCGCACCACTGTCCAGACACCATCACTGCCTCTCAGACGAGAAGAGAGGCTGACATGAAAGGTAGGCGCACACGGACAGGGTGAGAGATCAAAAGCTGGAATGAGCCGAAGTCCACAAAGCGAGCGTCTACACAGAGCACATAGAGGAGTCCTGTTCCTGCCAGCCTGCCTTTTGATTCTCACTCTTTCACAGTCATACAGGCGGACATCATTACCATACCAGAAGATCTCCCTTTTCTTTTACTGTAAATGCCAAAGCAGGCCCTTTCGTCACATATTCATGTGTTAAGCTTCTGGTTTTCTTTTTATTCGGTAGTCTGAACATCCAGAACCTTTATTTTGTCATTTAAGGACATTTCTCTTATCTATGATAGGTTACTGTAGAAGAGGTAAATGTTAATAATACATCACCATCAAGCTGTCTTCCTTTTCTGATCCAGTGAAAGTGATGTTGACTTTTATACTCGTATGGAAGTTCAATGTACTGTAAATATAGTTATTGCCACAAATGTCACCTTATTTGTTTAGTTTAATACTGAGAAAAAGTAGGTTGGATGTCCTATATTTTTGTCATTGTCAACAAATCCCATGGAAAAATGCAAAGCAACAACGTGATGGTCTGTCTCTTAATACTCTCTGACTTCCCTAACAGATGGATAGTTTCCTTTAGCAAAGAGGAATGACGTATATCAGGCGTTGTATACACAGACAATACTTTTCTGCAAAAATATAGAATATCCTTAGCCTTATGGGGATGCTATAAATGACACCAACTACACAAATTATTTTGAATATACTTGAATTGTCTCTTTGGCGCTGAGGGATAAAATACTCCAACTTAACTGAATATGATTTTGAGATGATATATTTTCATGAGGGTTGTTGACGATTCAAAAAGTAAAACATGTTATCATTTACATGGAAACTAATTTTTAACAAATATATTTTTTCATCAACCTTTTGTAATATTTTACTATGACAACGATTGGTGAAAATAAGAAATTTTGACAAATCAATATATCTTGCCAAAATAATTAGTACATGCTCAAATATCCCAATGGCTGCTTTTTACATAGTGCTCATGACATTTTTACACAGCTTGATTCATAGAAATGAACTTCCATGGTCATTTAGTACAAAAATAAATGCCGATTATTGCTGTAGTGACAACCATGTCAGTGGGTTCATGATGTGTTTTTGCAGCTCACCAGAAAGAGAGTGGACGCAGCTCTGGAGACGGATGGCTGGCTAGTTAACTAGGTAGTTAACTAGGTAACTAGCCTGTCCTTCCCTAGAGGGACGGGAAGTGAGGTGGAGTGGCCACAAGCCCACTGTTTGGCTCATTGTTTTGTAACCAGTGTAGCATGACAGAATTAGCAAGCTGGCTAACTAGCCAGCTGTCGACTAGTTAGCTAGCTAGCTTGTTCTTTGCACAATACTTGCTACACTGGTTACAGAAAATGAGCCGAACAAAGTTGTCACTTATCAGGTGATAGCAATGTGCTTTCCCACTCTGTGACAAGTGTGTGGAAGTATTAATTTGTTACATTTTACTCATGAGCTTAAGAAACAGTTTTAACAATCACATTTTTTCTTTAAAACCGCATAACCTCTTTTACTCCACCTCTGTTCAACGTAGACCCATTTTTGGATAATAGGGATAGTTAGGGGGAGATAGCACGCCAGCACTATTTGCCACATAGAAGTGGTGCACATCATCTGGAAACAAGAAATCATTGCATTTATCTGTGATTGGATGGCGAAGACTTCTGCTCTGGAACCTGCCCAGAAACCCTTTTATTGTCAATATAACTAGGAAAACAATACATCCTCTGACTGCCCTATAGGTCTCCAGTTTATGGTTTATCATCCCACATAAATACAATTGGGCTCATTGGATCAGCTTTCCAGTCGTACCCAATTAATGCAATTCCAAGACCACAGTATGCAGAAAACTTTTTTAAGAATAGGTTAAAATAACACATTTATAGTGCTAGATATGCTTGTTTTTTGCCCCAAACTGCATTGGATTAGAATGTAAAGGTCATATCTGTAATGGGAAGACCTATTAGTGCCCATAGAACCCATTTTCATTCCCATATCTTGAGGTGAGGGTCAAGGGACGCCTGTGAATTTGTCCATGTCAGTTTTTCCCTTGGAACTTTGGAGCGTTATTTAGCCTCCTTCCTGACAAGCTAGCATGGCATGGTTGGTACCAATGAATTCCTTTTCGTTTAATATGCTAACAGTACCTTTCCTCTAGCTCTAACAATGAGCCTGCTACAACCTCTGCATGACAGTAAAGGCGGCCTACGTTGGTGTTGTTGCCTCCAGAGCAGCTTCAGTGCTCCTCATAGACTCCTAGAGGGAGAATGGGGGAGGATAAAAAAGATATTCCCTCATTTAGTGTTTTGATGATGGTGGTGGTGGAGAGTTCTGTTAAACATTTTGCACCAAAATGTCCCCTCGGTTGGTAGGGAACTGGTGACGATGAAGGTTGTATCATAGGAAGCACATCATTTCAGTGACGATTGTGCCCTGTAAGGAAACATCTGCATTCACTATCTTTCTCCACTCATTCATTCACTTTCTCTTGATTGGTAACTCATTTTGCCATGTGCTGTCCGAATAGCATTTGGCGTTTTCATTTATGTGAGGTCCTTGTCCTTATTACATCCCATGGAAAAACAACCCATGGGAAGGTGCCGACATTGCGTTTACTCTGCCTTTATACTCATTCTCACTGCTGGATGCATCCACACCATGGTGGCTTTTGTCGAAGGCAAGCAAACAGTTCTTTCTATTAAATCTCAATACAGTTTCTTGGTTCTTGGTTCAGTCAACTCTACCTTACCCCCTTTTTTTTCCTGCCAAGCTCGTCATTCCTGACAAGGATAATCTTTCCTTCAGGGATTATGAAGATATCCTGTAGTCATCACTTTTTGTCAGCTTAGCTCATATTAGCCAGCAACCCGTGGCTTAACGGTCTGAGCTTTGTATCTCAGTTCAAAAGGAACACCGAAGATTTGTGCCACGGTTCAGCCATAAGTCGGTTAAACCAGCATGGTGGTCGTTCACAACCCCCAGTTCCACGGTTCAAAGCCCAATCAGTAAGGATGAAGCACCCAACTGTTGCCAAAGTTACTCCAGTAATACCTCTTCCTTTAAGAAAATAAACGTTGAGTGGAGATATATTGGACCTAGCAGGATTTAGCCTTCAGTCCTTGCCGCCTGCTGTGCAGGAAAATGGAGGAAGAAAAATAGGCAGTAGTTACGTTCACATCTTGGGTAGTTAGATTCTAAGTAGTTTGCCCGTTTTGAAGGTCAGGACAAATTCCAGCTGTGACTTAATTGCACCAATCAGAAGCTTGACTGGTGTATCCTGCTTCTGAGTTTAAAAACACACTGGCATGTAAAAACTTAAGATATACCCCACCAGCCTCTGAAGAGCAGAATTCAAAATTAGTGATTCAACGTGACACACAGCAAAGGTCTCGCAATCAGAAAAGGACATGGACCCACCAAACAAAGTGTAGAGCTGAATAAACAACTCCATCCGCCCCAGTGTTTGCTTTCGATGGGCGCCCGACTCCCCAGTGTGGCACACAGTGACGGGCATGCAGAACATTGAGCTTTTGATTTGTGAGTCTTTCCCATTGCTCAAAAAGCCCGAAGGCTGGTTGACTGAATTAGGAGTTAGAGTGTTATCTCCCCAGCGGAGGCAGAGTACTGATTGCTGCCCTCATTGGTAGTGAAGAGCACGTCTGCCTGGTGTAATAGCTGCCATAGAAACCACATCAGCCAAGTAATTGTTTAGGCAACCTCAGAAAATTAAGAGGACGACATTAAAATTCGTTCGCTTGCCTTCTTCATGCTTCTCTGGGGCACTTTTTATATCAAATGTTCAATTTGTGGTGCTGCAGTGTCCGAGTAGATTGACAGCTTTGAAACCAGAGCAAACCAGGTCTAGTTTGTACTTTATGTCTTCTACTTCGTTCCCAGAGTGGTACAATAGCAAACTACAGGGATACATGTACTATACAATGCAGTCAACAATATTGACACTGTTGTACAGTGTCCAATAATTTGAATCAATTGACGACAGGACATACAGTATAGCTAAATTAGCTACATTTTGTAGCAGCTGGCTAAGAAAAGATCTCAGAGCAGCAAACGGCAACAGCATTCCTTTTGTACTTTTGGTTTTCAACACAAAGGTGGAGGCAAATGATTGTCCAACAGAGACTATTTCTACCTTCCATTGCTTTGTGTTGTCAGTGAAGGGCAAATCTAACCTATGGCAGAGCAAGAGGCAGGTCCATGTTATCTCTTTCCATTTAGGTTTGATGATTGATGGATTATGCCATTCAATTGACGAATGACAACACTCGACAACGCAGAGGGTTTCTTGAATGTTTATCTTCCAGACAGAGGAAACCTGCAGTTGAACAGTAATAGTTTCTTGCTGTGACAAATAATCTTCTTGCTACATGCAAATTGTAATAAACAAAATGACATGTTTTTTGTACTTTCTCCAATATTTCTTGCACTTACATATTTATTATTTGAATTCCAGTTTATTACCACCTAGCTCTTATTTTTGTAGGTTGGTCATCATTTCTGGTTATTACTTTGTTCTCACCATTTGAATTGCTGCGAGCTAAGATATAGAATGTGGCCACATTGTTAAAATGAACTCTGTTTATGTTTTTTCCATGTCAGTCAGACGGGTGCAGAGGTTGTAAAGGTTTATAGCCTTACGGTTATGTTATTTGGAAGACACAACGAATGTTGACAGTTAAATGATTACTCATGTTTATTCACTTTTTAGACCCACTAACTATTTTATCTTTGCCCTACTTTCCTTTCTGTCATTGTGCACCCTTTATTGTAGCATGAGGGGTTATTACCAACAACTCAGGTGCACTCATTGTCCGTTTTACCTCAGAATAAAGTGGTTTTCATATTCTAGATAAACCCTTAGCTTGTCTACAACCCTCCTTCCCTGTACAACTTCATTTTACCATATCATTACGTTCACAAATCTCAGCAATGAACCTGGTGAGCAGAATGATGTCAAAAGCCATACAAAATGGCCAAATACCAAATATATGACAATCAGGGGTCCTGGGTTGTGCACGGTACTTCTAAAACAGACAAGGCCTATAATATAATATAATATGATATATATATATATATATAATCTTTTGAGCTATTTTCAACCATTGTAATTTGTGTACTTTGATGTGTTAATGTCATTTAATTTGTAGCTTAAAAAACAGGTTTAATTGGGCAGTTACTCTTTAATATATAAACTTGTCTACTCATCCAGTGAAAACAGTTGTTTAATGTCTTCTGTTCTATCCAGTCTAAGAAAATAACCCTTATGTTGTCATAGTGATGATCAGACTTCCCTCTATTTGGGACAATAAAGCGCTGCAGGAACCAAGTATGTTTGTCGGCCAACCTGGAACTTAGCATCGCACTGGTTTCCTCAACAAAAAGCCAGTGGGATTTTTCCATTGAATTTTGGATTATTGCAGAAAATAATCTCTGTGGAAAACAAACATTTTTGATAATCTTCACAAATGAACACCACTTTTCCAATGAACAGTCAGCTCATAGGCCCGTATTTCCTCTGCTTCTTGGTGAATGTAATAGCAATATAATCGATAATGCCATACCGGCCATCCTTTTCTGTTTCCAGGATGTTACGGTGTGGACGGCGAGAGCGACTCGATTATGAGCTCTGCCTCAGAGAACTCAACAGAGCCTTGGTTCTGTGACGCCTGCAAGAACGGAGTGACTCCGAGCTGTGAGCTGTGCCCCAACCAGGACGGCATCTTCAAAGAGACGGATGCTGGGAGGTGGGATACAATAACACATTGACCCGGTGGTCAGTTGCCATTTACGAGAGGCAGCGAGTGGAACATGTTCAGAAACAAATAATGCCCAATGACCTCCGCTGGTTGAAATGCTGAAGGCAATATGTGTACAATCTAAATTGTACATACAGTATATTCAGCATTGGAGAGAAAGGGAAGTTGGATTAAGGAGGCGAGAGAGAGAACTGGCAGAGGAACGAGAGAAGAGGATGGAGGGAAGAGAAGAGATAGAGAATGAAGAGGAGTGAGAGAAAAGAGTGTGTTATGTGAAGCGTGGAGACTTCAGCCACGTTATCGCTGATAGTGCTCCTCAGCTAGGCTGCACCCGAATTTACTACTTCACTAGAGCATGAAAAACACAGCAAATTAAACTGTGAAGCGGTTGCTTGCTAGAGATGGATATCTTTATATTGGACTCCGGATTCTCTTCCCTAAAGTCCGCATTTGAAATTCTGTCACACCAAACCACGGCTAGAGTCTGGGGCTCCATAAATCTATGAATCCATTTCTTTTTGAAGTGTCTGAGCAACTCATTGCAGC
The DNA here is from genome assembly GCF_910591455.1 of Pholis gunnellus. NCBI lineage: Eukaryota > Metazoa > Chordata > Actinopteri > Perciformes > Pholidae > Pholis > Pholis gunnellus. The sequence continues at coordinate 2,095,280 of NC_136543.1, forward strand.
CATTTTCATGATGTGAAGTTTGTTATTGTCTGCGGTAATCCTCTATGCTAAATGCAAAAATAACCACAGCCATAGATTTTAATCAATTTGATGGCGTTGCTTGAAATCACTGACCAGAAATCAATACATTTTAAATGTCACCTTTTTCAAACTAGGGCAGGGCAAGGTTTTAAAGCTAATGTGTTGTAGTTTTTTTCTCTTGATCTACAACAAACCAGTTCATCAACCTGCTTGGTTTTCTTCCTCTTCATTCTTAGATGGGTGCATGTGGTCTGTGCACTTTACGTTCCCGGCGTAGCATTTGGAGACATCGATAAACTACGACCAGTGACGCTCACTGAGATGAATTACTCAAAATATGGGGCCAAGGCAAGTACTCTTTTTACACATTTATGCAGGTGGGATTATAAATTCATGTTCATGTCACATGTTTCACATCCTGCAGGGGCCACCGTTTCTATATTCTATTTGATTAGTGTGTCATGAATGTACATCAAACTTTCAAAGTTACTAGTTCATTTGAGATACTAAGTCATTATTCTGAGATACTAAGTCATTATTCTGAGATACTAAGTCATTATTCTGAGATACTAAGTCATTATTCTGAGATACTAAGTCATTATTCTGAGATACTAAGTCATTATTCTGAGATACTAAGTCATTATTCTCAGAAAGTGTATCATTATAATGACTTACAGGATCCATTTCTTTTCATCACATTGACAGAAATTGGCTTCCATACTCAGGTGAAGCGGAAGTGCTAAAAACACTTCAAATCACTAAACGCAGTTGAACTCTTGTTTGAAGAATGAGATGAAGTTGAACTGTCAGGTGAAGAGTAAAAGATGAAAGCAGTTGAAATGTCAGTTTATCTCTAAGCAATGAAAACTGTCATTTTGCCCTTGAAATGTCGGTTGAAGTGGAAGTGCTGGAGATAGTTGTTTGCATTTCAAGTGTCAAAAATAGTTGGAAGTGAAATCAAAAGCAGCTAAAATGGGATTCAGCCATCATTGATTTCATTCATTTCCACCTGTCCAGTCAAAATGTCTTCTGTGGAAAAGGCCAATAGATAAACGTAGTAACAGTAAAGCAACATATGTGGTGATGGGCTAAAAGAAACCAGTGTTCGTTGCAGCTACAACTTGACGTCTCCCTGTTGTATTCTGTTGCATTCAGGAGTGCAGTTTCTGTGAGGACGCCCGCTTCGCCCGGACCGGTGTGTGCATCAGCTGTGATGCAGGAATGTGTCGATCCTATTTCCATGTCACCTGTGCACAGAGGGAAGGGCTCCTGTCTGAGGCCGCAGCAGAGGAGGTGAGGACTTTTCTAAAGAGTGAAGAAACTAATTCTACATTCCAGATAACATGCTCTAGGCAACTGTTTAAATGACAAACCAGATTGAAGCAATATTCAAAGAGTTATGGTTTTATGATGTAGGCAAAAAACACCAAACACAACTAAAGACCAGCCCAGTGAGTCTTGTCCCTGAGCTTATGTGTCCTTATCACATGGGACGGTCAAAGTTAGGTACTTTAATTACCATATTTACAATTGACTTTCAGGTTGACAACACTAGAAAGATGTTATTTGTCCTTGTATAATCAATGAAGCACAGAGACAGTGAGCACATTTAGACTAAGACCTGGTATTTCTGCACAGTTGCAGATCAAGATCTGGCTACACTGATGTTATTAGTATTATACTATTTGTAGAATTAGATTCCAGTCGTGGATGCATAGGATTGTTTTCTTCTTGTGTGATCTGAACTTATCCAATCATTTCTTTTTTCCTTTTTATCTAACAGAAACTTTTGCCTCAATCCATGTTTGTTGGCATTTAGCCTTTCAAAAACATTTTCACTGTGGCCAACAAACAGTTTATATAACCGCAATAGAAGCTTTGAATGTAAAGAGATGACATTCTGTTCAGCCCTAAAGTGTGAGTTTATCAGTTGTGATATTGATTCATGGATTTTAGCTGCAAACAGGAAAAAGCTAACAGAAGCATTTTGAGTTCCAGCAGTTTCATTGATAATCAAGACTCTCTATATAGAGAATACATATAGAGAGTATATATTGGGGTTGTCTGTCCATACTTCCGTCCGTCTGTCCGTGCCGCTCTCATGAACAGGATAACTAAGAAACGCCTTGAGGGAGTTTCAATACATCGGGCACAAACATCTACTTCAACCGAAGGAGGAAGTGATTAGAATTTGGAGGTCAACGCTCACTCTGACCTCACAAAACACATTTTTAGCCATAACTCAATGATTCGTATGCTAATTATGACAATTTCACACAGATGTCTAATAGGATAAGTTGATGACGTGATGATATTTTGGACAGACGTAAACTGCCACTTGACTGGTTGGCGGAGGCATATAACTGTGAGCCGGTAATTCTAGTTTTAATAAAGTATTTCAACATGAACTGGGTTTTAACACTCTCTGTCCATTTTGCTGAGCAGTTCATGTAAGCACCAGACATCGTCTATTTCTGCACAATAAGCATCCAGAAAAGTGCCGACCCGCTGCAAACCACTTAATCCATTCAATCGCACTAAAAGGCTTCTATCAACACGCTGATGTCATCCACAGCAACTAGTTAGGGTTAAATGGTTCCAGAAGGCCAGCAGCTAGAAAAAACGCTTCTGCTTTTCCTTTGTGTGTGAGGAACGAAGGGGCCTGGGTTTTAAAATGTCAGTGTAGTAAAAGCTGTAAACAACAAAGTTCCCATTCTTTACCTATTATTACGACTGTTAATGCATGCGTGTGTTTCTGCTTCCTCAGGATATTGCCGATCCGTTTTTTGCGTACTGCAAACAGCACGCTGACCGCTTTGACAGGAAGTGGAAAAGGAAGAATTATCTGGCCTTACAGTCGTACTGCAAAGTCTCTCTGCAGGAGAGAGAGAAACAGCTCACTCCGGAAGCCCAGGTGATGTTCATTCATTCATGTCAGAAGAACTTTTAAACATCTGCATGTGTGTTTGTACCTCTATTTAAACGTGCTCATATGACTCAACAAGGAGAAAAAGATGAGGTGAATAGGACGTTTACTTCCTCAGTGGTGAGGTAAAGACTAGGTCTGGATTATGGTTAGGGTTAGGGCTGGAATATTATGAGTTTAGCGGCACATACAGTTGTGTGTAAAGATGTGTGTATCCTACCGCAGGCCCGCATCACTACCCGCCTGCAGCAGTACAGGGCAAAAGCAGAGCTGTCCAGGAACACCCGGCCTCAGGCGTGGGTGCCCCGGGAGAAGCTGCCGCGACCCCTGACCTCTAGTGCCTCGGCCATCAGGAAGCTGATGAGGAAAGCTGAGCTGATGGGCATCAGCACCGACATTTTCCCCGTGGACACGTCCGATGCTAGCGCCAGCTTGGATGGACGCAGGAAGCACAAGCAGCCCGCCCTCACAGCAGACTTCGTCAACTACTACCTGGGTGAGGAAACTCGTATTCTGCTCCAGTCACTGCGAGGGTGTTGTGTAAAAAAATGACTAATAACACTAGTGGAGAGTATTTCCAGATACTAATTATCTGATATGACTTTTAGAGTCACTTGAGAAGCTTTAACCATTTCCCTGCCATTCTTTCTTCACCAATGACTCTGGTGAAAGGTTTTGTAGGAGGGCTGCATGATGTATTGCTTCGACATTGGGATGTGCGCAAGCACAGTAGTCAAATCGCCTGTATTCAAGAAGCCGCAGCGACACTAGCAGCACAACAACATCCTTTTCTTTTCCTCCTCCGTTCTCCTTCAGAGCTGCCCGAGGAAGAGCTTAAAACGTGATGCTTATCTGTAAGCTCGCTGACAGTCCCTCTTATGGCTGTCCCGTGCTCCGTGCACTTGAATTTATGGATATGCATTTAGAGCATCAATTACATTTCAAAGTAAGAAACTTCTAATCGTTTTATAATCTCTTATTTTTTGATCTAAAGTGCAAAATGAAGTTCGGTGTCACGATTGTAATTTGATCAAAGCTGAAGGGGTTTTGTATTTACCTCCATACTATATATATAAAAGGTGGTTGAAGGGATAGTTTGGATGTTTTGAAGGGAGGTTGTGTCAGGTACTTGTACATAGTCAGTGTATTACTGACAATAGGCAGCGGTCGGCACACCTCCAGTTTGGATAAACGGGCAGGACTAGTGCGTTTCTCGAAATTGGGGGCGTCCCGTCTACTGTAGGTAATACAAAAAAATCCCCAAATAAATGATTGTGATGCCAGATGTGTGAGATGCCACGCCAGTAACCTTGAGAGCATACTCCATTAGCCTGCAGCAGAGGGCCTATCTGCCATCAGTTTTCCTGTATATATAGATTGTGATCGTGCTATTGATTTTTGTCCCATTGATATTCAGAGCGGAACATGCGAATGATCCAGATCCAGGACAACATCTCTGAACAGAAGAACTTAAAAGACAAGCTGGAGAGTGAGCAAGAAAAACTGCACGTGGAGTACAACAAGGTGAGCAACACCACCCAATCCCCAGAGCATGGTCATTTCAACTCACTTCATATTGCACTAAAAATAGGTTATTTATATTTGTTTACATTGTTTACCAGTAATAATTGTCGAAAGTCAAATCTGATTAAAAGACATAATATAATGCAAAAATTCATGGTGAAAATAGAATTCCAGCAAGAATCTACAGCCATGCCAGCAGTTCTTGTGTTGATGTTGAGGTTTAGCAGGTATACTGTTCACCATCTTAGTGTGTTAGCATGCTAACACTTGCTAATTAGTACTAAATTTGGTATTTGGTCATAAAACATAGTATTGGCCAAATTCAAATGTTGACCTGATGATAGTGCTGGAGGATTATTTAGGGGATCGCTAAAGTTGTGACATCCTGAGGGGAACACATATGTCTCTACCAAATTGACTCTTTGCTAAGCCCCGCCCCTTCACTGCGACTTCTTCAAGCTGTTGGAGCTGCCATGGAGCTGTGGGCTCCATCACCTGCCTGCATCAATAGTATCTGCATTAAGCGATGCACAGCACAACTGTCATTGCCAGTTTCAGGCCGACGCAGTTGTCAGTGTCTCGCTCAGCACCCAAATGTACTTGCGGCCATCTATGCGGCCATCGTTGGTCTTAAAAGGAGGTGTGGTCAGGCTCATTGTTGGCAAACAAATACCTGATCGAAGGTCAATGGTGCAGTATTTTGCTGCTTTTTTGGCATTATTCGTATACAAAGATGCACCTAAAGAAACTAGTTAAACACGTTCGTAAATGCTTCATGCACTTTAGACCATTCACCATCGGTTGTTTAAACTGGGCCCTGAGTCTTTAACAGTGTTGTTACCTGTAGTTCTGCTGGTCTCTGCAGTGCAACAGCGTCAGCATCAGCAGTGCTGCTCTATGTGTTCAGTTGAAAGTGCAATATTAAGTGAGAGAATGTGTCAAATAGAACACAATCAATTTGTGAATTTCCAGCGGCATTTGGTAATTTTTTTATCTCATATATTAAGTAGGTGGCCATCTTACCTCGGTTTCTTATGAACGAGGCTTAGCTTAGCTTGTGCAAGTATCACCACATCAGATATGGCCTCAGTATGCTGCGTTCTCTCATCGCCCCTCAAAGATGTGACCTCTGAAGAGGCTGCCGCTCCATCTGTCAACATGAGGAAGGGAACACAGCAGCGAAGTAAAAGTCACAAGAGTTAATGTTGCGTTCAGTCGTCTGCCGTGCGTGTTAAGCGTTATTAATGGAGTGTGTGTTGCTAATTGCACTGCCTGAGTTGCTCTTACATGACTGTGGCCTTGGAGAGAATGCCAGTGGAGGAACGTCATTACAAGTCTGGCTTTGACTGATATGTAGTGGTACAGCCCAGTACAAGGTTGACTTTGTGACACAAGGCTCAACTCTTTCAGATCATTTTCATTAAACTGTTACGTTGACTGTCAAATGTGTTTAAAGGTTCACCTGCAACATAAATGGTGCAACTGTGCACATTCTAACATGTATAAGGCTACTGTTCTACCCAGACGGCAACCTCCGGGTCTGCTAAGTGAAGCCAATATAGAAGTGTCTTGAACCTGCATTCTCTCTAATGTCCACCAGGGGGCGACTCCTCTGTTTGTATAGAAGTCTATGAGAAAATGACTCTACTTCTCTCTTGATTTATTCCCTCAGTAAACATTGTAAACATGAGTTTATGGTCTCAATCTCTAGTTTCAAGTCTTCTTCAATACAGCATGATGTTCTTTAGTAAATTATGGTCCATTTAGACTCAAACAGACCATAAAGCTGGGTATGCTTTAGGGCGTGGCTACACAGTGATTGACAGGTCACTGCTGCTACCAGAGCCCTATAAGGCGTCAATCCAAGATGACGACGGCGAAATCGCAGAATTCGAGGATTCAAAACATCAGTCCACAAACCAATGGGTGACGTCCCCATGACTACGTCCCCTTCTTATACACAGTCTATGGTTCTACCCCTGTTGCTGTGAGCCAGTTGATTGCACTACGGAGTAGCCTAATATCAGATAGGCTTTTGATTGTTTTCCAGATGAAAGAGAACCTCATTTAAAATCACACTGACATTTCTTCTAGTTACGGGTAAAAGTATACAGAAATGATGGTAGGTGTTTGGTACAGTGGCTTGATTCATTGAGAACAGACAATAGTGCAAGTCTCAAAGATCTACTGTTCGCATATTCTTACTGAATATCTGATGTTGTCGACTGGAAACTCTGGTTAACTGTTTTTATTATTAAAGGTAAGGAACATTTCAAACACTAAATGCACCAGGTCACAATAGGCTATAAAACTGAAATGAAATGTCATAGCATATGAGATATACAGTTTGCCTACATATATGCGGTTTGACTTTATATTTAATGCTCTGTTTTCATATGCTTAATAAAATGTGAGTGTGTGATTGTGTGGGGCCTCACCTTGTCTTCTCTCCCCTCCTGCAGCTCTGCGAGTCCCTGAAGGAGCTGCTCAATGTGAACGGAGAGCTGCGGAGTGAAGGCCAGGCCATGTGGACTCTGCTGGGGGGCATCCTGGGCCAGGTACCACCACCATCACTGCCTCTTCACACACCATCCCACACTTCTTCTGTCCTGTTCTCCACACACATATTAGCTGTTGAGAAAGTTTACTGAGCACTAGCAATGGTGGTGAGTTAATCATATTGGGACTAGCAACCCGCATGGCCAACAGTGGTGTGACACTGCAGTCTGTAATAACCCTGCTTTTTATACAAATCCGTTCACTTTGCACTAACTGATTGACCTGTCATTTGCCATGAAGTCAGACCTGACTGTGGGGAAGTAAAAGCCGTCTCCCGCTTCTCGTTCCTATGGTAACCAATTGCAAAGATGTGCCACTATGGCTGATGGGTTTTTTAATGAATGTGAACTGCAATCTACAAAAATAGACTGAGAGCTTTTGGGGGGGGGGGGGGGCTACAACTTGAGTTTACCCACAGCGTTCCTGTGACTCCTGCAGCATTCAGGTGTATATGATGATAACACAGCACTCCTTTCTTTGAACTAAATCTTTTATTTCACACTTCATGGCACACAAATATGGAGTGATGTGTTGTTGAGAAATGTATCGCATACACTGCCGTTTGGGGTCACTTAGAAATGTCGTTGTTTTCCCTGAAAACATACATGAAATGAGTTTAAAGAGGAAGAAATGTCATTGACAAATTTAGAAATAATGATTTTTAATTGAAATAATACTTTCATCAAAGAATCCTCCATTTGCAGCAGTTACATCCTTGCAGACCTGTTGAATTCTAGCTGTCAATTTGTTAAAGTGATGTGAAGAGATTTCTCCCCATGCCTCCTGAAGCACCTTCCACAAGTCGGATTGGCTTGATGGGCTTCTTGCCATCTTCTTGTGTCCCATTCGGTCGAGCTGCTCCCACAACAACTCAATTGGGCTGAGATCCGCTGACTGTGCTGCTCCATGATAGACAGACTACTAGCTGACTGCTTCTTTACTAAATAGTTCTTACATAGTTTGGAGCTGTGCTTTGGCTCATTGTCCTGTTGTAGGAGGAAATTGGTTCTTTGTTTCTGGCCATTTTGAGCCTGCAATGGAACCCACAACTGCTGATGCTCTAAATACTCAACTAGTCCAAAGAAGGCCAGATTTAAGGGTTTTCTGATGATCTGTTATTCTCTTGAAATGATCAACTTGCATTAGCAAACACAGCTTGTCATTGGACGACAGGACGAATGGTTGCTGAGAATGGGCCTCTGTACGCCTATGTAGCTATTTCATTAAAAAACAACTTTTTACAGCTACAGTAGTTATTTACAACACTAACAATGTCTACACAATATTTCTGATCAATTTGATGTTATTTTAATGGACAAAATATGTGCTTTTCTTTCAAAAACAAGGGAATTTCTAAGTGACCACAAACTTTTGAACGGCAGTGTATATCTTCCAGCCAAGTGAAGTAGATCGCATGAACGGTTACAGACAGACAGACCACTAATCTTCTAGAAGGATGTGAAATCAGAGTGTAATTATTGACTCTGTGTTTCACATTTAACATTTAGAAAACTTCATCTAATCGTGCAACTTAAAAACAAAAACCTCTCTTTCTAAGGTCTTTTATGAGGTCTGGACAGTTTCAGGAGAAGAAAACCATGGATCATGACTTTGTTATTGTGACTTCCTTTGTCTCATCTCAATCTCAAATGACTTTGCGAAAGATGCAGCTCAGAGGAGTACAACAGGCACCGGGGAGAGGAGAGGGAAGGGCTAGTTCCTCAGCTTCAGTGTATGTATTTGAAATAAATGAAATCCCCCACCGAGAGAGGTAAAAGGTCATTGTAATACAAGAGTTTGAGATCCCTGTTCTAAGTTAAACATTTGTTTTCAAAAAGCATTACTATAAAACACCAGGACTGAAGGAAAATGTCCATATATACATTAGGATTATTTCACCATATTGTCTCACAGCTCCCTCACAGTGGTCAGTTCATGATTTACGTACAGCTTACAATAGTATCTATGTAGTACCACGCAGTCTGCCCAGCCTCTATAAAGATCCAATGAATTTAGTCACAGTGGGAATTTCCCATACTTTTTATACAAACCAATTAACCAAGTGAAAACCAGCTTAAAACTGCTATAAAAAGACTGTCGTCCCTGCTGATCTTTTACTTCGGGTCCCCGTTGCAGAGGGCAGTCTGACGGCAAAGTAAAGCTGTGAAAAAATTCTAAATAGAGCGTACACTTCAAGTGATATAGATCTTTTAAGGTGTCTTGTCGTTTGTGATTCAGATAATTTCAGTCGTTTAGACATGTATTTGTCCTCACATTGTTTGTTTTGGTTTTCCTCAATGACAGGTACAGTTTGATAGACACATTCCTCAGCTTTATTGTGCTTACAGAAAGCGTAACCCAGTGAGACTGCAGTTACTGCTATTGGTTACTCCGAGATTTGGGCCCACATTTCACCTCCCTTGCAATTGCCATGTTCACCTATATGGATGCGTCGGCGCTGCTACAGGTAGCTCCATTCTTAGCTCTGTTATCAATGTCTGTTATTTTTGACCACTCATTTGCTGCCTGTCCCCCACATGTTAGCCCATTCTCCAACATGGATTCCTCGTAATGTTCCCCCAGCCAAAAAGACTCACAAGAGCTGCCTGGCAACATTGTACTTCAGTGAGTGCAGATCTAGCCAAGGTGATCAAAGTCAGATCAGCAGAGTCAAAGTTCAACATCTGCATTGACAGGTGTCAATGCAGACTGTGCTGTACCAATGCAAGCCATGTGTACATCAACAACACAGCCATGTCCTTTCCAGCAAGTCACTCTTCAACATCACATATCTAAGCTGCTTTTAATGCAAAACAGGTTGACCCAGCCAACCACCCCACAGACACAGTCCCTTGAACTGATGCCCCACTCATAAAACCCAAAACCAATATTACCTTTAATTGTTCATGATTATTTAAATTATTATTGGAACCCATATAATAACACTTTCTAAAATGATCAATGTCATAAAAACAAAAACAGGATTGTTATTCCTATTTCCACTTTTATTTGAATGCAAGTACAAATTTGCTATTTTTAGAGTTCCCCCTACATTTTTCAAATGAGACTTTCTGGGTCAAATTTGACAGGATCAGCAACAAACTCATTATTCAGCAACAACAACCACCATGCATATAGTAACGTAGTGGATCAGATGACTGTTCATGTAGGCAAAGACTTTACCAGCTGAAACTGTCGAAACTCCAACTCTACCAACCTATGGTGCTACTTAATCACTCGCTCACTCACACACAGAGACTTTGATGTTCATAGGGTCTTCCGCTTTGCATCGGTCCAGCCAGGAATAATACATGACGTGGATGATACCTATAGCTTTATATGCATTTTTGGTTGTCCATAACATTTTTTAGGCAGTATTTTCTAGTTAGTGTCTTGACCTCTATAATCAGAGGAAGTTGTTAACTCTGACCCTTTTAACTAAAACTATTATTCATTATTTCCACTTTGGTGCCTGATACTCCTTCTGGGTTTTTATGTATATAAGTACCAGCTAAAGCCATAAAAAGCCTTATTAAAAGTATGGTCGTTGAGAGTATGAGCCGTGTGGATAAATGGTCGAATAATGCTAATGCGGTGGCGAGGCAGCAGAATGGACAGGAACTAGAAGGAGACTGGCAGTGAATCTGCAACGACCACCATAAATCACCTAATTATGAACACGTACGATTTAAGTAGCTACATCAGTCACAGCACTGCATGCTTTTGTGTCATCTATCTGACACATTTTCATCTCCTATTTGTCATCCTGCCTGTGCATTTGCAGAAATTATTGATGTCCCTGACCAGGACTCTCATCCCTCTTTCAGTTCACAGTCAGAGCTTTTGTTCCTGATGCTCCTGGCAACTTCACAAGAGAACACTCATAAGACATTTTCCACCAGCCACTTTAAAATGCCACGAGGGACAAACAGCTACTGGGCAGCAGATATTATAACAGGGATAAGTGTTACAGTGTAGTGCAGTTTAGTGTCCATAAACAGAAAAATAATTGCCAACTTGACCTGCAAGCAGATATGCATGGTCTATTAGCATCTGGCGCAATTCAGCACTGAAGATGCTTTTAATTAAATTTCAATTCAATTTATTTGTATAGCCCAATATCACAAATTCTCCTCGGAGGGCTTTACAATCTGTACACAAACGACATCCTCTGTCCCGGGATCCTCAAATCGGAACAGGAAAAACTCCCCCAAAAAAAGACCTCAGAGAGAGCAACAGAGGAGGATCCTCTATCAGGATGGACAGAAGTGTGATAGATGTCATGTGTACAGAATGAACAACATAATAAAGACCATATGAGAGAAGTGATGCATAGAATGACAGTAGTAACAACAGTAGTAGTACTAATAATAGCAGAATAATAATAGAAAAATGAAGACAACTAATAATAACATTAGCAGTGGATATAATATAATGATAATAAAAGCATTAATGGTATCAGTAATAGTAATGTGACTATAATAATGGTAGTAGCAGTGGGTGTCAGCAGGACCATGGCGGGAGGAAGGACCAGGGTCCAGGTATTACCCTGATCCATGGAAACCTGTGAGGAGAGAAAGCACAAAGACTCTGAGGAAAAGGCAAAATTAGTAATGAGCATTAATGGAACATGAATTCATACAGAAGGAGAAGAGGAGAGAAGAGCTCAGTGTATCCTAGGAAGTCCCCCAGCAGTATCAATCTATAGCAGCTTATCTAGGGGCTGGTCCAAGGCAAGCCTGACCCAGCCCTAACTGTAAACCTGAGCCAGTCCTAACTGTAAACGTGAGCCAGCCCTAACTGTAAACCTGAGCCAGCCCTAACTGTAAACGTGAGCCAGTCCTAACTGTAAACGTGAGCCAGTCCTAACTGTAAACATGAGCCAGCTCTAACTATAAACCTGAGCCAGTCCTAACTGTAAACGTGAGCCAGCTCTAACTATAAACATGAGCCAGTCCTAACTGTAAACATGAGCCAACCCTAACTGTAAACATGAGCCAACCCTAACTATCAACCTGAGCCAGCCCTAACTGTAAACCTGAGCCAGCCCTAACTGTAAACATGAGCCAGCCCTAACTGTAAACCTGAGCCAGCCCTAACTGTAAACCTGAGCCAGCCCTAACTGTAAACATGAGCCAGCCCTAACTGTAAACCTGAGCCAGCCCTAACTGTAAACCTGAGCCAGCCCTAACTGTAAACCTGAGCCAGCCCTAACTGTAAACATGAGCCAGCCCTAACTGTAAACATGAGCCAACCCTAACTATCAACCTGAGCCAGTCCTAACTGTAAACCTGAGCCAGCCCTAACTGTAAACCTGAGCCAGCCCTAACTGTAAACCTGAGCCAGCCCTAACTGTAAACCTGAGCCAGCCCTAACTGTAAACCTGAGCCAGTCCTAACTGTAAACATGAGCCAGCCCTAACTATAAACCTGAGCCAGCCCTAACTGTAAACCTGAGCCAGTCCTAACTGTACACCTGAGCCAGTCCTAACTGTAAACCTGAGCCAGTCCTAACTGTAAACCTGAGCCAGTCCTAACTGTAAACCTGAGCCAGCCCTAACTGTAAACCTGAGCCAGTCCTAACTGTAAACCTGAGCCAGTCCTAACTGTAAACGTGAGCCAGCCCTAACTGTAAACCTGAGCCAGTCCTAACTGTAAACCTGAGCCAGTCCTAACTGTAAACCTGAGCCAGTCCTAACTGTAAACCTGAGCCAGCCCTAACTATAAACCTGAGCCAGTCCTAACTGTAAACATGAGCCAGCCCTAACTATAAACCTGAGCCAGTCCTAACTGTAAACATGAGCCAGTCCTAACTGTAAACATGAGCCAGCCCTAACTATAAACCTGAGCCAGTCCTAACTGTAAACATGAGCCAGCCCTAACTGTAAACCTGAGCCAGTCCTAACTGTAAACATGAGCCAGCCCTAACTATAAACCTGAGCCAGCCCTAACTGTAAACCTGAGCCAGTCCTAACTGTACACCTGAGCCAGTCCTAACTGTAAACCTGAGCCAGTCCTAACTGTAAACCTGAGCCAGTCCTAACTGTAAACCTGAGCCAGTCCTAACTGTAAACCTGAGCCAGCCCTAACTGTAAACCTGAGCCAGTCCTAACTGTAAACCTGAGCCAGTCCTAACTGTAAACCTGAGCCAGTCCTAACTGTAAACCTGAGCCAGCCCTAACTGTAAACCTGAGCCAGCTCTAACTATAAACCTGAGCCAGTCCTAACTGTAAACCTGAGCCAGTCCTAACTGTAAACCTGAGCCAGCCCTAACTATAAACCTGAGCCAGCCCTAACTGTAAACCTGAGCCAGTCCTAACTGTAAACCTGAGCCAGCCCTAACTATAAGAGTTATCAAATTTAGAAAGTCTAAAATCTACTCTTAATTGTGGTGAGTGTGTCTGCCCCCCGGACTGAAACTGGAAGCTGGTTCCACAGGGCACTGACGGTGACCAAGAGGCCCAGACTGTCACTGACTCAGGCTAAAATAGTGGATTTGTCTGCTTGTACAGGCCAACACTTTTTCCCGTAGTGCCCACTACCACTATTTTTACCAGCATTGAACCTTTGGAGGCCTTGGTCTTGGAGTGCATAGCTGCACTAAAACAATTCTCAATAAATCATTTTACACTGGTGTCACGAGAGCTGAAGTGTCTATTAGTTTAGGTAGCGCACTCTGCTATAAGCTTGAAACCAAAAAGGCCAAATAAAGAGAGAGAATGAAACAAGTTCATTTTCAGGTTCACTGATGCTGTAGAAAAGAAACTCCTGAACCAAACACAGCACGATGTACCAGAACAGTTATTATCTCCAAACTACAATAATATATTATAGTGTGCGGAATGAAATGTGATTTATGAAACAATATGAACAGGAATTACACAAAAGTCACAAGCACAGTATTGCATGAAATTAAATGAATTTGCTGAGTGTTAGCAAAAGATAATGTTTTCATTATAACTAACCAGAAATATGGTGGATCATTAAAATAATCTAATCTAATCGTTCTCAGCTAACAGACAGAATAATGCACAGTTCAGTTGACATCAGAATTGAATGTTTTGCAAAAAAAAAAAACTCACCGGGTGCAGGTAACGATTATTTTTAATGTTGAATCATCTGCTTAATTTGTCATCTTACGAAACCTAAATATGTTCAATTTATTATTATGTATTATTTATAATGACAGAAAACAGGGAAAAGCAGCAAACTCTCGTAGTTTAAAAAACTGAAATTAGCAAAACAGAATGATGTTAGTTGGAGACTTGAAAGGTTGCAAATGTGCGCTTAATGTCACGGCAGCTAGGACTGGGCAGTATGTCGATGTTATGTCAAAATGATAGTATGAGACTAGATATCCTCTTAGATTTTAGCTATCGTAATATTATAATATGGCTTCAGTGCTGTCCTGGTTTTAAAGGCTGTGTTAAAGTAAAGTGAACTGATTTCTCTTTACTCACTAAGTCATTATATCCGCATTACCGATGATTATTTATCAACAATCTCACCTGACAATATAGTCCCGATATTGATATTGAGTTATTTGGTGGAAAATGTTTTCTCTGTGTCGTCCAGCACTAACAGCAGCACTGTAGACGGACTTCCTTTACTGGTTGTTGAACGTATCTCGGGCAAAGGTGGAGGCTCAACAAAGGGGGTTTACTGAGCACAAACATCATGATTGAGGAATTGAGTCAGCTGGCTGTTGGTCGCTGAGAGTAAGTTTGACATTTTTGAGAGTGGCTTCCATTATTGTGAAGGATGTTCTAACCAGGGATGCAGCGATTTGTCTTTTTCAGTTCCAATAGCTGGGCTTTTGGTAAACCTGTGTTTAATTGATGAGCTGTACGCCTCACTGTGTGGAAGAGACTGGGATCAATCTGTAATGTGTTGGGCAACATCAGGCTTGACCTAAACATTGCTTTCCTAACTTTGTAGAACCAAATTTAACAAACGTATACATAGATATCACCTAAAGATCATTTTTTTATCAATTGATATAAAGATCTTTTTTTTTTGCTTAATCTAACGACTAATTGATCGATTATTCTATACATTGTTTTTAAAATTCCAGAATAATATCAAAATGGATGTACCTAAAATTAATATAAAAATCGTGTCTGATTAATATTTCAATGTTATTCAATCATCTTTTCTGAAAAACGATAGAATGATAAACCCTCGATCAATAGTCAATCGATCAATAATACCAACCCCAAAATTCCAAATGATTGCTGTGACACAGATGAATTTAATCGCTGTCATAGCAACCCTTAGCTTACTTTTAATATTTTTACTGAAGTACTTGACTTGAAAGTTAAAATGTTTGTGATGTGGATGAATGTCATCACTGGAGTGATCTGCAGTGAAGATCATCACTGGCATGTATGTTTGGGTCATTGTAAAAGAAAAAAGTTCAAACTGTTTACAAATTGGATCAACAGCCTGACTGCTGTTTGTGATTTTACTGTCTTTAATATTGAATCTGCTCAGCAACAGAACGTGTTCCAGTGTGCTCCTGCTCTGTAATGTTTCCAGTCTTTCCTGAGGACACAGCGGACACAGCCTAAAGCCTGTCTGTGTGCTTTATAATCTGGACCTTTTTAAACGTCTCCATCTGTCTGATAAAGCCTGTTAACAATGTTGAAACTGCTCCATATCAGCAGTAGAGACACTGCCTCGTGGTCGGACGTGGACAAACTGCAGTCCAGGTTGAGGAGATAGCCCCGGCAGCCCCTTGTGCTTTGGTCACCCTGCCCCCCCATCTATCAGGCCTCCCTGCGGGGAAGCTCCCTCGGCGCTGCAGGCAGAGCGAGCGCGCCCAGATTAGAGCTTCCTCGGGGGAAACCTTGTCTGTTTAGTGACAAACTCGGTCCCTACGAGATAAGTTTTCTAATTAACCTGCGTGGCAGCAATGCACCTGAGATCCAGGGGAGAATAAACCGTCTGTCTGCTGCTGCTTTTCACCTGCCTCATACAAGAGGTTCCCTTCGTTCTCCTCACTACTCTGCTGTGAGGGAACTTTCACAGCTCTGCTTTGGCGAGCACTTTATTTCTACAGTCTAAACTCTCAGCCAACACAAAGCAGGTGATCAATAAAGTGTCACTTGTCAGTAATACAACTGTGACCAGACTACAATTTAACTTTTCATTCTAAGTAGAATGGTATAATCTGCAACTAGGCTGCACATTAGATGATAAACAGATTTCTCATCAACAACATGAACTCTTCCTAAAACTGATTGGACAAACAGACCCTTACTTGGCGAGTATGTAACCATTATTATTAATTTATTTAGAAACCTTATTTAGAAACCATAAACCCGTCATTTTGTCAAAAAACTGCTTAAGTGACAGAATTTAACATTATATTAAATTTAGGAAGCCATCCAGTTTTGGAATAATAAGGAAAACATTTGATATTAATCGATTAAATCTCAATCTCAGGGTTGCTACAGAGTACTTGTAATGGTGTACAGTGACTGCATGTGCCTTTTAAGTAAATGATGAGAATAAGTCTTCCACCACTTAGTATCTGTGGCTGCTCCTTATGCCAAGTGCACGCAGGTGATGGAAGTGTTGCACACTTGGACACAAGAAGGGACTTCCAGGCGTGCGTAAGTTTGAAAGAACGTCTCTGAAAGCACAGAAATACAAACGTAGCCACATACTGCAGGCTGTTTGGTCTACTGAATAAGTATCATTCCACTTTAATCTAACTTCATTCACGCTGGCGACATTCTGCACAGCCACACAGCTGTCCTGCTCACAGGCTACAGGTGGTTACTATACTGGCTTTCTTGTCCCCCGACACGTTATTACATTCAACTCGCAAAACTTCAATACAAACATTGAGTTTATTTGTATTCCTCATTATCACCTTTTCTAACTTTATTCTGAAAGATCCACCAACTTCAGTGTTTTTCTCCACAAAGTAGCAGTCTGTGTGTAAACAGCGTGTTCTGTGGGTTACCCAGAGGAAAGGGGACGGGTAAAGCTAGGGACAGGGTCTCTGTTTTGGGAAGACATGTTGCTGCTCATAGCTGTAACATGAAAACACTTGTGCATCTTCTTTTGGCAGAAACTGAACACCCCAGCTGTTCTGAAAGCCCCAAAAGAGAGGAAGCCCAGCAAGAAGGAGGGAGGATCCCCGGGGAAATCATCCAGCCTGCCAGCAATCCTCTACAGGTGAACACACTGTCCTGAGAGACGCTAAGCAACACATAGGAAGGATTAAAGATGAAGGTTAAATGATCAAGTAAACATAGGGAAACCAGGGTGCTTTTGTTTTAAATATCTTATCAATATATAAATACCTTTATATAAGGCTGCTCAGTCACACAGTTTCTCAAACACTACTTTTTTCTGCTAAATAAGCAGTAACCAGCCTTTTCCCCACACATCGTTTCACATGTTTTTCTGCAGTTGTGGCATCTGTAAGAAGAACCAGGACCAGCATCTGCTGGTGCTGTGTGACACCTGCAAGCTCTACTACCACCTAGGCTGCCTGGAGCCACCACTCACACGCATGCCCAAGAAGACCAAGAACAGCTACTGGTGAGAGACACGAGGGGGTTAGGGAGCCGTACACGGGACGGACACATCCTGAACGTTAGGGACCTGAAAACCATGGAGACTGAATTACTGTCAGTGGCTGAGAAGTTCCATGTGTTACATGTGTATTGTTTGGATCACTGTCAGCTTGAAGAACCAGGCACACACCCGGGTTGATGGAGAGCCTTTAGTGAAGGTCACACAGTTCAAGCTGCTGCTCCGTCAGTCCTCACCTCCGCTGGCTGCAGAGCTTCCACTGTACATGCCGCTGTGCTTCATGACACGGTTCAACATGGTGGTGAACGATGGTGCAGGGAATGTGAGAGGAACCACTGTAGGGACCACTGTATGTGGGCAGTTTTTTGTGCACATATGAGGCTGCAACACATTAAAGTACAATAATATGGAATAAGATGCATTATCTTTGTGATTATGAATTATCTGAACAAGTTCACACGTAGGCCACGTCATACAAAAACTCACAGGTCTAATCTAGAGATGCACCAATTGCAATGTTCTCTGCCAATTATGATTTGTGATTTTTTTTTAAACATCTGGCCAATTAAGAAGTTTGCCAAATCTGATATTTTTGCTCTGAACCATATATTGACAAAACTCCAGACGAACTTCTTTCACCACAATCCCCAATAATAACTTCAACCATACTGAAGTCACAGTATATCTAAATGTTATTCTTTCATCTTTACTTGTTATTAGCATAAAACAAATATATAACCGTATTTTAATTAAATATTTGCTTTGATTAAAAAAAAATATTTTCATTAGTAGCTTTCTGTTCTGTATTATAAGCTGCTTAGAGCTAGTGTTGTAGTGTGTTTAACTCTATCCATTTTATATTGCTGTGAAAACATCTCCTTCATTTGATCACATAGCGTTATAATTCACCCTCGCCCAATATTATGTTTTACTGACCAGTTTAGTCTATGTATCATCTGTTAAGCTCTGTTAGGGAGACAGAGCCGGTCACTGTTATTAATCCAGCAGCCTGCATGGGAATGAATAACATTGTAATGTGTGTGGTAAAGTGAGTTGTTCCTAATGTTTTTAATGTTGTTCCTCCAGCACTTATTGTGGACTTTCAGTTGTGACAAATTGCGAGTTGAAGAACTTCCACACAGACAACGTGTGTGCGTGTGTGCGTGTGTGCGTGTGTGCGTGTGTGCGCGTGTGCGCGTGTGCGCGTGTGCGCGTGTGCGCGTGTGCGCGTGTGCGCGTGTGCGCGTGTGCGTGTGTGCGTGTGTGTGTGCGTGCGTGCGTGCGTGCGTGCGCAGATTGTCTCTGGTGCTGTGTGCCGTCGGTAAATAGTCAGGCACATCATAAGAACTTTGTAATTGGCCTGTTTTTCTGAATGAACCAGATTATTATCTCAGAATTCTGAAGTTGGTCATCTTGTTTTACCTTAATGAATGCGTTACTAATGGGCCAACATCAAGTATCATTTCACAGCCACACATCGATCTACTCCACTACTCACTAACACAAACCAAATTGCTTTACTACATCGTACCAGCAGGATATTAGGATATTGTATTGTTATAGTTCAAGAAACATCTCTACTTTTGATAACCCTAACATCATAAAACATTGTCTTTGTGTAACTATGAGCAGGGGAGTGCTTTACATATTCATTCTCAACACATTGGGATGTTCACTCCTCTTAGTTGTGACATTTGAGGGCAGTCGGTGGCAGCGGGATTATCAGATGACGGATGCTGAGATGGTGGAAATGTCAGTCTCCTCTCTCAGCTGCTGCACTTCCTTATCTAGACAGGAGATTTAGTGCATCTCTTTCCCCACATCAGATAGCGCTGAGATATTCTGTTGTTAGTGAAGTACTTCTTCCTCTGTCGGTGAGAAAGAGACAACCTCTCTGCTGAATTATCAAAATGAGGCAATGCAGCTGGTGTTACCATACAGGACGTGTTTGTGTTTGTCTGTGACATTTAGCGTTCATTTGACTGAAAATAAGAAAGCATTTTAATGATATGAGTCATAACTAATTTCACTACAGGCTACTGTGCTCTTCTGTACAACAAACAGAGGAGGCGCCTTGTTTCGGGGGAAGTGTATCCATTCCTAACGCTGACTGGCTGCAGTAA
Source organism: Pholis gunnellus (assembly GCF_910591455.1). Classification (NCBI taxonomy): domain Eukaryota; kingdom Metazoa; phylum Chordata; class Actinopteri; order Perciformes; family Pholidae; genus Pholis; species Pholis gunnellus. The sequence goes on from NC_136543.1 coordinate 2,114,983, forward strand.
ATATCAGTATTATCTCATGGGGTTGTGTATTGGCAAGGACATCTGATAAGGTTAGTGTGTAGACTTTAGCAGAGGCTGCACCAGGCCCTGCTGCTGAGGACGTTTCCCTCCATTTCTCTTAGCTTTGTGGGTGAAATACTGAGTGTGGTACTTCTCAGAAATGTCCATGTGTGAGATCCATCATCAGCACCACAACACACGCCACTCACACACTACTTCAGGCTGTTTACGTTGACTGAGTGTCCAGTGTATGATGTGCCCCTGGAATGCATGTTTTTATGCTTTATTATTTAGTACAGACATGGACGTAAACTGCAACCTGAAAAACTTGAAAACATTGTGGAAACATTATTAACTTGAACTTGAGTTCCTGGTTCAGCTCGTTGGACGAGTTCCACTAGATACCATTATGACCATTATATTTTCAGCAACTTTTTTTAAATAATGAAGTCCCAAATAACAACAGCATCAACACAACAAACTACACATGATGTCTCAACAGCTTTCTGCTGCTAACAGTGGTGTTCGAGGAAAGGTCAGAGGGTCACCTAAGTCATCAGGGTCTGAGCCGAATTCGATTCACGTCCACCCACTGTGGGTCAAGATATTTCAGTCTGCACCAAGAACATATTTGCATATCCATCTTCTTTCTTTCTCTCAGCTCTTTCCCTCTTTTGGTGAGAAGAAGCTGTTTGTTTGTGTTTTACAGTAAAGATTTGTGTGTGTGATAACACAAATCAATACAGTTCAGTGAGAGGAGTTCTCTTCCTTCTCCTCAGGCAATGCTCCGAGTGTGACCAGGCCAGCAGCGACGAGGCCGACATCGCTATGGAGACACTACCAGACGGCACCAAGAGGTCCAGGAGGCAGATCAAAGGCCCGATCAAGTTCATCCCTCAGGAGATGTCGCCAGAGCCCAAGAAACATCAAGTGAGAGGCACACCGGGAATTTCAAATGTGATCGGTAGTAATTAAGAGGGCGGCCGATTGATCGATCTGCATTGATTACAAATAATTACCTTGAGCTCTCGTTGGCCTCACGCTGTCCTTAATGTTATCAGGACGTTGCAGACGGTGATAGTGATGTTCCCATGAGGATATTCATCTGTAACTTTTGTTCCAGAATACGTCAGTGGAAACAGACGTGGATTTGTTCTTGTTTGAACCGAGGCAGAATGAATCCACTCGAACTGACAAAAACTATGTTGTCACTTCATTTGATTACAAGAGCAGAAAGGCAAGGGCCTGATGGGAAATAATTGAAACAAATGTTTAAAATCATTCTGTGCTGTCACACGTTCAACACTTAATAAAGCACTTTAAAACTTCTTGGTTTTTAAGGTGTTTTAAAAGTATAGAAAAAAGAAATACGAGGAAGAAACTCAACAAGCCTCCACAAAATGACAGCACTGAGTGATGTGGAGTGTTTTATGAAAACTAAAGTCTTATGATTTGTTCACTTAACAGTCATTAAGATCAAATCTCTACAAGATTGAGCACAAATACACTTAAATGTTAGTCCAAACTTCACAAGAAACTCTCTGTCACTCACAAAGGGGGGGGGGGGGGGCTGTTTTTTGTCTTCAGATTTACGTCAAACGTCTCCAGCGCTGTAAAACATGCAAATTCAAATTCTACTGTTTCACACACACACACACACACTGATATTAACTGCCATCAGCACGGCATAAGTCCTCGCGCACCAATTCAGCGACAGACTCTTGTACAGGCAGCTGCGAGCGAGATACACAGTGAATTGCAAAGAATGGCTGCTGTGTGTATAGAGCTAAGCAGTGAGCGGACAGAGCACATGGACTGCCGTATGACGCCACTATGCGTCAGTGCGTCCGCCATATTGGAGTGGGCAAGATCCGCTGGTGAACAAATGCTAAATGTATGAAGCAGCCTTCTCTATAAGTGAACTGTAACTCGCCTCATTGAATATGATAGGCGTACTGATTACTTATTGGAAATAAATCCAGTTGGTCAGTTCTATGCCAAAACATGAAGCTGAATAACCAGAACTCGCTCTGGGAGGCTCTGATCTATGAAGAGGAGACATCAAGTGTAAATGACTGACAATTTAAGCTTACGTGAACATTTCAAAAAGTGTAGATTTCTACATCTATTACATTGTTATAAAGCTGCATGGATGCTCGTTTTCTTTATCTCCGCCAGTAGGATCATGCGATCGGCCGCGTATGTGCTGGCGTCCATGCGTCTCTGAGTGAGTGTGCACCTCGATGTCTGTTCGTGGCTAATCTCGGGTTCTTCTGCCGTAAACTGCTTAATATTTTGGGTGGCCAGTTACGGCTGCATGCTCTAGGACCCCGTTTGGTTGCAGTGACTCACCCTTTCTCAAACACCTTCTTATTGCCTGTTTGATACTGCCATTGACCGGCTGAGTGCATCGTTGAACCCCAGCCGGCGACTCTGCACCTAATTGCTGCCCCTATTTGTTGGGAGCAAGTGTCCAGGAATCACACACCATCACCCATCTTGATGATTTTTTTCCCAACATGCCTTCAAGATTTGGCCAAACCCCCAAATGAAGTCTTCATAAAACACGATGATGATGAGGCAACTGATAAATAATGGATATTATTCCAGTAACACCCAAGATTAATGTTCAAATGATAAGCACACTTGTTTCATGTTACCTTCTAGCTGTTTTTCACGACGGCTTTTTTCTTCTGGCCATAAAAACAGCGACGGTATGTGGACTGTGTCAGCGTGTGGTGTAGCATTTGATGTCAGCAGTGAGAGGAACAGGAGCCTCCCTCCATCCCTCACTGGATCCCACTTATCTATACCGACCATGCTCTCTGATCCTGCGATACAGAGCAGCTTCCCCGCTCCCTCAAGAAACACACCAGATTGATATCTGACAGCTCGGTGGTGGTGGGGGGGGGGGGCGCGGTTGTCTTTCCCTTCCCTTTGTGTTTTTCCACTGTCAATGTGTGACCCAGTGCCTCTCACTTGGGACTTGAGGGAACTTTCCTCTTGTGACCGCGGTCGCTCACAGCAGAGTCGATTCCACCGAAAGCCGCTCCCGACTTCAGTCTCCGTTACAAATATAGGAACGAACAAAGGAAGCGCCTCAGCCACTCCTCCACTCTCTGCACTCTATCTGTCTTAGAGGGGAAAACAGCGGAGTGTGTTGGAGCACAGTGGCAGTCTGGGTTAATGTGTTCCTCTGTTCAGGTTTGGAAACCCCGGGCCCAGACATGTGCCGAGGACCCTGCTGGAGCTCTCGGGGATTAAGCAGCTTTCTGATTTATTTCCCTCGCAGCCACGGCCGCTCGGGCGAGGCACTTCAGTGCAGCATTTATCTTCAAATGCAAGGCGCGCAATGGCAGACGCTAAAAGGGCCCCGCTTTGCATTTTTAATGCTTTTACCAGGGCGCCCGAGCACTGGCACTACTCTAAAGCCACGTTTGTATATATCAGGACTGGCTAATCAACCTCCCGCTGGCCTCCGAGGCTGGTGTGTGTGTGTGTGTGTGTGTGTGTGTGTGTGTGTGTGTGTGTGTGTGTGTGTGTGTGTGTGTGCGTGTGCGTGTGTGTGCGTGCGTGCGTGCGTGCGTGCGTGTGTGTGCACACGTGTGTTGGGGAGTTTTCAGGTCAGGAAAGAGTGGCGTGTGCACACATTTACTTTTGGCCAAAAGAGCGAACGTGGCCCGGCGCCACCTTGATGGAGCGGAGGGTCTTGTGGCTGTTATTCATGGCCTGTAGTAAAACCTTTAAAGTCAACCTGTGAGCTCCATTTGATTCAGCATGTGTGTAATGTCGCAGCTGTAAAATGAATGCTCCATGATTCGACACAGCTCTGCTAAAGATAGACTACCTGGAACACTCCTATCCAGATTGAGCTTCATGCAAGGACGAGTCATTAGCACACATTTGTTCTTCGCTGTAAAAGAAACGCAGCCAGGGTTTTGTCCGACTCGTGGATCCAATTTTAAGACATTTCTCACTGTCAGCAGCTTTCAGTCCCCCGCCCCTGATGCTCTAATTAAGGGAAGGTGTTTTTGAGAGATAGTCAGTTGAAGCACAAGTAGATCACTCCGAAAATGAAAGAACTTTGAACAGCAGAACACGCTTGGTAACGCTGTCTCTGAGGTTGGAATAACACACAGTAAAGACACCCGAAGGTTGTGTTAACACTGACCTTGTGTGCAGACCAGTGTTACCCAGTAACAAGTAGTGTGAGGGATGACTATTTCATATTTACAATTACATTACAGTTATTAATCCAAGTCCTGTTACGTTACTGTGCTACCAGCACGCTGTTAGCTGTTTATATTCCGATGACGGTACATGGCAGCATGTGAAGGTGAATGTGGCCTCAGCAGACGGCCACTCGCCTGCATTCAGGCATGTGTGACTGTTCCCTACGCAGAGGAGAGGCAACCTTTCAACTGTGGAAGTATTGTCCTTATTTTGAGTTTGTCTCAGTCAAGGATGCAAAGAACATTACATTGTCTGTTGTATACTTTACTTTACTGTTACTATATTACTTTAAAAGTAATATACCAAGTAAAATGTAAAGTAATACTACTTTACTTAAAGAAGTAATAAGTAAAACGTTTCCAGACTGGTTGGTTGCCACATAAGTTTTGACAGAGAATGATTTCTAAGTGCTTTAGATTTGTTCATGATTAACACATCTTTCACTTTGGCTAATTTCCAAGGTGTGTGTGCGTGCGTCTGTCCGTCCGTCCGTCCTTCCTTCCTTCCTTCCTTCCTTCCTTCCTTCCTTCCTTCCTTCCTTCCTTCCTTCGCATATCTCTGGAACAGTTCATGTGATCCACTTCCCACTTGGCGGGTGTACTGCTGGGGACTGAAGGACGTGCAGTGTTGAAGTCGATGTTCAATTTCAGTCAACTTTGAGTGAAGAAGCGAGCGCTGTGTAGCAGCACGAGCAGTTCGCCCGCAGCGAACCGGCTGCTGTTCACTTTTGTTGCTGGATGTAAGAACGTTACAACCGAACACTTCTTCACTTCTCTGGAGTCAACAAACGCTGCAGTTTGTATCATTTACAAATCATCAGCTTCTTTTACAGTTTTGACTGCATCAGTGTTTCACCCAGGGTTCTGTGTGACATGGTAGGTGGGCCTTGGACTCTCTAGGGCAGGGGGATTCAATTACATTTCCAAAAGGTCCAGATTGATAAAATCTCCTCGTGCACATCAATTATATTTTAACAATTATTATTCTCAGTTTCCAAATGTAACTGGATGGATTATAAATAATACATAGAAATACATAAATAAATGTTCTTCTCATTTCAAGGAAAATAATGTCTGGATTAAAGAATAACTTACATAACAGAAAGCTTTTGAAAAACGTGCATCTTAAAATAAATAATTCATTTTAGAAAAATCTATTTCACTGATTTGTCCTGCAGCTTTAAACTCAGTTCATTCAGGGTGAAGTGATGTCAATCAAAAAAGCCACAATATTATATTTGTCTCATCTTCTAATAAGATAAACTAGTGAGCATGGACTTTGTCTGGTTATTAAACCACTTGTTTCAGCTCTATTCTCTCTGTTAACATCAATGCTGGGCAGTGATTTAAAGTGTTAGGATTCTGATCATATTGGGCTCTTAGCTTTATTTTCTGTGAATTCATTTCAGATGTGAGTGGGTACGTTTCACCTAAACGAGTCTGTCCATTCTTAATGAAAGACTGGTCTCTCAGAACACTTCTCTCTTTTTGGAGATCGTCTTGTGAGATGACATCACCGGCTCATGTAACAATGTCCCTGCTCAGCCCCGTGTGTCACGGTGTGTGAACACCTCACTCGAGTCAGGAAACTTGTCAGAATACTCATATTTGATTGGCTGAGCTGCATCACGTGATGTGTTAATTACAACGCATTGGTCGGTGTGTTTCCTGCACCGCTGAACAAGTAACAAGCTGTAAATGCTGGAATAGATCCGCCGGTTAAAATAGAAGCGCTCCTTCAAAATGTAATAATTCTCAGTTATCTATCGGTTTTAGGTCCTGGGTCCGGATACACCTGCATCTGGGTCCGGATCCGGACCGCGGCCCGCCAATTGGTGACCCCTGCTCTAGGGGTCGTGGCCCCCTGGAAGACAAATTAGTACATTTCAAAGTAGAAATGCATCAATCTGGTGCACTTTGAGAGAGAAATGAAGAGGATAGAACTATGTAAACAAGTTGTGCTCTAGCAGGTAACAAAGTATTTAGGCTGCTCAAGGACTGCACTAAAGTACAATTTTGAGGTGCTTGTACCTTACTTGACGGTATCTCTGGCCATAGAGTCCCTCTCCATTGTTGGTATAAATCTACTGTGAAATCATATGAAATATTATAACCTCATAATCATCCTTGTTGATTATGGGGTGACCTTTGGTGGCGTTATTAGCCTTCCACTGCAGTGGGTCAATGTGTACAGTAGGTATTTGAGCCAAAACGAGGCCCAAATGGAAATACGTTTGAAGAAGTTAAGGTCTTCTTCTACTCAAGCACTAGACTGTTGCGTGTTCACAACTTCAGATGTTCTTTTTAAACAGAGAGCACTGGTGAAACACCAGCTCCTGCAGAGAGTAGTGCATTATGGGTCATTTGTAGCCGCATTTAAAAAAAAATATTTGCTATGCTAATTAAGATCAAGGTGTCAGGGGTTGTTTTCACCGTGCCATTTAGAATTATTTCATTCTGTCAAAAAACCTTCCACTGTAATTACATGTTCTTAAAAAATAAGATGCTCTGCGTTCATTTGATCTAATGGTAATTAAGGGGAAGTTTAAAGAGGAATTCAGGGTTCCAGAGGCTAACTGGAGGTGGCAATAAAATGCTCCTCCTAATAGGACATGATTTACTGCTGCCTGCTACCAGCGCAGTGCTAACATTAAAAGCTCCAATATGAACATATGCCATTAATCAGTTGTAAATTATAAGAATTAAGTTAATATATCTAGTAACTACCACTGCCTATGCTCTGTTAATTTCTCTAATCCTGTGTGAAATGATTCATGCTTGTTAAAGACGCACTGATGTACTTAATTAAAAGATTGATTTTGCCTGGGACTTATAAACTGCCTGCCGTTTTAATTTCCTCACCTGAGCAGAGCCTGAGATTAGCCGTGCTGTGTGGCTGAGCGTTCTTTCCTTCTTTTTTTTTTACTGCTGAACCAGCTGCTGAACTGCACCTTGCTCTCCTCGGCCTTATAAATGACTTTACAGACACTACTTTAATGCAGAAATAACTAAATAATCTTTTGTTTGGTGGTGCAGTAGCAGGAGAAATGGCGAAGGTCCGCGGGAGCCAATTGGCAGCGTTCTTGCAGTTAGCATTCTTAACGATAAGTGCCCCATCTGGCGAGCGGTGGCGAGCCAAAGGCGACAGATGGGATTGTTTTCACAATCTGTTTAAATATGTTGTCGATTTTTCTTCCTCTTTTAAACCCTCCCCAGCAGCTCCCAACGCTCACTTGCTAGCAAACAAGAAGGGGACGTTTGATTTTTGATTTCCTTTCATGCTCTGTTCAGTCTCCTGCGTGGACAAAACACACTTCAGACCCGTGTAGGAGACGGGAGTGTTGTTACGTCCGTCCAGCACCGTTTAGCTTCCACAGACGGAATGTGATTGGTGCTCCAGCATGTTCAGCAGTCAGCATGACGAGCTGTGGAAGAGGTTACGTATTGCTGCGAGCCGGGCTTCATGTGATGGAATGAAGAGATCAGTGCTTAGGGCATAGAGAGGGCTGGATTCCATTCATCTTTTCTGTTAATTGATTGGAATGAGTGCCACTATACAAAGACGTAGGTTTGGATATTCATTACTAAAAAGCAGCATTCAGAGTCCCAGTGAAACAGACGTTTGAGCGTCTCTTGCTTCGGTACTGTGACGTATTCCCAAGTGAAAATGAATATTCAAGTGATTTAAATCAAACCCTTTGCTTTTGATTGGACTGATACAAAGTTGGTGGACTTGGCTCCACACCTCACTCACACACACGCACGCGCGTGCGATTGGAAATAGGATTGGATTTTAATATTGTTTTGTATACTATGTGAACAATATGACCAGGAATGTGATCTAAAAGGGTTAAAATAGCATTTTACATTTCATCTGGAGAGTAACGGTAACTAACCACGCACGAGCCGTCAGATTCTGATTCAGATGTGAAAATGAAAACGTGTAAATGTCACTTAACGTTGTGAGTCTTTGAGTTGAATGTTTGTGTTTTGCAGAGAACCAGAGGGCAGAAGAGGAAGAGGGTTCCCATGGGTGAAGACAGAGAAGATAAACTCGAGGTTTGTCCTCGCCTACATCTTAATGACCTAGTCAAGTTCTTCATGAACTACTTTGCTTTTTTGACTGGATTGAATGGATTTCAGACTATTTCAATCAGTCAGAAGAACAGTCTTATTTTCCTTGATTCATTTATTTATCATGTAACAAAAATCACATATAATAGGAAATACCTCCAAATGTAAAAGTTCTGACTTCCAGTTGCTTTCTCTTTATAGCCAGCAGCTGCTGTTAGATTCATGGGGAAAGGAAGCAACTTCTTGAACTCATTATGACTCTTAACAAAGCAAATGTTTGGTATATTAACTTGATAAATATTTAAAATACTTTGTGAATTGAAGTCGATTGATTCACTGTTAGCTAACTGTGTCACTATGGGAAGAAATAGTTCAACATGTTGTAATTGAATGATTTACAAGAGGGACAGATGTTTTTGTGTTGGCTCTGGGTTTGGATCCAGGAGGTGTTCATGTTACCTCAGTTTGGGTTCCAGGGGAAGTTTTGCACTGGAACTATTTCTTGACAAGCAACAACCTAGCACAGTGACTGTGCATTTTCCTGAAGTATTGTCACCACAGTGAAGTTGCCAGGTTTGGTACCAACTTGTCCGCACAGAGACCAAAGCCAAAACCTGTGCTCCTCGACTGCATCGGGGCAACATATGCTGTAGCTAGAGAAGAACTGGGTGGATGGATACACTGTCATTCGTCCGGAAATAGATCCAACCAGAGTTGGGTTGATTTTCCTTAAACGTGAACTGGCATTTGTCATTATGACACGTTCTGGCAAAGTAAAAAGTAGCATAGATCAGCCCAACCCTAGTTCTGACACATATCTCAAGCTAAAACCACAAACGGATGTATTGACAGTTCTGCTTGTGTCGAGCTTAAACACACGAGATACAAGGTGTTGATTTGACCTTTAGAGGTGTTGGTGTATTTTTAGAATAGTGCACAGAAAACATGCAAATTGTTTCCCTCTGCTCCCGGTCTTAATGCTAAGCTAGGCTACCCGCGTCCTGACTCCGGCGCTGTACTTAACCCAGAGACATGATTGATGTCACTCTTCTCGTCTTTCTCAAAAAACAACAAAAGTGTCCACAGAAGTTCTATAAACAAAACGTACACCATCAAAAGCATGTGAGTGATGTTATAATCACACACAACAATGTTACACATTAGTTGAGAACGGTCCACTGTGAAGAATCCACACCCTAACAGTCACTTTCATGAATTGTGTTCGTGAAATGAAGCTCTGGCGTTTTCCCCGTCTCTCCACATTCCTTTTTCTTTTTTTTTTACATCCCGACCACCAACAAGTGCCCAAACAGCCCTGGATTCTAATAAGCCGTGTTTCCATAGGAACCACTACCACGGGAACGCCGACAACGGCAATCTGCAATGCAGAAGAAACCCAAAGCTGACGACACGAGGACCGAGTGCACAACCTGCAGAGGACCGGGCGACAACGAAAACCTCGTGAGGTGAGAGAGAGTGTGTAGATCAGAGAGGAAGCTGGGGGGGGGGGGGGGGGGGGGGGGGGGGGAGGGGGTCTCGTGAGGCGGCCATATCCTCCTGATGATTAAAGTTCAGTCTTCATTAGGCTGTGGCCGCCTGGGCTCTGCAGAATGAGGGGGCTGCGGGTATCTCATCCATAGGCCCCCTGTATTGACCTGCCACATACATTTGCACAGTTCATTAAGGCGTAATGAATAGCACAATTTATTCTGCTCCTTTCTTGGGATTTCAGGTGTCAGGCATCTAATGAGCAGGTTTTTTTCCTTTGACATTGGAATTCTGTGAGAATGCATATTAAAAAAAAATAGATCACAGCAGACACCTCGTCAGAACATTGTCATGTGATGAATGGCCTTCATGTATTTCATCACTGGTATTGTAGTATAGTATATAATAACTTGAACTAGTTCATGGCTTTTGAATTGTTCTGTTAAAACATAACTCGTAGTGGCAGGAAGCTTTTATTTGATTCCGGCTTGTGTTAAAAAGGCATTTTTTTCTTTTTGAACATGTTTTATAATTTTGATTCATCTTCTTCAATTGTGATCTCCTCCTGCTTTCATTTTCTGTTGACACAAACGAAACTCTTCCTCCATGTTCACCTGTTGTCTTCATGAATTCAAGTGATGTACATTCTGCAGCACTAATTCCATCACAACATCAACAGTGTTGCATCACTCGCCACTATTGTGCTAGTTTGATTGTTTTATAGAAATACACTTTACAATCACTTCCACTGCACTTTGTAATCGCTGTTAAACTTTGGTCAATTCCAGCATCTGAAAGAACCTAATCCCTCTAGAGTTTAAGTAATTAGTCAATCAGAAGAGCATTACTTGCCACTCTTTTGGTAGTTGTATCATCATTTATATTATTTTTTAAGCAAAATGACAAACATTTTGTGAAGACGTTACTTTTGGCTCTGGAGAAATGTTCTCTATTTACTGACATTTTATAATCCAAACCAATTGATGAGAATAATGAGTTCAATACCATTTAAGGAAAGAAACCCAGGCAAAAGTATTGTTTTCTGTTCTCTTTTTTTCAGATTAGTGGAAAGAAAACCTCCAAAATACACATTTAGGTGTTTATTTCACTACTTTGTCTATTTGTGTCTGTACAGTTCCCCATATCATGGTGATATCTACTAGTTAGATTTTACACTATTCTATATCCGTCTTTAAAATAAATGTAATTTTACAATACATTGGCCAGAAATCTCCACTTCAGTAGCACTTCCATACAGTGAGCTTTCCAGTATTATGTACCGGTATATCTATATTCTGAAGGTTTGTTCACATATCATTCATATTCTGATTTACACAACAACTTATAAACAGTGATGCAAAGAGATATTCAAAACTCCCTCTGTCAAAACCTTGATTCTAACATTTCAACAAAATGAAACAAGAATTTTGAACCTGGCTTCATCCAATGTTGACATTTATGTTCTGGAAATGTATGCAAATTAGCACTTAGACTTTCAGATCGCCAAAAATAATCGTCATAACCAAGAGGTCATTTCACCACCCACCATACCCACAGTATTTTACCAGTATTTGTCAGCAACTCGCCTTAATTTGTCCGTGCATGCTCATTATTTGAGACCCTTAGAAACTGGCTTTTATTCAAGAATTTGTTTTCTTTTGCACTGCTTCATAAACAGTATGTGTAGACCGAACCCAACAAGAAAAAGCCAATGTAGAGTCAAATCCGCACAATCCATGTAGTGACATCTTGTACTGAATGGCAAGAGCAGTGTCATGGAGATAGATGAAAAAAGTTGTACGTGTTGCGGGTCGGGGTGTGAGGTGTGCTGCCCTGACTCTTTCTATCTTTGCATTGCACAGGTTGTGAGAGCCGGGGCAGCCAGCTCACCTCCCATAAAAACTCGGGACCGATGACCGTTGGCTTAGAGACAGAGAGAGGCAAATTGAAGCATTTGAAGAATGGCGCTCGAGTCAGACTGAAGATTGAGATCGTCACATCGCCCCGCAGCCACCTCTGATCCAAACTGGACCAACAACTGTCCAACGGAAATTGAGCGGGACTGTCTGAATCCATAACATGGAGTCAGTCATTTTTGGTTAATGTTGGACTCTTAACTGCTTTTACACACTACGAGTAACTTGGTTGATTCTTTTTGTGACCGTTTGTGGCTCAAGTTGCATCTATGCAATTTTCTGCATCTACGAAGTTTTGACCAAGTAAGAAAAAGTTATGTTTTTTATACAATTCATGTATTAAACCATTCTGGCAAATAACCACAACACCTCTCTTGTGCTAGTTAGGTAGCATTAAAAACAAAAATAAGTAAAAAAATGACTGATTAGTTTGACTTGGAGCCAGCTGATGGTCGGACTGCTCCCAATTTAATTTGTAAGACATTGAGTCATTGGTATCTTTACTTAATTACTTCCTTAATGTGATGCATTTCCTCTAGAAATAAGATGTTGGACATTGAGGGATATATCAACTATGAAGAGGAAATCAGTTTGATTTGATACACTCTTAGAAATAATGGTTCCAAAAGGGTTCTTCCTGAAGAGCTGCGGTTCTACCCACAACCATTGGCTTCTGAAGAACCCTTTTTTGATAAGTGTTTTTCATGGGTTCTTTGTAAGACTAAAGGTACTATTACTTTTTGGAAATACATAATTCAAGGATTATTGAAATGATGGGTGTTTTAAAGATTATTCCTACCACACACCCTAAAATACCATCGCTGTGGGTAGCTCTGCACCACGTCAGTCCCTGCTGGTTAGGATTCTTATGAAGTATCCTGGGTGGGATCTACATGGAACCCTTGGAATATAGAAGTGCTTTATGTAGAACCCTCTTCGTCGGTTCTTGTACACCCTTGGAAGGTGGAAAGGTTCTGGATAGAACCTCTGGAGAGGGTTCTGGGTGGAGCCATTACTCCATAGAAGGGTTTGTGAAAAGTACTACCTTCATGAAAGGTTCTACTCTGTTTTTCTTTTGGGACAAGCCAACAAACCCTATATAGTTCTAGTTGGCACCTTTATTTCTAAGAGTGTAAGGCGGGCAGAAAGGCAGGACTTTTTGTTTTTACAGTATACCCAATAATGAACCACGGAGACCACTGAAGATGCACTGTTTTCCACCAAGAAGCTACTTTCTAAAAAAGCTAATTTCATGAGATCTTAAAGATTGTGTTCAAATCTGGAGGTAGAGAGCAATACGTTTGTCCAAAGCTGACGCGCTTCTTGATTGCTCACATGGCAGCTGAGCTCCCCTCTTGGGAGACATGAGTGGAGGACTCTTGGCTTGGTGGCCATGTCGCTCACAGTGCGAAAGATCAAAGAGCTATAAAAGGCAGAAAAGCTGCTGCCTTCAGTTGATTTGTGCATCTTCTGACTTCGCACGCTATCACAAATAATTCCTCTCTTTGCCTCTAGGTGCTCACCTGCATCCAACGTGTGTGTGTGTGTGTGAATTATTTCAGATCTCTACACTTTTGACCACTCAGTACCACTTCTCATCAGTACCGATCAGTATTATTGATTGAAGTCATCACGCATTTCAGTGTGAATTTGGTTAACGGACGCACTTGAACCCAGGCTCTCCCAGACTTGAATGTTGTGTTGTGTTTTCTATGTCCATAGAGGACTCGAAGTATTAAGAAAAGTCAGTGTTGTGAATAGAAAAGCCAACTGTTTCTGGTTAATGAATGCTACTATATAGCATCTGTAGTTGAAACAAACTAGTTTAGTTAGTGGTAATAGCACTTAAATATTAGTCCAAATGTCTTTATTGTCTTTAGGCATTTAGGTCTTCCTCTGTCTCCATATCTTGAACCGACACGTCCTCAGAAAGAAGCCCAGCTTTGTCTCCATGTCCCTGGCGGCCCACAGTCCATGCCGTCAAAACAACAGCTGCTTGCTGCTCTGTCAGGGCTCATGACAAGTGTCACGCTCTGCCCTCATATGTCACTCTGCTGCCCGTTCAGGGCTCTATATGCATGCTTTTGGGAGCAGTCAAACCCATGCAGTTTACTGCTTTTTGCTTCTCTGGAGTTTGTCCAGACCCAAATCCACACCGGGTCCGTCTTTAGAGACGAGACCTCGGTGCAGAACGACTTGCTGTCTCCTGACCAGTCCTTTCCCATCACTCATGCTCAGTCGGTCTCAAAGTCAGTTCTACAATGCATGGCTGTATCTATTTATCCAGATCTATACAGTAATTTAAAATAAAAAATAAGTGATGTGGTCTTGTTGAATTTGAATGCCAGGTAGCTACGTAAGTGTGACAATGTACAGTATTTATTGAAGAGGCCAATCATACATTTTTGTGCCTACATACTTGATTATATTACATAAGCTTGTGTTGTGAAGAGTGAACTCTGATTTGTGATGTAGTCTTGAAGCGACTACCGTGTGTTCTTTTGATGGCCAGACATTCGTTCACATTTGTTTCCACCCAAGCTTTTAGGGGAATATTTCTGATTCATTGTGTGCTGTATTGTGATACTGTCTGAAGTAAGAATGTGAATGTTGCTGCTGTTGTGTATGTGAAGTGTCTCAGCCTCTGGCCTACAGCTCTTTAAAATTAAGCGAAGCTTTAATAAACTCTTGACTTTTTCACCTTATTGCCGCAGTGATAAATGAGTGTCAGCCAGCTAATTAATTGTTCTAAAGGTGCGGCGGCGGCAGTCCGTTTGTGCGTGTAATGCCCTCTGTCATCTGTGATTTATCACCTGGGAAGTGGCCTTCTTGTTGGCGGGGGGGCTCGAAGACAGAATCTTGCTGCTCAGCTCACATACAATACACTCTAGAACCGAGTATACAAGCTGCCGATTGGAAATACTTTGACATTTACATCTAAGCATAAACATACAGAAAAGTCCAAGTTCTCATGTCTGAAAAAGACCCAAGACCATTACTGAGCATGGAACTCTAAAGCTGTCAAACAATAGAGAACCAAAGAAGCGTTGGTCATGGGGCTGGACTGGTCAGTCTATTCAATCTGTTTAAAACCAGTATTTCTGCATAGATAGCAAATAAAGATGAGGCTACACCAGGGGTAGGCAATCCTGGTGGCACATGGTAGCTTGACCAATGGCACACGAGCAATAAGTGTGCAAGAGATGGAAGACCCGCCCATACCCTGCCTCTGACTGGCCAGTGCTTGCTGCCTTCTTCGCAGAATTTGTTGAAGTTACTGCTAATGTACAAGATTGGTGGAAGACTGTTCGGGTTAATGATTTCAACTGATGTGGATGTTTTCATAACAATAGCAGCCTTCTTGTATAATGCTCTCAGATCTAATTACAATGTCCTAATTATGGGAGATTCTTTTTAAAATATATATATATATATATATATATATATATAATGTTGCTGTGCCTTTGCCTATGGAAGGAATAAAATAACACCTGTAGGATGTTTAAATATTGATGTGTCATAATTAAAGTTAGCGTTAACCTTAAAGGCACATTGTGTAGGAATTGGGGCCGTCTAGCGGTATGGTTGCAGATTGCAACCAAATGAAAACCCCTCTGCTCACTCCTCCCTTTTCAAGACGCCGGTAACGAGTGCAAAGCCGTGGTAACGCTGTTCACCTCGCTAGCAGGCCATCCTCACCATAATAACACCACTTTATTAGTAACGGAAGCCACGTTCAAGTACTGTAACAATGCGAAAGGCCTCTCTCTAGAGCCAGTGTTTGTTCTGTAGGTTCAGGTCTGCTGTAGAAACATGGTGGTGCAACACGCACTCCCATTGTATATATGAAGGGCTCATTCTAAGCTAACAAAAACACTACGATACTTAGTTCAGATGATTATACACTAATGACACCATAGTTATGCATATTATATTACATTTCTGCTAATAGATCCCTAAATGCTTCACGCTGTACCTTTAATGCTGATATAGATAGATAGATAGATACTTCATTCATCCCGCAAGGGGACATTTGTTAAATAGCCAGTTAGCTGGTTAACAAGAAAATATAAAAAGGGCACTTCGTATGAAAAATGTTGCGGACCGCTAGTCTACACTAATATTGTAAGTATTTAGCGATATGTAAAATGATTACATTCTGGTGGTGGCTGCGTAGGATTGTGTCCGGCTCATGATCAAACATTTCCAATAACTCCAGAGCGTTGTGAAATCCAAAAGTCAATGTTTATTGAAATGTAACTTAATATTCTGCTCTAATTCTTATTTGTTGGTGTTTAGACTCAAAAACA
This sequence comes from Pholis gunnellus, assembly GCF_910591455.1. Classification (NCBI taxonomy): domain Eukaryota; kingdom Metazoa; phylum Chordata; class Actinopteri; order Perciformes; family Pholidae; genus Pholis; species Pholis gunnellus. The sequence continues at coordinate 2,131,003 of NC_136543.1, forward strand.
ACATTTTCACTGCACACAAGAAGGCACCCACCAGTCTGACAGCACCATCAATTACATTTATGAAACCACAATAACAACAATCTATTTGGGCTACAACACTTTTATTGAAGATTACTCAAGTCGTTACCAAAAAATCAAATCATATGTATGTGCATTTGCTTGCCGCTTGGCCTCCATCACTACGTCATCACTTTCATACCAACGACTGAAGAACGATGTCACAGAAATTGCCTGTTTAAAAGCACTCAAAGTTGATTTAGTAAGACTAACTCATTTAATCAGATAAATCATTTTATTCAAATTGAGGATTTAGTTTGAGGATGTTTTAAAATGATTTTGAGGGCGATGACATCAAATATGACGGCAGACATTGAAAGCTTTATTTGAAAACCTCTCTAGAAGCTTTGAATGTAAAAAGCAGACATTCGATACAGCCCTAAAAGATTTAATCATGAATGCTATTTCATGTAGATCACATCAGATTTGAACCACTCTGATGATTTTTCATGAAATGATTAAAGTAAACAACGGGCCATTGAAGAGACAACAAAAGGGTTCATCGCCTCAGGACCATGAATGGAGTAGAGTTCAGTAGATTTCGTGTCAGTTTGTCATTCATGAGATATCTGTGTCTAAAGTTGACATCTTGGCCTGATTGGTGCTCGACAAAAGTGTCATTCAGTGTCCGAAATGTAAATGGTTCATCCTCTGGAGTGCACGGCTGTGATCAGTCAATTTCATGTAAGTCTGACACTTTGATGTTGATCAGAGCCAATGGAGCTCTGAGGCCAATACTGACATTTGTATTTGAGAGTTAAAAACCAGAACAACAATGAATTGGTAGAAATAATTGATAGCTAAAGGAGGTCACTGGAAACATCATATTCCATGGCAGTAGTTGAGTTAAGGCTCATTACTGACCTGAAATGGTATCTGACAAAACATTCTTAGCACAGGGTCCACTTACTGGACATGTTCTGCAGCCGTCAGTGGATCTTTTCTTTTTGTCAAATTGCCAATAGTGAGAAATGTTGCTGTTGGTCAGTTTTTGACAGACGAAAGAGCCGATACTGGATGTGCAGCCTAGTGAACAAAGTTTAACCCTACATGTAAGGTGTGCACATGCAAATAATTAAACAAATCTAACTATGGCAAGAATCCAACTCAACAAAGTAACAAAGATCAGACTTTATCAAATCACCATCATAAAATATAGACACAAACACATTGATCGCTCAGGTGATCTGCATGAGTCGGCCTAATCACAGCAGAGCTGAACCACGCTGTCTGATGCTGGGCCACAAGGAACTAGAAACATCATGTTAAACAAGCATATATATATATAATGTAGCATCAAATCAATAGTATCATCCAGGAGAAACTATGAGTAAAATAGTAACATACAAAGTAAAACAGATACATTAAATATAGTAAATAAAAAATGTATTATAGAATAATAATATTCTCCCAAAAGGAAAACATTTTATTTTAGGAATACAGGCACGCATAGTTCAGCTCAGCCCTTGTTCTTTAAACAATGGTGGCAGAAGACAGAAAGAGAGACATTTTGGTTTGTGGCATCTCTGTGAGACGGAACCATCTCACCGTGGTGAACTGCACACCCGCCCCGATCCCTCATCCCCCCACCCTGGGGTCCTCAGGGACCCAGCAGCAACCGGCAAACCGGAGACCGGCTCGGCTACAGCTGGCTTCTGTTTGGGATGAGACCGGGGCCAGGAGGCGAGGGGAGGGGAGGGGCAAAGATAGACAAAGCTAGCGTGGGGAGGGGGGGGGGGTTCTGGAAGGCAGTAACCTTTCCGATGATGAGTGCGTTTCCCATTACTGCTCTGACACCGGATCCGGGGAGATGATTTAATGGCGGCATTTTGTTTTTGCTGACTTCACCCTTTCCCCCCCTATTAAAACAGAAAACACCAGAGCTGGGACTGGGGCTGTGTGGGAAGTGTGGCCAAGCAGCTAAAATCTATTACTCCCCAGCTTCTTCCCCCGTCTCTTTATCCCACTGATTCCGCCACAGTGTGGGTCCGCTCCAATGCTTCCTGAGGTACACGCTCTCCCCTCTCCTCCTCCTTTCTGTCTTATGCTCTTTTAACTGCACTGGGTTGCCTCCTACCCCCTTTTTTAATCATTACATACTGAACATGAGCCACAAAGCCCTGTGGGTGCCTTATATCTTAATTGATAACCTCGTCATACACTTGTTTTAATGGAGTTGCTGTGGGCCACAAGCTGTTTGTATCTCTAGTGGAATTTCCGTAGCGAGGTACCCTTAAAGAAGACTAAGTCTCTCACCGGGTCAGACGTTACATGGCTCAGGTTTGTCCCATAGAGGTGAGAGCTCAGACCTGCCGCTGAATTCGACTCTTCTCCAGGGTTGTACCCAGCTCACTGGGGCCCCCTGCTGGAATTGGAAAGAAACATGCCTTCAGTCCCATACAAAGCAGGTGGAGTTGTAGAGACCAGTCCCAGCTGTGAATGAGTTGTGTCCAGATGAGCTAATAAAGCCAGCCGCTCTGACTTGGCTTTCACCATAGGTGCAACTTCAGCAGTCCATTCATTTCTTCGCCCCTCTTGTAAAACAATGGCTCTTTTCTAATGCTGTAGTGACCCAACAGTAAATCAAAAAAAGTAGGAGGCTCACAGAGTCCAATAATCCACTCCTTTCTATGGAAAGACACCGGCGGCACACTTTGTCATGGATGAGAGTCAATGGCTGAGTGCTTTGTGTCATATTGATTTCTGTCACGTGGCCCCTCTCAAGGTAATTGCATTGCCCACTCATGATAAATTCATTGCCTTGTTTCAGCCACTTGGGCTCAGGCGCCAGGGCTGCTGGAGAGAAAATACCTTTTTTAGGCCACAAACCCACCGTCAATACATGGACCCATGACTGGGTACAAAGCAGGTGGGAAGTAACAACCATCAATAACCCTGCAGCTTCTGTTTCTCATCATTAAGGGTATTTAGCTCAGCGCTCAGTTTGTGGGTTTTTTCCCATGGTTTTAAGCAGCCTGCTTTGGTTTTGAAGGACAGGAGAACATGGGAGCTGATGCCTTTCTCCATCTCTGCTCCTCAAGGGGTTCAGACACAGAAGCTAATCAGGACAGACAAAATGATCGAAACTCGTAACGACATTACTCGTCACTCACATTCAACTGAAACACTAACACTTAAAGCAAGACTGTGTCACTTTTAACAGAGGACATTCTTTATCTTACAAATCAAAACTCAAAAGAACTGTCTGAATGTAAAGTACATTACACCGTTGACCATCCATCCAGCACTTTGGCTTTAGCATGCTGACCTTGTTACTTGGTCTGGTATGGCCAGTAGCTTGTTTGCTAATGTTAGCTTACTTTATGCAGATGCTGTATAACAGACACCACAGAAAGGGTTTGCTGACTTGTGTATCGCTACCATTATCTTGTAATTGTCACACACGCACACAGTGAAATGGGTGGGTCTGGGCTAAGGTTAGTGTTGCCTTTGCAACGGTGTAATTGCTTTGAGACGACACAGTATGCTTGTGCTGATCAACTGGCAGTAAGAATTCCACTTTGCAAAAGATGAACATAGATACAGTTTAGAAATGAGCTTACAAACGGACTAAATGTATACGGTTCTGTGATGTCATGTCTTGGTCTCGATGAACTAAATATCAACTGATTTGAATAGATAAGAGACATTTATGCAGAAGTCCTTCTAACTACTCCTTCAACATGGTTCACTTAGCTTGAATTATCTCACTACATTCCCAAGTCCAAAAAAGTCCCTTTTAGGCACATCATTTCTATTCCATCCAACTGACTCATTTAATATTGTGGCACCAGTGTCCTCATCAGTGCGATTTCATTTAGTTTTGGTGATACGTCACAGAATATTTCTGCAGCGCCTGTGAATGTATCGGGGGGGGGGGGGGGGGGGGGGCTCTCTGCGGATCCTCAGGCGATGGCGCTTCCTCTTTATGACAGCGATGTGACAGGGATTTTGAAGAGGTGGATGAGATCAAATGAAGCCAGCTCAGATTTGTGGGCCCTAAGCCCCGCTTGGTGAGGACATGTGATGCCGGAGGGGAGGGGGGGGGATCTCAGAACTTCACACAGAGATTAAATACCAGATGAAAGTGGACACGAATCGCCAACTGAGAGCAACATGTGTAGCAGACAAAAGCAATCAATCATGTCCCCCCCACCACTTCACCTCCAATAAGATTACATCAATCAATAACCTCTCTTATGAGTGATTGGATTTTGTCTGCCTCCAAAGTGGGAGGGGGAAGGGGGGGGCTGCTCAATTTTCCCAATGATTAAAGCAGGGCCAAATTGCTTTGATAACATCAAGGACCTTGCTGTGGCGGGGTGTGTAAGGGCAGTGTTGGGAGCAGATAGGATGGTGGTAGCAGGTGACTCAGACAGTGAACAGACTGAGAACAACACTTGCTAAATTACGTAGATCAGCCAGTGAGAGTCCAAACTCACCAGCCTCCAAGAGCCTAATGCTGCTAAAATTTGACTTTTATGGATCAAGCAGCAGCCAAAGGTATCGGTTTCCTCAAGGTAGTTCATCAGCCCAACACTGGCCAAAAGCACAGAAACCAGCGATGGTCTGTGTTATCACCTATTGTTTCTAAATGTTTTAATGATTGACATTTTGGTTGCCCCGTTAGTTACTAACCCTTTGTTCCATTTACCTCGGAAGTCGTAAATTGAAGCTAGGAATGAAGTCAAACCCTAAATGACTTAGTCAGAAAAAGTTAACATTACCATTTCCTGCCAGGGTAGCCATTGTTAACAGATTTAGTGAGACACATATAAGTCAGAGGTGCCAATTACTAAGGTATTACCAAAGCTTCTGTTTATGTATGGAGCAGCTATCTTGGATTTTGAGGTCAGGGTTGGTGAGGTTCTTTAGACTGGCTGCGTTCCAATGAAGTTTCCGGCTGGGAACTGGGAAATTCCAAAATTCAAATGGAACGTACCATAAAGCCAGAAACTGATGGGCTTCAAAATGAACTTTTCTTTAAGCCATAAAGCAGCTATAATGACTACTTTTATAGCAGTGTATTGTCAATGCAGAACAATGGGGAAACTGTTAAGCGATCGCTCATAGTGATGACCTTTCAGAGAAGGATCACCTGAATCTGCAGCTTCACTGCACTTTTCAGTGCTTTAGATTGAGTTTCAGCTCATTATTTAGCTGTCCAGCCCACAACTTTACTGTTCTGGGTCACTTTCACTGCTCTCAAAGCTTTAACAACCAACTGTTCACTACAACAGACGGACACAGTTGAGACTAGTTGGTGAACATAGTGGTGAATTAAGCAGCTGAAGAGCCAGGTGGTTGAGACCAAAAACAGAGCAAGAAAGTGAATACTTGACTTACAGGTGGTCAGGAACACTGCAAACTAGGCAGGTGTAATCAGTAGAGTTCAGACTTTGATCTCTGCCCAGTGTGTTTGCAATGACCACTACTGTGTTGTGTGATTCAGTGAATACAACCCACTATTAGCTAACTCCCCTTCTAGACACCAAAAGGCTGTAAAGCGTCGGAAAACACACTTCATTCACACTCAAAAACAAAATGTAACTTATCAAGCTGTTGATTGATGATGGCTGAGTGCTGCAGCAGGTTGCGAGGATAGCCGTGGACAGACACTGAGGTGCACATTCACTCCCACATGTGGCCGATCCTCCTGGCAGAGATAAAAAGGAATGCTAATGTTGGATGTGCAAATAATCAAATGTTTGTAAACTAGTTTGCAGTATCAACCTAAAAGGTAATGATGTGTTGTGAAGGAATGCTAATGTTAGCCTGTCCACCACTCCAGACTGGAAATATCGCAACATCCATGGTATGGCTTGCCATGAAAATGTGCACACACAGTCACCACAGGAGGAAGACAAATGACTTTGGTAATGCTCTACCGCCACCAGCCAGAAATAACTCAACATATTTTCAGACAATGCAAATAGGACCCTTTGAAAAAGATTCTATAGGCAAAATCCTCAACAAAAGTATTGCTCAACACTGACAATCTCATACACTGTCAGTCGTTTGCATTCATTAGAATTTTAATTGAGTACAAGTAACCAACGGTGTGTGAGATTTATGGTTCAGTCTGAATAGATTTCTTTAAAATCAGAGGTTTCAGAGGCGTAACCTTCAGTGTCAGGCCATAGGCACTTAATTTACAGTGTGGCTCTAACCTCTTTCCCGAACAAACATAAATCTGACAAAAAATGTGTATTGCCAATAAAGATATTGTTGTCAGGCAATTTTTTTGTATATGAGCCCCTGTCAGGTGAGACAAAATTTACACTACACCCAGCTGGCAGATCAAAGTTGCCAGACAGAACAGCTGACTTGAATACCTACGTTGAGTGATGGGATGATTGGAATATTTTCTTTTTTGCTGGCCGTTTCTCCCAGCCGGCAACCTCCGGTTCTGCTAAGTGAAGCCAATGTAGAAGTGTCTTAAACCTGCATTCTCTCTAATGTCCACCAGGGGGCGACTCCTCTGGTTGTATAGAAGTCTATGAGAAAATGACTCTACTTCTCTCTTGATTTATTACCTCAGTAAACATTGTAAACATGAGTTTATGGTCTCAATCTCTAGTTTCAAGTCTTCTTCAATACAGCATGATGTTCATTTAGTAAATGATGGTCCATTGAGAAAACCCTAAAGCAGAGTAGGCTTTAGGGCTTACTGTGATTGACAGGTTGCTGTATAACAGAGCTGTATACGGTGTCTCTACGTCACTCAACATTCCAAATATGGTAACTTCTGTTCATTGGTTGCAAAAAAACAACATGGCGACACCAGTAATCCAAGATGGCGACGGTGAAATCGCCAAACTCGAGGCTTCATAATGGCAGTCCACAAACTAATGGGTGACGTCACTATGACTACGTCCACTACACAGTCTATGGTTTCTCTCTGCTTGTGGTCATTTAGCTACGCTAAGCTAAACATGTCATGTGTCCACTTATGTTTAAAACATACAGATGACAATAGAACAATGGTTGATGGCGAACGACAAAATGTTGGAATGTTCCTTATACTGCTCTTTACTGCTTTGTCCCCTTTTACACCAGACATACCATCAACTAGTATTAGCTGGTATGACACAGCTAATGCTATCATAGCTTCATTTATTCTGGGCTGTACCTTTCCCTTCACTCAAGGTCGGCACTGTCAAGATATTTTGCTATTGGTCAACAGCTGAAAGTACATGAAAACATAACATGAAAGCTCCTTGTGCATTTCCATTGAGTCCGGGAGCAATTCTTATGACCGCATTAGCATGTATTCCTGTCAGAGACTGCTTTCTGTGTGTCAGCAGGCACTTACAGCAGTGGACTCGGGGTTGTGTTAGTCAGCTCTCAATGTGAATGTGTGGAACTCTCTGAATGGGAAGCTCAATTTGGCTAATTTTATCCCACCTTTCACGGATAAATGAAGATTAAAAACCACATTATCCCCTCCAAAAACCTGCATCTGCATCAGTGAACAGTGCTTTAATTCAAAGATCTTCCCCATGATACACAACAAACATTAAACAAGGGTTCGTTAAGGTAAAGTAATTAGGGAAGCATGCGTGCAGCCGCCACAGTCTCGCCAAATAAAAAGAGCCCTCCTGTGAGTTTGGAAGGTCTTCAAGAGTCTCCAGCAGCGAAACTGAAGAGTTTGCTGCTTCCTTTTTTCGCCTTGGTTGGAGATTCATGTAAAATCAATTGGGCGGTTTGTGTGCAACAATAGGAGTGTGGTCATTAGTGGAGCGCACACATTTTGGTCATTTGTCTTCTATTCACTAGGTGGCCGGAGAGCCCTTAAAATTCCCATCTTTTCCTAGGCAGATATGCCTGCTCAGCCCATCCAACGTTCTTTTTTTCGTGTGTGTGTGTCAGTGTGAGCGTGTGAGAGAGATACACCTGCCTCTGCACATTTGTGCTAATGTGCAGCAGCTTTTAGCTTATGCTCCTACAACTCATAAGATGCCAATTATCTACGCCAATTAAATTTCAACTCTGATTTTAGTAAATCCACCGAACACTCCAGGTAGATATTATTGGACCTATTCACAGCTTTCTGTTTTATCCCAGTGCCAGAGGGCTTCCTTCCATAACTTTGTTTATTAGAGTTTGGCTTGTCCCAGTTTAAATGAAGGTCCACACCATGTTCTGTTGGTTACTAAAAGGAAAATTCGAGTTTATTACCACTTGGGTTTTATTTTTGTGCTTTTTGCCATCCTTCCTTGTGATAAGCCCACCCAGTTCATCGCTGACATCAGGGTTCACGTTTGTCTAATACATCACTGACTAGTTTTGTATATAATATACAGCGTATCCCCTTGTGACAGCTTTGGGCACTGCTTCTATTTTCGGAAATCATATGGATATGAGCAGGTGCACATTGGTTGGCTCTAAGTCTGTTGTTATCATTTAAGTAAAAAAAATTGTGTTAGAAATAATTTGATATGCTGCAAATAGCGTTAAATGTTAATTTATAATTAATTTAGACTACCAGGTGCAGAGCACTGTGGCCAATTTGGTTAATATAGAGAAAATGTGCAGTTGTTTTTTTACCAATCGATAGGTTGAAGAGTAACATTTTAGAATTAAAGTACATTGTCTTTGGTTGACTAGACTCCAGCCTTAGTATTACCAGCTGATATTAGCCTTTTTAACACAATCAGTCCAGGTGGGTGATGTCACTCCTACATTCCTGTTAAAGAGGCCATGTGGAGTTTACTGGTATACAAACATAAATTATGTTAACATTCAGTGTACTACAGTTGTGCCGGTGTGTATACATTTTCAATATTTTGATGTTACGCCATAACACCAGACCGGTAAACTGAATTTTACCACTAGGTGTCGCACTTAAAAACAGCAGCGGCTTGTCACTAAAATGAGAATTGCTGGTCCACCTTAAAGGTCAGCTCACCTTAAGTGAGCCTGGGCCCAAGTTGTCGCTAGCTTCGGTGCTAGCATCCCTTCACTTTAATCAGCAGATAGCAAGCAATACACAGGAACTGGACTTGGATCTCGAGGAGTCATAGCATTTATTCACCGACAGCCTGAGCTGTGCACACGCTGTCTTCATACTCACCGTGAGTCAAATGTTCGCGCCCCGCACACCACCACCCACTAACTAATGTTATGTGCTGCCGAGCTCACAATACACTGGCTGGTGGAAACCTTCTGGAAACCCGTCTTGTCACTCCAAAACAACATGTGAGCTTTCTATTAGAGAAACACGATGTCCTCTTGGGCCTTTCATCATGATTACTTTTACTTTTGGTACTTTTTAGTATATCGTGACGTTAATAGGCTACTTTTGTACTTTTACTTAGTTATATAGTTGAATCAAAGTATTTTTGCATCGCAGTATTCCTACTTTTGCTCATTTAAAAGATCTGAATACTTCTTCCACCACTGCTGATTTTCAATTTAACTATATAACATGATAACATTCCAAACTCACCAAACATGTGCAAAGCCGTTTTTTTTAAGTATTTTAATGCAGCACACCCATTCTAATTAGCTTGTGTCATCTTCCTTCCTGCCTTTGCTGGTGCATTGCAGCATATCTTGGCATGTGACTGTCACCTATTGATCAGTGGAATGGTGTCACATCATCGATAGAACTGTGTATCGTGTCACCTGCATGCGTGCATGTCCTCGTGAATAAGATCCACAAACCAGCGACCACCTCCTGGTGCTACTTAATGCGTAAAACTTCACAGGGCACCTTTAACTTCCTACATGTGTAGCAGACTGGAGCTCTAACACTCTTATGATTGGCCCGTCTTTGATGTGCTGCAGCTATCAGAGCAGATAGTTTTGGTCTAATTTGCCCTGTTTTGAAAAATTCACCAGCAACCCCAGAAACAATGTGGCTGTTCCTGTGGACTATCCACAGAACACACTGTGAACAGTTACTAAAGGAACTACTTCTTCAGGAGGATGTAGTTGTTTTTAAGAGAAAAAGATTCTCACAAATCCCAGTATTTCATTTATAAATGCATTGACATCCATTGTTTGTCATCACATTGTGGGAGATTTATATGCTCGAAAAAAAGCATAAAAAAGTACCACCAGAGGTTTCCCTTTAGTAAAAGACAATTTTATTTCCTAAATTTAAATTGGTTACTATCAGACAAGGCAGTGATCAGTATCTTCAGAAAATAACTAAAACTGCATCCACAGAATACCTCTTTTGACTGAAGGTCTTATAAAATCACTTGTTACATTATTAAATTCATTTACGAGAATTTCATTAGAGAATTTGAATGTCAGAAATCTGCTGTTGGTTTGCTCACAAATACGATTCTCATAGATACAGATGTAACATGAAATGAACAAAGTGAATACAGAGTGACCTGCTGACTCCTTCATGTTCAGACTGGACGTGTTCTCAGCTCTTCCTGTGGAACATCGGCCTCAGTCAAAGCCTGAGGCACACTTTCCATTCACCATATTGAACATGCCTGTAGAGCCATCAGATCCGACGGCATCAAACTGCCTAATTCCTTTCAGCGCACACGTCCAACACAAAGCTGGCTTCGCTGGTGAGGGCTAGTAATTGATATCCAAACACTGGCTGCCATAAATCACGCACAAGACAGCCTCTTGGACAGAGTGTATAATATGATTTCATGATGCTCATCCTTAAACCACAGCATGAAAAGACAGAACATCCCAACAGAATGAAACAGAATCAGTGTGGAGGAGCGCTGAGCGCTCGCTGATTCAATAATTCCTGTTCTTTTTATTGACTGAGGCAAGGAGAGCAGATCAGCAGCTTCCTGAACATCGTGCGTGTGTGCGTGCGTGCGTGCGTGCGTGCGTGCGTGCGTGCGTATGTGCGTGCGTGCGTGCGCATCCTTAAAACATTATATTTTCAGATCCATGTGCAAAATATTCAATTTGTTAACCACAGAAACATCACTCAGTACATTTTGGATTCTGGATTTAGTAATGCATTATCCTACCTAAAATCGTAATATATGCATCTTTACTACAAAGTAAACTGTTCAATACTAGCGCTGTTTATGGAGAATATTATCTGTAAACAAAAAAAGGTCTCCATACTGCTCCAACCGCCTCTAGCTAAAGGTTAGGGTAAGCTTTAAAATAAAATAACGTGCAAGATGGTTTGTCACACACAACCATCTTAGAAGCCGCTATTGGAAACTGATTGGATAAGGGCGGGCACAAAATACTTGGCAGGGAATTAGATGAACCATCTGTTGATCAAACTCTTGCCAAAGCCAGTCGTGAGAAGAGAGAAAACCTCTTTACCATTGTGAAAAACCTTTAGTGCCGTAATTTGCTCTTCTTTCAATGTAGAAATACTCTCCAGTTTTGACATAACTGATGCTTTTGCAGCATCTCCGCTAACCTCTTCAGGATCCGCCATTGTTGCTTTGAACCATCAGGCGCCTCTCCATGTTGTCTCGCACACACCTAAGCCACTCCGTAGCTGCCATTTGCTCCTCACTGGAAGCTGATCGGTCTGGACACAAAGTCAGTACTCGAAGCCTGAGTAGATGGATTTTTGTTTGATCTCTTTAACTCGAAATTCCAGAGTGATCTCGTGTGGGGGGGGGGACTGTGGCTCAGTGGTAGAGCGGGTCGTCCTTTGGTCAATTAAGATTGACGGTTCAATCCCAGCTCTGTCCATGTCGATGTGTCCTTGGGCAAGACACTTAACCCTCAAATTGCTTCTGTAGGCTGTGTCTGAGGTGTATGAATGGTTAGATAGTTCTGATGGGCAGGTGGCACCTTGCATGGTAGCCCCTGCCATCAGTGTATGAATGGGTTTGAAGCTCTTTGAGTGTTTGGAAAACTAGAAAAGCACTCTACAAGTACAAGTCCATTTACCTTTTACCATTTACTGTTATATCGCAAGATAATATGATAGCATGAGCAAAAGTCAGTTGTATTGCTTGGTTTGTTCTTATTGTCATCCTTAATTCACCGAAATTGAAACAACTGCAGGGAAACAATCCAGAATTGCAAAATACAAATGTTTCCAATTTGGTGTGGATAGGCTCATATAGATGAGTTTGCGTTTTAAAATTGATTTATTCACACAATTTACTCGCTTTTGGACTGAAAAGGCCTTTAGGCTGCTAGGCCACCAGGACACCTTCATATCATTTATGGTGAACCCTTCTGCAGAACAAGTACATTACCGTCTTTTTTTTATTAACTCTATTTCCACGAATCTCATTTATGGTCAGCAGAGCTAGTAAAACACCTAACAGCAAGAAACAGCTAAGGGAAGTCAATACTGCATTGACATTAAAAGCATGGATGCATCCGCGCAAGGAGAGATTGACCTGTGACTGCAGCACAAAGAGAGCAGACTTTTCTTTTAATCATTTATGAGGCTGACTGCCCTTCAACGAGTTCCCCCCCCTGCCTGGTAGACACACATACACACTCACACTCCACAATTAGAGCCAATTATGTCCTAATCAATGAAGGAGATTCACATTCTCCAATGAAAATCTGATAACAGCTTAACAGCCAGGGAGGTCAACCTGAACCCTCTCTATTCGTCTCCATTACTGGGCAAAGAGGGACAGCGTGAGGGGTTTAAAGACAGGGACAGAAACACAAGAGGACAATAACGACAGGTGTATCTGCAGGGTTCAGAGAGACTTTTTAAGACCTTAGTTATCTTCAGGGTAGAGTTTAAGATCAATTTCTAACCTGTAAAACTACAAATGAGCAATGTACCAAGAACACCGCGGGATATCTATGAATGAAATATCAATCTCAAGTCCCATTCGGACAGGATAGAGAGTAGAGGGGGGGGGGGGGTGAACTGTGGTTCTCTGTAAATGTAAAGCATCCTTCCAAATGATAACAAAACCAAAAGTAAGTAGCATTACCATGTCAGTAGCTGACATTACTGAACGGCACATTTGATGAGCTTTTACCAGGTCTTGCTCTCCCAATGGCTTTCTTTTTTTTCCATCGTTGTATAGATCCTTTTAAAGTTTGTAAAATACAATGATGGATGCAATAGCTCTCAAGCTATGCAAGGGGATTACATACAAAAGATCACAAATTGACTTTCCAGATCTGTGTGCTATTAGTGAGTAGTAGAATATATTAGCATAGATGAGCCAGATATGTATGTGTATATATATATGTGTATATATATATATATATATATATATATGTATATATATATATATATATATGTATATATATATATATATATATATATATATATGTATATATATATATATGTATATATATATATATATATATATATATATATATATATATATGTATATATATATATGTATATATATATATATGTATATATATATATATATATATGTATATATATATATGTATATATATATATATATATATATATATATATATATATATGTATATATATATATATATATATATATACGAGGCTTACGAACCGAACAATACGTTTGAATGATACTAGCGCGTTTGGAAAATGCAGAAGGTTAAATTGTGGGAAGTATAATGTTTTCTCGGTGGAGCTACTGTGCTCAACCTGGCAACCCACCCAAAGTAACAGACAACGTGCTGTCTGACACGCCCACCACGGAAGAACAACACTGTACTCTCGTGAGACACGTGTATTCTGGGAGGCTATGCTAAACTAGCTTAGCAGGAAAACTTACAGAACCACACACGCTACAAACTCTCCCTGCAGCGTTTAGCTGTTTCCTACTGATTCAAACAGGGCTAAAGCAATCACCACACAATCCCCATTTCTCCAGACCATAATTCTTGCTTTGTAAAAGAAAACAGATACATGAATACGTGCATCACGGGATGCTTCATCATTAACGGACAATGCATATAGTCAAAATCAATGTAATTAACATAATGACAAGAAGAAACTCACAGGAAGCAGTCACATATGAACACAAAGCATGACAAATCATGGCTGTCAGCCAGGAAAACCGTTCGTACAAATCCTTTTCCTGGCTGGGTCAGAGCTGCTAGCTGTGGCGTTGACCGACCCTTTCTTACGATGTCCAGCTTGTCTGGAAATGTCCTTCTCCAGAAAGGTGTTGCCAGTAACTCCCAAATCCGTTTCTCCTTCAGCCATTGAGTGTTAAAAAAACAAAGCTACACCAAGCAAAACGCTAAAATGTCATGTCAATGTCATAACTTCTTACATATCTTTCAACTTGAATTCTTACTGCTACTAAGTTCTGCTAGCTTTCAGTTTCACAACAGTGAAAGAATACGCCCAACATGTCAAACTAAAGATCTGATTGGTTGAAGACTATGACAATCAACAATATTGTCCCCATTCACTTAAACTGCACATGGATTCACTGGTGAGTCTGCAGGCCTGGGGCCTCTCTTCTTACCTAGAGACACAGAGGTGAAATCTGATTGGATAAAAGCTCTACTTAAAACAAGCTGCACTGGAAGCAGAGCAACTGAGGAACACAGTAGCTGTGCAATGAGAAAATAAGATAATGGGTAAAAATAATTTGAATACATGTAGTGTGTTTATGAAAAATTATTAAATTATAAAATAGCTATAACTTAGGCCAGCAGAGAAGGCTTTGCTGGCCTAAGAAACCTGCCATGACTATAGCACTTCTCACAAAAACGATTTACTGTAGTGGTATAGAATCTCAACATCTATTGGATGGATTGCCATAAACTTTGGTTCAGTCGTTCACATTTCTCTCAGGATGAACTATCACTGAGTTTTCATCTAGCGCCATCATCGGGTCAAAATTGGGTGCAATGCCTGTGTTCATCTACCCAGAGTCAGTTTGGTACCATCCTTGCTGTGCAGATACATCTGCTCATTGAATTATGAGCAGATAAGATATTGTTTGTCAAGAGATAGTTCGATGCATAACTCCTGCTAAAACCATGCTAAAATGCACACGAGCTTTAGAGATGTTGGTAGGTGTACTTTTGATCTTGCGACAGCTATTTCCAGTCTTTAAACTAGGCTAGCCAAGGAGAGCATATAAGCATGTTTCCAAAAATGTGAAACTATTCCTTTTAATATGCTTTTTAGATGACATATCTTTGATAGAAATGATTTTACTACAGACAGTGTGTGACAGAAGAGGAGGGAGTATCCGGCTGCTGATTGGTTCTGCTGTGAACACACAGATCTTTGATTGATTTGTTCACTTTGCTGATCAATTTGTACGATTGGCTGCTTGCGGGGTTGCTCCAGTGTGTGATTGGTTAAACAGTTCCACACTCATACTTATATTATGTGAGTAACATCAAATAGTTTCACCCATTAAAAAATATGAATAGCATCGTTTTGGACTTATCTCACTGTGCTTTTAACATTCAGTGAATGAGGGATTTTATAAATCAACTCATTTTCTGCAGGCATATTTTCTCTCAAGTTTTTCAGTGTGTCCTGTGTGTAGTCTGACCGTTGTTACTTCACCTGAGGACACAGACTCAGTTCAGCTTGAGGAGACCTGACCGTCATACATCTGACACCAACTAGGCCTGTATTTATGAACCATTGGACAGTCAATGGCTGTGTAAGGTCAAGGGACTGGAGTGATTAGAGGGACGTTGGAACGCATTAACAAAGTCTCATGACTGACAACTAGCTGCCTTGTCATCATCCATCATAGCTCCCTGAGCTGGCCTCATCATTGTAGGAAGACGGGGGCTTTATTTATGCGAGGCGTAACACGTGCCCTCCCTGTCCAGGTGTGACGAGTGCCGGCTCTGCTATCACTTCGGGTGTCTGGACCCCCCGCTGAAGAAATCCCCCAAGCAGACGGGATACGGCTGGATCTGCCAGGAGTGTGACACATCCTCCTCCAAGGTGAGTGTGCACTGCATGTGTCTGTGTGTCAGAAAGCCACTGAGGGGATGGGGGAATAACTTGGCTGAATTAGCTACTGAACTATAGCTGCAAATACAGACAAAGCATGCATAGCTCCTTTTTTATTATCTGAACTAACTGAATTAGAATAAATATTGGATTTTATTTCAATATACCTGTGGTGGTTTCACAGACATTTTGCCCTCGTCTGTTGGTATGTCTGTTGTTCTTTTCATCGAGATATCGTAACAGTCACAAATTGGCAATATCTCCGACTCTAAATTACAACTGTGAGACTGACATAAAGGTTTTGTCTGTCTCCGTTGCTCATACAGTCTGAATGATGACCTGATCAAGGCATTGCAAGCTGTAGAGGAATGTACCAATTGCTGAAGTCATGCCTGTTTTTTTTCCATCACTGAAACTGGACTCACGAAAGAGAGACAGCTAATGCTTGTTAGATTATGTCCTTTTTGTAATGCAGGACTAACACAGCACCGAGCTGAGGAGCAACTCAGCAGGTGTTGAAATAGCACACACAAAAATCAAATGCCAGTGGGAATCAGTGCTAATTTTAGCAAGCAAGGCCGACTAGCTTCCATTTTCTGAGGGGAATACAAACTATCAGCACGATGGCTTCTAATGGTCACTGAAACTAGATACAGTGGGTAAGTCAGACGGTACTGATTGAGCACATTTACAATTTAAAGGAGGCACACTTTCAATTCAAACAAACCAAATTGTGAGAACAGAATTTATTTGTAAACATTGTTCACAGTGCAGCACTTGTTAAAGGTACTATGTGAAGCAATTTATGTGTTAATGGATTTGTACTGCCGATGTGTGAAAGGATTGTAACATAACTTAAAAAGAGACGTTCTCCGACTTTCTCGGTTGCATATAACGACTTGAGGACTGATTTATGTCTTTGAG
Organism: Pholis gunnellus; assembly: GCF_910591455.1. NCBI lineage: Eukaryota > Metazoa > Chordata > Actinopteri > Perciformes > Pholidae > Pholis > Pholis gunnellus. The sequence continues at coordinate 2,147,801 of NC_136543.1, forward strand.
CAGTTTTGCCTCAAAATCGTATGTCTTTCATGCGTGCTCTGGAGTGCCTTGCTTCTCTTCAGCTCCCGTACAGCGCCAATAGTGTGCAGCAAACGTAGCAAAATACTGTTTAAAGTGGAGAACGACGCCCAATTCCTCCAAACTCCAGGGGCTGATCTGGCTGGTACTTACTTTATGAGCTAATGTCAGGAAGCAACCAACGCCAGATCTATGCGTCGTGTACAAAATACTAATAACCTGAGAGGATATGTTAGTTGGCAAGCTTGCCAAATGACTTACTTGATCCATGATAATAATTTAATAATAATTGTAATTAATAACTAGCCTGATGTTCCTATAGTAAATTATGGTCCATTTAGAGTCAAATAGACCCTAAAGCGGAGTATGCTTTAGGGCGGGCTTACTGTGATTGACAGGTCGTTGCTGCTACCAGAGCTGTATTCGGTGTCTGTATGTCACTCTGCATTACAAATATGGTAGATTTCATTCATTCATTGGCTGCGAAAAAAAAATGTCAATGGCCGTAATCCAAGAGTGTGTTGGCGAAATTGCTGAACCCGAGGCTTTAAATCAGCAGTTCACAAAACAATGTGGGATGTTAGGATGACTACGTCCATTTCTTATATACAGTCTATGGATACAACGTGGGGGCAGCCAACTAGATAAATTCCATAGTACCTTTAAAGGTACCACTTTTGATGCCTTTAAGCGATGTTTGATGAGCAGGTCCTTGTCTTGTTTTTAATGGTATGATTAACTAGCACCTGTACAGGGATGCACATGTTGATGTGATACATGTTCCTACGGGTGGTTTGATCCCTTTCCACTCATTGACAGTTGGTGAAAGTAACAAAAAAACTATGGAGCAATGTGGCAGCAAAAGGCAAAAAATAAATATGTGGATGTGAACAATGCAGGTTTCAAGATATCCCCAAACTGACTTTCTAAATCTTTTATTAGGAGGGGAATCATTGTAACACATTGTCACATGTTAGACCTCAAGGATGTATATTTGTTCACAGGAATACTCCACAGGGTACCTTTAAGTTATGATTTTGAAAATTGGTCATTGTAAGAATACATTCCGTCTGACTTCCCCAAATATTTGTTGGAGGCCCAAAGCTAAAACTGTAGGCTATATTTGCCCATTAATGCAAAGCTATTTTCACTTTAAAATAAATAAATACAATACAGTACAGTGGCTCTCCATCTCAACAATAGATCCTCAACAGCAGAATAACATTTTCATGAATTTCTTTCATATAAAATTTTTTTTTTTCATTTAGTTCTTTGCTTGTTTTTATTCAATCATTTGCAATTAAGACAGCTCTTTACCCTCGCAAGACTACTGGAGGGGGATTTTGCTGCCTCTCAACCTAATTGATAAATGTGTACTCATTTCTATCCATCTAGAAACTTGTAATCTGTCCTGTTAGGCCCCATCTTTGTGGAATATGAGGGCTGATTGATGCTGGCGCACGAGAAATGAATTATAAAGCGCTATAGTGGAGATGCTTCATCACAGGAATAGAACATTGTCCAGAGAACCAGAAGGTTAAAGCTCTCTTTAAATGTTAAGTGTCCCCATGTAAAATTCTATTAAAATCAAATTTGTTTTGAAATGCACTACTAGTATTTCCTTAGTGCCATATACGGTTTGTTTTGACATTCTGTGTTGTATATACACACAAACCATACACACTTGATGGTCTGATCTGTGCTCTTTGGCATAACTGAGTCATAGTTGTCATATGAATGAAGAACACATGAAGAGAAGCTGAATAAGAGGATCAGTATCAGATGTGAACATCTGTCCTCTTATATCCAAAAAGGGATTTAGGGTTACTTCCAGCCCATTGGGATTCCACTCTAACTTCTAATGAAGCTCAGCACATTTCCTTTGCCCCGCATTTTCAGGCATGTTGACGAACTTGTATCCTTAGTTAGTTAGTTTCAGTTCGATTTTTGTCATAACATGGAATCCAATCAATTCAGTCGTTAAATTATATTTAGTTAGAAATATATATATATATACTTTTTTACTATCATCGGATTCTGGTTCCAGTCAATATTGTTTCTTACATTTCTTTTTTCCAACAGATCAAGTTATTGTGTCCTCAACACAAACAAAGCCAGTGGTAAATCATTGACATTGCTGCTATGATAAGACATGAAAACTAAAATGAACACTCTGATTTCATAGCCCCCCCACACTGATCCAACCCAAAAAGCAAAATACGAGCAGTACCAATTTTAACAGGATTGTCTCGTTTTTCTCCCACAAACTTTACCGGAATAAAATTAAAGATGCAATAATTACAAACCAATTCTACACACAGTGGCGTTAATAGTATCATATTCACAAAGGATACAGTGGAATTAAAGACTCTGCTTGTTTTTAAACCATAGAGACTGCATTGTTGAATAAACACCACCGTAAAATGTTATTGTTTGTTCTTTTTTTAACTGGTTTAACCTCTGAGGAGCATGAATGTGATGTCACGTCAGTTTAAATTTCAACAGATTCTTTTCATTTTATAAGGGGAAATTGAGTCGAAAGTGAGTCACCTAAAACATTAAGATTCATCATTTGTTTAATGGAAACAACTATTTTCATGGAAATTTGACCAAAAGTTTCAATCTTGTTTACAAAATTCTGAGTTTGATACCAAAGTAAACCCTCAAAATAGAAAGGGTACTTCCTCGTGGGATCATGAATAGCCACAGCAAATGTCATGGCCTGTTCAGGCTGTTAGTTTTGGAGATACCTTATAATACACCAACGTGGTCAAGGTGAGAAAATTTGACCTCACTGATGGATCAAAGTATTGGATCAACAAATCAACCAACCAATCCTTACGTTCTGGCAGTGGCGGGCCGTCAAAGCCTGCAAGGCCTTCTCTGCTGACCTAAACAGAATCACAAAGTTATAGCTATTTTATAATTTAAATACACTACATGTATTATAATTTATACAAATATTTTTCCCATTATCTTATTTTCTCATTGCACAGCTACTGTCTTCCTCAGTTGCTCTGCTTCCAGTGCAGCTTGTTTTAAGTAGAGCTTTTATCCAATCAGATTTCACCTCTGTGTCTCTAGGTAAGAAGAGAGGCCCCAGGCCTGCAGACTCACCAGTGCCTCCATGTGCAGTTTAAGTTGAATGGGGACGATATTGTTGATTGTCATAGTCATCAACCAATCAGATCTTTAGTTTGACATGTTGGGCGTATTCTTTGACGTGTCAGAGCCTGCTAGCTGGCCTAGCCATACGTGATTGGTCAGTGGGCTTGCGTGACATGTTGGGCGGTGACAATCCCAATATCTGCTGCCTCTGTGGAGCGGACATTTTCAGCCTCAAACGCATTAAAACCTATTCAAGAAATACATCTGGGGAGGCTAGACTGTCTTCACTGGCATCCATGAATCAAAAAGGACTTCTTACTGGAACTAAAACACACGGATGTACTGAACAACCGTGAGACTAAACTCTTTGTTAACAAAGAATGGAGGACTTTTTAAATAGTGAACAGCAGCTCTGGTAAGTGAACTGCTTTTGTTTTTACATCTGCAGTAGCTTTAATAATTAATGCTATAATAATTAATGCTTGTTTATATACTGTTATTTGTACAACTTGTTTTTATGAAGATTTTTGTTTGGTTTAATATGTGATAGGAACCATTGTTACGTCCAATGTTGCTCTGGGGACATATTTAGCCGGTGCCAGTGTTGGCAACTTGGCGACTTTCTCGATAAATCTGGCGACTTTCCAAACCCTCATGGTGAAAGCTACTAGCGACAAATCTAGTGACTTGTTCTGGTGTTGTTGGAGACTTTTCTGGTGTTTTGACATTAAAGCACGTACGTTCGTGAACGAGCAGCGGGTTCAGCCGTGAGCCCCTCCGCCGCCCCCCACAGAAGCCTCGCGCAGCAGTCCCAGCTGCAGTCAGAGCAGAGAGGAGACGCACTCTATTTATAGGTGTTGGCTTCATTTTGACACAAAACAAATAATAACCGTAGCTGTGTTTCAGCTGCAGGACAGCAGTGAAGGCCCAGGTATAAAATGCACGGCCCGCCACTGTGTTCTGGTTACACTGCAAATAACTCACTTCAGTAGAAGCCCATACAATTGACCATTTCAAGAATCTATTTCCTGTTTTGATGACAGCTTTAACCAGCTCCAGCTGCTTGTTGACCTTTGATGTGAATTTGCAAAGCCATCAGAACTTGTGTTCAGAAATGGAAGAATTAATTATTCTTCAACCTGCTTCGTACAATTATACACTGCCAAACTGCAAATTACAGCATCAGCGGTAATTGTGTTCAATATTAATTTAATTACTGTGTTGTTTGCATCTTCAAAAACTTCCGGTGCTCAGTGCTGGAAAATGTCATTCAACTGAACTAGGGATGACTGACAGACTGAGTGACTTTAGTGCCACAGCTTTCCCTCGCGTCGTGTCACCATATAAAAATGATCCCTTTGAGTGAAAGAGGAAAGGGCATCTCTAGTGATGAATCGGCATCAGCAGATTCCCTGAACAAAGATCGAAAAAGTTTGATTTGTGCATCCCTAAACTTAAGGTTAATGTGACAAAACTAAAGCTAAAAACTAGATCTATACGAAATCAACAAAAAACTTTTGTCATTGCCTTCCAAAATGATATCAGGGCTTTCTGATCTGGACCAGATAGCATTGTCCATCAGATGCCTTCCAGAACGATCCCTATGCCTGTTACAAGCCCTCAATATATGAGAGTTTTCTGATCTATAGAATTCAAATCCCCATTTCAAATGAAACCTATTCTAGACTGTATTTTCCTCTTTTATTGTTGATTTTACCCACATATTATACTTTTATGCTGCAGACTTTTAGCAGTAAAGACAAATAGTGAGTATTAAGCGGGTCTCTGTGGCTCTCTCTCCGCCTCTCTCTGGCACTCTCTGTGTCATCTTCCTCGTTCTGCCACCTCTTAGACTTTCGTTTCTCATTCCCTCTGGAGTATCTTGTCCCTATGAAGTTGCTGCCGTCCTCCTCCCCCTCCCTCCTACTTGTTAACATCAAATGAGAGAACCTCTTGCCTTCAGCTCTCTCTGCCCCAGAGCAGGTCGACATTTCACTTGTGACAGGAGAATAACGTTTGCTGTGTTGACGTGACAAATTAGTGTGAACGTTTTTTCTCTCCATTTCTTGAGCAAACAAAGATCACATGTGTTCAATAACTGTAAGCCTGTTCAAAGCCTTGGTTATTCCAATGTGTTTATATTCTACATTGGAAATATATGTAAGGGATCAATGGTTTCCGATTCTGAAGGATCTTAAATATTCGCTTTGAGTTCTTCCGGCACATTGAAGAGGCATATTTAAGCAACAAATGGGTGAAAGAAGCCAACACGTGTACGCCTTTTCTAATGTTGCAGGATCTACATTTTGAGAGGCAGTGAAGAATGTGACATTTTTGAGAGAGCATGGTGTACAGACCTTTTTAAGGCACAAGGTGCTCAGAGTGTCTCAGTAATAGCAAGTGTAGGGAGATAATTGACTCCACTAAGGGCATCTAAAAAGCACTCTGAGATGAGAGCTGTATTTAAGGAAAGTTTTATTATCTGCTTTTAAATGCCAAGTCATGCACCGTTTTTGCCTATGGGGGGGAGAATGTTTTTTTTAAATGCCAGCATTAAGTGCACAGTATTACCTGATCATTGCAACTGAGATATAGCTACTGGCAGAGATAGCGTATGGTCAACCCCTCTGCCTGGCAGTCTGCTACAAAGAATTGTACAGGATGTGATTTGAGCTCCCCGCAGACACTGCTCTTATCTGAGAGGAAAACGTATGACATCTGAAGGAAGAGGTATGCAGGAAGAGGCACAACATATCCCTCAGTATGTGATGCAGAGCACAGTTTTGGTTAAATGAAAGCCAACCTGTTTCTGTATTGCACTAAAGATTCAAGAGATTTGCTAGTAGGTATATAAGTATAACATGGACAGCTTACCTCTCTATTTGTATTGGTAGAGTTATAAACATTAAGGTCCGAGTCATACCAAGTGTCATCCATCCACATCATCCATACTATTAAAACATGTTCACACCGGCCTTGTTTAGTCCGGTTGAATCGAACCCTGGAGCGTTTGTTCCTTGGTGCGATTTGTTTGGGTTAGTGTGAGTACAGGACACATTCTGCAGCTGTTCTAACTCTGGAGTGGTTCATTTCAGGTGTGAACACCATTGTCATTTCATTGGTTTAAAAAAAACAAAAAAAATACTAATTAGCTAGCCAGTGCACCATGTGGTGCCTCCACCTCATTCCCTGCCGCAATGAGACCAATTTGCTGGTAGAAGAGCAGTCGAAGGCTCTGTAGTCTCCTAGCGGCAGGGAGTGACAGGCAAACCGTTTAGACCAAGTGCTGGCACTGGCAACCCACCCACTGTTCGGCTCACTTTCTGGAACCAGTGTAGTGTGGCGGAATTAGGAAGCTAGTTAGCTAACTAGCCAGTCACCTTATTGAGTAAAATGTACAACTTAATTCTTCATCCACACACTATTGTCCAAGGGGAGGTAAGCACATTGCCATAGCTAGATGAGTGACAACGTTTTTTGGCTCATTTTCTGTATGATTAGTTTAGCATGAAAGCATGGTGGCTAATTAGCCAGCTGCTAAATGACTCAAATTTAGCAAATTTGCTTTGTCCACACAGTCCTGTCACAGCTTGGGAAAGCACATCGCATGAGTTGAGGCAACTGTTGAGTCATATGAGGAGCTGTATGACCAATCGAATGACATTTCCACCACCTGACATTTGTTTACAATTTATAGACCGTTTCACTTTTGCCTTTGTGAACACAAACTGAACCAGTTGGAAAATTGACACAATGTATCATCCTCACATTGGTTTGATTCTGGAACCGGACCTTTAGGTGTGAAACGCGCCAAGAGTCTACAGCCATGCTAGCTGCTCTGTGAGGCGCTTCTTAGGCTCAGCTAAAGTCAGCATGCTAACATATTCTGATACCAAGTGGGTATAATGTCTACCATGTTCTCCATTTCAGTTTAGCGTGTTAGTATACTAATATTAGATTTTTAGCTCCAAACACAACATACAGCTGAGGCTGATGGCAATGCCATTCGTTTGTGATTGCAGTGGGTATTTGGGCAAGGTCAACCATATTGGACAAATTGAGACTTTGACCTGATGGTGTCTTGAGAAAAGATCATCAAAGTTATTACAATTCATCCTGAGAGGAACATGAATGTCTCTACCAAATACCATGACAATCAAACAGACATTTCATGGTGATGCTCGAGGAAAAGTCTGTGGATCACCAAAGTTATTTGGCTTCATTGTCTGAGAACCATGATTAAATGTACCAAATGTTTCTGCCAATTCATTGAGTAGATGTTGACATAATATGCAAACTGCCTTGTACTGCTCAAGGAAAAGTCAGAGGATCACCAAAGTCAGTGCATCCTATGGGAACCATATGTCTGTCCAAAAGTGTGTGTCAAACAATCCAGTAGATGGTTCACTGATTAAGTAAAAGCTTTGACAGGCTGGTGGCACTGGTGAGTATGCCACAATCAGGGGTACTGAAAATAGAATTGCTTTGGTATGGGTACTAAAATGTAGGTATTGTATCGGTATGGTATTGAAAATCATAAGCAAAATGCAAAATAATAATAATTAATCAGAATGTTGGAAATAATGTCAGGCTAGAATTATTGGGTGTTGGTACAGATAGTGCCACCTTGTGGCCATTTATAAACTGTTATGATCTTTGGATCTGGATCTAATGATCACCAGAATCCAGCCACAAGAAAGCATGCTTAAAGCTGTTTCAAATGTCTTTGTCTTGGCGGCAATTTGCAATTAAGCAGTTGATCAAACTGGCATTTCACCATTTTCATGCTAGCTTCCGGGAGTCACACCTCCGAGCTCATCGCAATTTTTGTGACAATTTCTTCTGTAACTGTTTTTCATGGATGGAGCTCCGTAGCCAGCCAGCTATAGGAAGATGACATTGCCGTTCTGAATCTGGTTACAGAAAGCCAGTGATCAATGATCACAACACCAAGGCTGTTTGAATCATTGGACAAATCCCAGGTTTGGTCAGTGCATCAAAGTAATAAAACCGTGTTATTAAAATCTGGCACATCCCAAACACATTGCCACGCAGTGTTGACACATATTCGGGATTTTCGTGTTATTTGTATTTTGTCTGTGTGATCAAAACCAAACACAAATGTACAACAAAGTTAATACTATACTACTATATTTCCTGCTTAATTAAGAAAACAAACTCTAAGACACAAGTGCTCTTTGATTTCTGTTATTCTCTTCTCCGGGACTCTGTGAAATCCTGATGAATAACAAAATGTCTTCTTGCTGATGATTTGTCCCGATGATGTGCTCGTATTGTTGAGATGTTTGTACAGCAGTAGTAATTACAGAGGAGCTGCTGGTTGACAGTGTTGCAGGCAAATGCAGGAGCTGAGCGTTGGTGCCATTGCATACGTTGTTTCTGCTGTGCGGAGGGGCAATAAAAGGCTTTATTAGACAGGCTTGAGTTCATTATAGACGCTGTGTTTCTCTCGGCCTGCTCGGCTTAGATAAACCCCGCTCTGACCAAGGCCACATCCCTCCCGCTGTCGCTGCAGGCCTTTGCTGAATTGATTTCAGTAGTAAAGTGACAGTGTCGCCTTAATATACGGATGGCCTTTAATTTAAGCCTGTTACCGTGCCAAGGGGCGCTTGTTTAAGGCTTTATTTACACCCTTGCAGCGCCGCCTGGCATGCTGGGCTCCACGCTGAATCACACCAGAAGATTTGGATAAAAGGTTTGAAATGCCAAAAGCTCTTAAAGTTGCCCAGGCAGTGTTTAAAGTACTCAACTGTGAACTTGTGTGGGATGCACTACTTTAGCTGCACTCAGACTTGTTGTCATCAAAAGGATTGCAACTGTTGGAATTACTGTCCGTAAAAGTTTCATTTTCCTCCCTTCCTCCACAGCCACAGGCCCACTCCTACACAGCAATCAGTTTGTATTTGAAGTTCTTTTACGACCTCGGAGTATATTCAGCCCTCCATATGTGTACATGGCAGTTATGTGTTTAAGGATAGTCTTTGCCTATTTTCACTACTGGGTGTTTATGAAGCAAATAGACCGTAAGTGTTTGTCTTTTTTGATGGTTTTTTAGCAGCTGATGTTCGTTTCTATGTCATTCCCAATTCAGAGGAAGATTACCTTTACATGCTGCGCCATCAATCAGAAGCTCTATCGCTTGACCTGTGAAAGACTGTAATTAAGTTAGCCTAATTAACTTAATGAAGTGGCACGCTTGGCTGCCTTTACTATATTGAGTAAATTGAAAGGAAAATAGGCATCATTACTCATCAGATGTTATGGTATTTAGAGTGAAGCAGAGGGAACACTTTTTTTTACCAACTCCTCAGCCAGTGGGTGTCTTATCTTAGTGCAAAAATCTAACCTTTAGCCTGCTTTTATTTTCTCAATGAGGCATTTTTCATTAGTATTCTGATTGGTTTAATCAGTATCATTGGTGCTTTTATGGAATGGAGACAAAACCCGGAGAGCGATCTGAATTTGTTGCTCTCTACATTCTCTTATCTGTATTCAAGTGTGATCTTAATGCCGTAAGGACCGCGCGATCAATAAGCCCGACAGTCGGGGCTTTTACTCAGGCGTATGAAGTGCTTAAAGCATGAGAACCTCATCAATGACGGTTGTCTTTTAGTCATGGCCAAAGTTTAACCACAGTTTAATGTGATTTAAAGGCAAGCCGGGGGCAGCTAAACTAGCCTGCAGGGAGCACGGGACACGGTCAAGGGTGGCCGTGCGGGACGGCGAAGACGAAGAGAAAATCAATGGCTAGGAGTCACCTCAATCACTTTAACTAGGCGCTACAGATGCCTGTGCCCCTCTCAGGGGCCAATTTGCGGAGTAAACAGGAGTGTGTGATTGCTGCCGTGGTCCCCAGCGGCCCCGGCTGTCCATTTCTCTGAACCTGGCTCATTCTAACAACCCTCTTAGCGGTGAGCATACATGAGGCCACTTTTCGGACCCCCTCAGTATTTCATGGCCATAAACAGTGTAACAGTCAGTTTTTCTTTATCGCCCTTCGTTAAGATAGCATTCCAACAAGTCCCTGACTCCTGCTGCGTGGGCAGAAAGCATTCTATATCCTCCATTACATATTCAAAATAAACTTTAGTTTAACATCTTTTTGTGAACACGCCACAGTTGAACAAAGGGGTAAGTTGTGGCCTGAAGTTGTGTTAAGTAATGAGCGTAGCACTAATAGACATAAGACTAGAAAGATACTGTTATATGTTGATGCTTTCCTTGTTTAAATGCATTCATCTGAATGAGACCAATTTGCTTTTCCTTACAAATGATCTCGGGCCGGACAGACACTGGCTTGTAGAGAGCATATTAACCAGACAACAGAAGTTTTGTCTCGGCCTGCTGTAAACCTTCTCACGGAACTAACGTTAATTAATCTACAGCTGGTAAAATCTGCCGTCTGCAATGTTTGTCACATTAACCATCAAAAGTGACAGTCAGCGGCTAAATCGGCTAACAATGACGAAATGAAAATGAGTATTCTGTACATTGTAAATTGCTCTTTGTTAATAATAAAGACACAGAAGAGACTAAGTATTTGTCAGGGATTTGTTAAAGTTGGAGCTTAAATAACGTATGCTGGTATTTTACCGAATCTGACCCCCCCCCCCCCCCCCCCCCCCCCCCCCCCCGGTGTCGATGCAGAAGGTGTGAAGGGGTTCAGGTTTATGAAGGGCTTTATATGTGATGAGAAGAATCTTGAACTTTCATGACTAATCCAGTGTTTCCCATCAATCAACTGAAGTCAAATGTCACGAAAGCACATTTTGAGAAGTCTCTTGTTGTATCACGCTAAAGAGAGATTGATTTAGAATGAAAATGTAATCACTCATAAATAAAAAAAATACAACTTAACTAAATTTAAAATATATAAATGTAAAATAGTTTATAGTTAAAGGAATAGTTCAACATTTTGTAACGTATGCTAATTAGCTTTTTGTATGACAGTAAGACAATGTTATCAGTTCCATGTTTGTGCATCAAATACAGTAGAGTCAGGACAGGGTTAGCCTAGCTTAGCTTAAACATCATCTGTGGTTTTAGGTTTTAGATGTTTTCTTTGTGGGAAGCCGGTGAGGGATCATGTTCTTGTTCCTGGACGTTGTGATCGGGGGGAACAGTGTTAACGTCTATTCACCCTAGAAAACTTCAAAAATGCATCAAGCCCACCAATTGAAATGTACTTGTCCATCCATCCATCCATTTTCCTCCGCTTATCCGGGGTCGGGTCGCGGTGGCAGCAGGCCAAGCAGGCTGACCCAGATGTACTTGTGTCACATCTAATGATGTTTCACAGGTATGGACACAAACGCAGGTTGAATTAATTTAATGTTTCATGATGGATGTATAATTCTACAGAGCGTGTGGTGGTACAGCACAGGGGAGTCACTAGCGTTTTGCCTATATAGTGTTGTGCACAAGTCATTGATATTTATGTATGTATAGTGAAGTTTTTGGGGGAACCCGCATCATATATTCAGTGTAGAACTCATTGAGCCCTATAAAGTACTTAGTCTGAAGTCTCGTACTCTTTGGTTCCATTATACAAAACATATTTTTATGTTGTGTGTTCCCAGTGTTGTTCAGAGATAAAGCAGAGATACACAACCACTTATCCCACAGTGCCCGAGCACTCAGACCTATTTATGATCCTCTGCTTTATTCTAAAGGCTTCAAATTGGAAACAGAGAAAAAGCAGCTCTCTGTTTCCCGACCGTATATCCTCTTCCGGGAGATTCTGTAGTTCTCTGACGAAGCGATAAAAAAGAAAAACCTGCTTGTGAATTTTTACCTCTGATCAAATTAGGCGTCGCCTGGTACGTCTTCCTTGGTATCGGTCATGCCTCACTAAAATGGAAATACCTTTCTTGGAGAGAGAGAGAGAAAAAAGGGACATTAAAGAATGCCCTTTGTAATAAATGAAACGGGAATTGCAAATATGCACAGTCATGAAATTTAATTGTGCTCTCTGGTGACTGGTTTGTGGGTGCTGAGGAGCGTGGGTGCAGGAGGAGCGCTGGGGGCAGAGGTGGTTAAATGTAGCGCGTAACGCACTGCCTGAACAGGCTAATGAAGCCGCTGTTTATGACCCACTGCAATTGTGTCATCTCTTGAATGGCAACAAGATGCCAGTGCACACACAGAGAGGCACTCAAACACATACATGGAGCTGCTCACACACACACACACACACAACGTGGTGTTGTCTTCGGTAGAATGTATTAATATGTTAATGTTTTTTGGGGGGCTGAGAAGAGGCCACATACCTACAGTACAATGTAACATTCTAACAGTATACCACCTTAGAGTCCGTTGGAACGACTTTATAATGTCAATGAAAAGAGACGCAGAAATCCAAGCATAATAAAAATACAATGTAAATACAATGAGACATGAAGCAACTGTTTGTGCCATTATAGCTGATAAAACTAGGGAGCAGACTTATGTACATGGCCAATAATAAAAATATACATTAGACAGTGTTATGGAGCCAAATCCAGGTCAATACTTTGAATTTGAAAATATAAAATCTGAAAGTGAAAAATATAAGACCTCAAATATAAAAATATGTATTCACAAAAATTCCAGAACTGAATCAAAATGATATTCAACCCAAAAAAACTTTCAGGTTAAAATGTTTTCAAATGATGAAAACTATTGACCTGGATTTGGCTCCATACATTGTGAAATAAACTACGGAAGCATGTTAATTAACTCATGTTAATTGGCATGATTTGAGAGGAACTTATAAAAATATAAAAACTAATTCACAAAGTATTCCCCCAGTTACAGATGTAATTAGAAGGATTGGTTTTCAAACACGACTTGAATGCATTATTGTATATCTCTTAAACTACATAATGACGACATGGACAGTAGATCAGTCTGTTTTAACTTGGCATTTTGAAATATGAATCCAGTTTGTACTGTTTACACGACTGAGATGTAAATACATGATGTGTTTGGTATTGAGCTTTAAGAAAAAATGTAAACATGATCAGTAAATCAGTCAGGCAATAGTCTGTCAATAGTTTCACAGTTTTACTTTTATTATTGCTGTTATCAAACGTCATAGCACACATCTGAAGAAGAAAACTGAGCAGCATAAACTGTAGGAGGTTTAAATAATCATGTATTCAGGAATATCTCAATATATAAACAACAAATGTAAACATTGCTACAGTGAATACAAATAAAGTCCAATAAAACTAAAATAAGAAAATAACTTTTTGTAATAAAGAGTTGAGTTATAATAAATTATCACATTACTTTAGAATATTTTGCTTATATAAGTTTTATTATTTTATTTCCTAATCATTTTTTACAATTTGGAATTCCATATTTCTGTATTTTTTGAAAAACATGAGATGATCTCAAAGAATACCCCCAAAAAGTACTTTATTATTGTGACATGGAGCAGACATGACTAAGTGAACCTTGAGTCCAGATCATTTTTGTCAGATTACTGTTTCACAGGCCAAGAAAGAACGTTGACGCTGTGGCCTGTTATTGTTAGTTAATCACTGCTTGAGTGTGTACCAGTCGTTGTTGTTGAGGTTATATTCTCACAATGATCATTTAAGCCCATCTTAATCTTTTTTGAGCTTTTCAAATAATATATGTCATTAAACAGACTTTTTAAACAAACTAGCGTTTAATTAGTTTTGCAACATGACAAATGTTAAATCCAACTCTGATTATTTTAGACAAAGGTTAAACTAGTGTAACTGAATTCATATTAAAAGCTTGACGGTTGTGCTTTCCCACAAAAACGCACAGAAATGTGCGGTTATCTGGGCTGCTGAACATTCATCTCACTGTGTGAGGGATAGTGAATCCATCAAAGGTGAGAGGACACCATGAAGCAGAGCCTCTTCTGCATTGTGCAGCATTAGACACACTCATAAATAAATACGATGTAAGCAGAAAACAAGATAAGAAAATCAGTCCCTCTAATTAACTGCTAATTCGTTTGAGGACTGCAGAAGTTTGATAAAGAAAGGCAAAGCTTATTAAAGGACATGCTGTGTGGTACATTATGATTCCTTTAAAAATGTAATCCACGTTTATGAGCTTGATTGCATAGGGTTTGTGGTGCGCATATCTGTGTGTGTTATTGTTGATGGTGCGAGCAGCGGGGGATGTGAGGCTGAGCAATGTGAACGCCGGACTGCTCTTCATCGCCCCTACGGCTGAGTCTGAGCGGTCCTCCTCCTCTCCCCACATCACATGACAGAGACGACGCTCTGCTCCTGCCCTTTAAAACGCCACCCCCGACTCAAATGAAAAATGTGGCATTTCATTATCATATATGTATATGTTATTGCCAGAGGGCCTGCCAGTCTATGGAAAGCGAGCGGTGAAACCCCCCCCCCTCCCCTTCTCCTCTCCCTTGTTTCCCCAGAGGGAATGGATGGAGATATCCCACAATGCTAGAGCCCATCAGCTCCTGCAGGTCCATCGGAGGGGGAGGGGGGGCTTCTGCCTCTTCACTTCACACAAAGCAAACGTCTCGAGCAGGGGCCGCTGATGCAAAACGTAGCTCCGTACCTCAAACTCTGTAGTCCACCGTTCCCTCTGTCCCATTTCTCTGGATCAGTGGAGGAGCAGTGCTTTAAAACGGGCCACAAATATTCAAACCGCAGATAATATTAGGGATGCAATGATAGATGTAGCTATGTTATTGTCTAAAAACAGGATCTTTGATGTGTCATTGATGTAATGGATATGATGCAGTTTGACACATCACAAGGAGGGATTGTAAACCAACACCGTATTGTTCATTATCTTAGTATTAACCGTATTATCAATCCAGTAATTACAGAGTATTTTTAGTTGTCAAAGCTGCTCCAACCAATGTGTAGATCCGTCAAGTGAAAGGAAAATGTAAATGTAAAGAGGAGATGCTTCATAAATGCACATTGATTTAACAACATATTTCACCATAAGAATTAGACATTTATACATATTTTCGTAAGTGGAAAATTCTGTCTTTATTCCCTATATATGTTCATAGATTTATAAACTTGCCATTTTGCCATGGAAAATTAATTTGAACGATTTTAGCACAAGGGTAACATGTAACACATGGGTAACACATAAGATGTGACATTTTTTTATAAAGCAATGTTTTTATCTTGATAATGAATCAAATGACTGTGTGTAATGTGAAAGGGACGCTCATCCTGACAAACCCAGCGTATAGCTCTGCACTTCCTTTCCACACTACAGGACCTCTGAGCATCTTTTCAGCTCATTGTTTGGTTTTTTCAGCTTGCAGTATTTACTGTAGTGTTTAGTCTCACAGCTCTCATCACCTTTGTGTCCATCGGCAGCAGGCCACAGCTTTTTCTCAGGAGTCTTGGTGGAGACCCAAACAGCTAAAATAGAAAGAAAATTGGACTGTATCAGGGGTGGGCAGTTATTTTTCCTTGGGGGGCCACATGAGAAATTGATAAGGCTGACATGGCCCGTCAAAAAACAGTCAAAGTGAAAGCGTAGTCAGAAGTGTGCTGTAGAGGGCTATGCTAATAATAGCATAGTCGGAAGTGTGCTGTAGGGGGCTATGCTAATACTATCATAGTCAGAAGTGTGCTGTAGGGGGCTATGCTAATAATAGCATAGTCAGAAGTGTGCTGTAGGGGGCTATGCTAATACTATCATAGTCAGAAGTGTGCTGTAGGGGGCTATGCTAATAATAGCATAGTCAGAAGTGTGCTGTAGGGGGCTATGCTAATAATAGCATAGTCGGAAGTGTGCTGTAGAGGGCTATGCTAATAATAGCATAGTCGGAAGTGTGCTGTAGAGGGCTATGCTAATATAGTGCACACTGGTAATGTACGTAGATGTCTTTGGGTTAATAGCTAGCTAACACAGCGATGCAATTCTACTGTTGGCCACTCTTTCTGAATTGCCATGTGATGGAATTGTGGGCTGATTATACATTTTTTTGTCAGGGTCCAAAGCTTAAAGTTGTACAGTATGTCCCGGATACGGTTTGCAACAATAGTAGCAGCAACAGTAGAAGAAGAACTACGTAAACAACATGGATGTACAGCATTGAGTGAATAAAGTTACATTGTAATGTTAGAGGTACACCAATAAACACAGCACTAACCCCTGTCCGAATAAACAATATGACTGTTTTTGTGAGATTTTATTTAACAACAGCAGGACTCCAAATGAATACTAAAGTTGCTGTGCGTCTGTTGGATGTGCAAATAGGGATTAATTTGCTGACACAATTTCCCACATTTATCAGGCGATACGTCACAATGCGTTGTGGTTACAGCTTTTTCTGATGCCCCAACGTGGCCACGAAGTCGGGGAATGCAGCTTTAAATAATGCTCCCGCTCTCAAAGAGGTTTAGCTCATCTTTTAATTGCGTCACAGATATTTCAGTTACAGATTAATAACGCTATGACACATGTAATGACACAGTATGTGCTCCCCAAACAACTCTTAAGATACACCCAGGTAACGCGTGCTTTTCAAATATGAAGCTCGTCCTCTCCATCTCCCTGACACTTTAAATTGCAGGCTGCACAGGCCATTTCTGTAGACTCACTCCATAAGCCTGACTAAAAGGGCAGATGAATGAGGAGTGGGCCCTAACGGAAGGCAATCTTAAACTGTAGTATCACTCCCAGCACAGCATTTCACTGAGATTCAAAGAAACACGAAAAACTGATGAAGATTTGGGGCTGTGTCTCTCCCCGCTTCTGCCATCCCCTTCAGACTGGGTGGGGGGGGGGGGGGGGGGCAGACAGACAGCAGGATAATACCAGCAACAGTGCTGCGCCAACACCCTCAGGCAGACACAGGTGTGACGGGTGGCTGAGGGGTTAGAGCGGGGAGGATAAAGAGCACATGAGAAATCCTGAGAAGGCTCTGAGTGTCCAGGGGGACCAGTGTCACCCGGCTCCCCAGGGACACACACTAAATCAGTGCGGTAGGCATGGGGAGGTACATCTCTGGCTTTATGAGATAGTTAGCATGCGCTGGCCCCTCCCCTCTCTTGTTTCCCATTTAAGAGCTGACTGGCCCCCCCGATAACGGATGGCGCCACAGGTAATTGGAAAATTGGCAGGCATGTCAGGGAGATTTGGTGGATGGCATGGGTCTATACGACGGCGGGGTTCATGAGGTGTCACCCCACAGCTAGATTTATATCAGCCCCATGGACTGGCACCAGAAAGTATCCGGAGTTCAGGAAAAAGTAGCACATTTTTCTTCAGGTTGTGACTGCATATCAAGACGGCTCCAGAGGCACGGACAAGGTTCCTGTTAGTAAAGAGATAATATATGAGCCGTCCTTTGCATTAACCCTAAACTAAATTTACTGTTTCTACACATGCCTTAACAACTGCTGCAAGTAGCTCCACACATCCTACACTCTGATTTATTTGCAGCTCATTTTCATCTTCTGTGACAATTTAAATTCCAATCTGCATCATCAAACGATGGTTTACATGATAGAATCCCAGACGTATTTCTTTACTAAAGACTCGCCAGGAATTGTCATTTCACCGGTCAAGAATATCCAGTGAATTCCATCCACAGTGCAGGAAAGGGGAAGATGTAAGGGCTGTGAAATGTTTTTACCGTTTTAAACAGTCTCCCTGAATTTTAACAATTTATGTTCAAGTGCTTGTGGATTAGGTTTGGGCAATATGTTCACATTTTCCAACTGGCCACCATCAGCCCAACTAACCGGCGATTGCCAATATATTTATGCAGATGTGTGCGCAGTAAAGCTAAAAATAAATATTGTTAAATTATAACATTATCATGTGTTCAAATGTAATTTTGTAAAATGTAGTTTGTTTTTAAAAACTTGAACAAACACGGCAGGAAATGTTTTCACAGCAATATAAAATAGATATTAAAGAGTTGTTACCTGTTCAACTTCCTAAATAGAAATATTGCGATTAATCATCGTGAAAGCTGTGAAACTGTGATATACCTTCTGACAATAACTGTGATATAAAAGTTTTCATATAATGACATTTTGGAAGTGAGGGTAAGGCAATAACGTCAGTTGTCAATCTACATTGTCCACATCCATAATATTAACAGGTGTCAGATAAGAGCAAATACTACACTATACATAGTACTACTATACATAGTGCAGGTGTAAACAAACAAAAGCATGATTCTAACTCAAACACGCTGTCAGTCTTCTCGTTGCCTCGCCAAGATTGGCTGAATTTAATTCTTTCTTTGACTGTAGTTAAGAATGATGAAGAGCAAAACATGGTCATAAAGACTCCATTACTGACACGTGTTGTGAAAATGAAATGAACTGGGACATAAGGAAGTGTACAATTTCAGGCTTGGTTTACATTCTTCCGGGGTTCTACAGCTTTTGAATCGGTTGCTAGAATGTTTTGACAGACCTTCATGGTTCCCAGACGTACAGACCTACCGACTTTGGTGATCGTCTGACATTTCCTCTAGCGCCACCATGAGGTTAGCGCTAAAAAGCATATGTCCTTTTTAATATGTTTTTGTATCTTTGTCATGTCAAAGTGCATCGCTGTGGTCTTACAGTAATTTGTGTTTCAATTAGCAAAGACAAGACTTTTTTCTGCTCAGCGGGCCGGCCGGCAATCGCTAATGATCCTTACCTGCATGATGCATCCAACTAATTTGATGCAGACATTTATGTTCCCCTCGGGATGGACTGTGCTACCTTTTCATGGGTAATGACTTTGCATCCAGTGACGGCATGAGGTTTTTTGTCCCATACTTTTTTGACAGCGAATGTTAGCATGCTAAAAAGAAGAGGGTGAACATGGTAAACACTAAACCTGCTAAAACATCAGCACGTTAGCTTCGTCATGCTGATGTTAGCATTTATCTCAAAGAACCACTGTGGCTAAGTACAGCCTCACAGAGCCATGGAGCTATTGTTATAAAGTTGCAAAGATAATTTTCTAGGTTTAATTACAACCCAAAGAATCTTTAGACCAAATGCTTGAGAAAGTCTTTGCCCAAGAGTCTAATGATGTTAAATGAGTCTGCCAGTGAAATTCCCCCTCACAAGTTATTGTTAAAAGATGAATTCTGCTTTTTAATTAGCGAGCACACAGTCGGGACACGCTGCAGTATTAAAAACTGCTTCCCTGGTGATTGGCCTTGAGGGACAACAATCGCATACGGCATGGTTCCTTTTTTTATAAAGTACTTTTGAATTACCAACATTTACTGTAGGCCTGGACCAGGTTGTGTCAGGATGAGTCTATCGGGAAAAGTTTACAATATTTAAGAAATATTTAAGTTTATGTGAGCACACAAAGAATCCATACGGGAGTGAATCCATTCATGATTGACAGAAAATTAGAACCTAACAGCTAGCTGGAGGAACGTGGATTCATGAGGCGTCGTGGGCTGCAGGTCCTAACCTGGTGATCACACATTCTGGAGTGTAGATGTGTTTATTAACCTCTGGAGGGGGGATAATTGTATCTGTCAAAGTCGTTTAATCACCGCTGCAGCTCTCACCACTGTCACTTTCACTTTGTCTGTTTTACTAAATCAGCTGGCTCCTTGCTTGGCCCACTACGACTCCTGCTCTCCTTGTGTCACTTGCCTTTTTATTGGCTGTAAAACCCGCGTTTACATTTGGGAACTATTTTGTTATATGAAAAAAAAAAAATACAGAGGAATAACGATAAAACACTGGTTTCAACTTCAGAAAGACACAGTTGAAGGTGGGCAACACAACATCAGTCAAATACAGTCGCCATCAGACTGATTCTGATGAAAATGAATCAGAAGCTGCATCTTAATACTATGATCCAGTGTTTTTAAAACAGTAGATATATACAGTACGTAAAACATCTATCAGGGCAGAACAATAAGGATTACCCTCAATTGTGAAACAGAAGCTAGATAGAAGATGGTAAGGACAGGTCTTTATAGCCATAATAACTTTTATTGAAAATCAACTACTTAACATTTATACAACTTGTTCCATTCCATTTAAGCTGTGCACTCTGAGCTAATGCTCAAGTTTCTTATGATGCTTTTATTATTTGTATTTGACCAAAACCTAAAGCTAAGGTTGGTCATATTTTTCAAGAACTTTTTTTCCCCACATCAACGCCGGGGAGCTGGTTCGCGACGACGCTTATAGTATTCCTTGCGTGCTTAAAAAGTAACAATTGTGATTACAGTGTGCAGGTTGATTTTGCGAGTGCAACTGAAAGTGGGAAACTGATAAAAACCTAGTCTCCTTTATGCAAGTCAGATGTGCTACATACCCACCACTCTCCTACCTGACCTTCTACCTCACTACATAAATAATTAATTGGCACTGAAAGTTGGCCCTGGATGTACATTCTGAGGTGGGGTATTGGCTCTTCGCAAATTGCCTGCCATCTTGAACATAGACCGGCTAATCACAGTAAAGCATCGTACAGCTCCAACCAGGGTCCGACAACTCTGCTCCACAGACTCTCATGCAACTGTTTCAGATTTTCTTAATTTTTAGGCTGGTTTAGTGGATTTGGAGCTAGTCATGGTTAAACGTTGAGTAATAGTGATACTTGTTACCCGAAGATGTTGAAAGGAGATATGCGTTTTTTAGATAGATGATTGTAACTGTGAATAAAGACCTACCTGGTTTTAAAGGAACAAGGTTGTTCCTTCATTTCATTGTCTTCTGTCTGGATCTCCAGGTGATGGTTCACTTTTACACTGATCTGTAGCTTTAGCTTCTATCTTGAACTTTCGAACCTGTTTTCTCTGCTAAATCATTTTAACACCTGGATATGTCCTTCAAACACATATAGTAGACCTTCTATCTGCTTCTCTCTGAAATTGAGTTTTCATTTTTCCAAAAATGAGATATTCATTCATGGAGTACAGTGACAGTGTGGGCTCCACACTAGACAGACTTTACTACTCTCATTATATGAATAATTTCTGTCTCGTGCATTGAATGTGTTGTAACTCTGTGATGTTGTTCATTCTGTACACATGACATCTATCACACGTCTATCCATCTTGATAGAGGGAGTCGCTGTTGCTCTCTCTGAGGCCTCTTCCTCTTTTCTCCCCGTTAAAGATGTTTTTGGGGGAGTTCTTCCTGTTCTGATGTGAGGGTTCCGGGACAGAGGATGTCGCATGTGTACAGATTGTAAAGCCCTCTGAGGAAAATTTGTGATTTGTGATTTTGGGCAATACAAAATACATTGAATTGAATCGACAGCTTGACAGGGTAGCAGAGGGGGGCGGGGCTTAGCGAAGGGTCAATAGGTTCTTTGCAGTGGCGTGACACATTGGCGTGCTTTCCAGATGGAGGCCAGGTAACTGAAGGCAGGTTCAATACTGCAGCAATAATGCCTATGGTTTGCACTGTTTACGGCTGTTCCAACCGATCAAATCTGGGAAAATACAAGAGCTACATTCAAGTCCCGAAAATAGTTGTACACAAAGGTGAGAAGTTAAAAAAACTCACAGAGAAGTAGCGACAGACAGATCAAAAACCTCCATCTAAAGTCTGGAGGAGCAGAGTAATGTAAGTAACTACATAGCTAGCTAAAACTGACTATAAACACAGACCATGGAGGTGATATTGCCAGATACATCTGTGATATTATCACACTGTGGTTTAGTTCGCTGTCTCCCAGCAGCTAACTAGCTAGCTAGCTAAAACTGCAAAACACTAGCTCCAGAACAAACAACCAACGGTTGACAATGTCACAGATGTCGCTGGCTGTTTCCAGCAATATCACCACCATGGTCTGTGCTTTTTGGGTTTGTCATTGTTTTTATGGAAGTTAGCGTTGCACTGGTTCCTTCGACAAAATGTTTTGGGATAAACCAACTACACCACATGAATTCACTTCATCGCCACTAAGCTAAAGGCGAACTAATGATCAGCATGATGACATTTAGTCATCTCTCATTTAGCCACTTGTTTGCATTCATCTTTTTTAGGACACATAAAAGTTTTAAAATTCAACAGATGGGTATTTACTAGTGTATATTACGTAGAGAAAAACGTTAGAATCTCTTCAGCTTGTGTTAACCACGGACCATATCTAACCAAAAGTCCATCAACTTTGACACCAGGAAACCAGAAGTGCCATAATGCTGACTCAATGCCGGGCTTTATGACGCATTCCTGCAGCACTCTATTTGGACGGGATAGCTGGGGACAGCGGGCTCAGCAATACATCCATACGTCTCTGCAGTCTGTAGTACAGACCTGAGTCAGACAGCATACTTGTTTTAATACCTTGGTCATAGAGCAATGGAGGGTCAGTTTAATTCTTTCTTTCTGTTCATTGCTGTTACGTAACGGTTTGTCGTGTCCTGTGCTTCTAGGAGGAAGAGGAGGAGGAGGAGGAGCAGCTGGAGGAAGATGATGCTGTTAAAGAGGAAACAGCTGAGCAGGAGATTCCAAACTGAACCCGAGCGAGCGGATACGAACACACCACTGCTCTGTGGTTTCACCTCCAGTCTTTGCATTTCCGTTCAGACTATAGCACACGTAACTTTCTACTAGCCTCCCAAAGTTTCTAGACAGCCAGCAGTTAGCTTCCACTCCACATAGTTTAGCAAGCAGAGGTGTATTTTAGAAAACACTATTTAAAATTGTGAAATCTTTAGATTCAAGGAAAGAGTTTGTACTTTTTATGAACGAGGCTGGACAGACGGACAGACATCTCTCAGATTTCAGACATCTTCGTGAAGCAGTACATGAAAGCATCCAGCCACAGGGGCACACACCACTGCGCTCCTTCTACGGCAGAGACGTGTGTCCGGCTGTCGGCACCCAGCCAGCTGACGTGTTTTTGACACTCTATTTTCATACACTAATGATGATCAGACAGTGTGTCCACACAGAGTATCCTCAGTGTCCTGTTTACAAGATGAAGCGAGCAGAGTGGGGTCCACAAAACACATCTTGTCCCCTGCCGAGCACGCTGACGTCAGCAGTGAAGCGTCCTTTCACCGTCTTCGCAAGCATTTCACTCGACATTTGACTGGAGGATTTTATTTTTATATTTCTTGCATATCTTCTTTCTTCCCCCATTTAAAATATCGACTTATTTTCTCACTCATTTACAGTTATGTGAAGTATTGAGTCTGGTTTTTGTGTAAAAAGAAACGTTTTTTAATCTTTGATTGACAGTATCTTTAAGTGCTACATACCAATCTATTTTGTCATTGGATTTGCAATAAAATCGTCCATGTTTGATTGTTGATTGTATTTCCATCCTTTGTAAAGTCTTAGGTTCTTTTCTTCTACTGGTTCTCTAGTTCTCTGAGCTGCTAGTAGTCTGTGGTCCAGACTGGGCCTGGGAATCATCGCACACATCACACACAGAAAATGAACTGAAGCCACAGATGTGTTCACAGCCTAATCATTTTCAAATCAACTACCACCTGTAATTTGATATTAAATGTGGCACATTTAACCCCAAATGAGGAGTGAAGTGATGATGACATTTAGTGTTCATTAGCTAACCAATCATTAGATTTGACCAGAGACTACTGTCAGGCCAAAGCACTGTCAGACACTCAAAGTGAATCCCTTATAGTGCCAATAAATCTGAACTGCGAAAGTGTGTTGCTTCTCTATCACTGATACGCAATGCACATGAAATGTTTGAAATCTATTGATCAAGGTGGAATGGTTATAAAATGTACAAATATATTTATAAAACAGGACTTTAATCACTCTGATGCGTGCCAATGATTGTAATCCAGAGCACATGTGTCTATAGCCTCTTTCACACAGCCTGTTCAAGGGGGGGCTGTTGCGCATCACGCCTCGCTGTTCTGTATAAAAGATACAGAAATGGAACAGGAGGGCAGGGGGTGCATTGTTACTCCACCGCTAAGCCAGGCCAGCAGTGGAGGTAGTCCCAGAGCCGAATTGATGTTCATGTAAAAGGGACAGCTGGTACAGCAGGTTCACACTAGGCGGCAACTTTCTGTTTAGAGTTCCCTGGTTGCATAGAAGTCTATGAGAAAATGACTCTACTTCTCTCTTGATTTATTACCTCTGTAAACATTGTAAACATGAGTTTATGGTCTCAATCTCTAGTTTCAAGTCTTCTGCAATACAGCATGATGTTCATTTAGTAAATGATGGTCCATTTAGAGTCAAACAGACCATAAAGCAGAGTATGCTTTAGGGCGGGGCTACGTTGAGATTGACAGGGTGCTACCACATCGTTGTCTGGTCTGGGGGTTGTTCCTGTTTTCCTCTTGGAACTTTAACCATTTCACATTGAGTTTTCAATTCATGAAAGTTAATTGAAAACGTTTTGGTCTCCTAAAAATGTCTTATTCAGTGTTTAGTTTGTACTTTGCTCCACCCTCTAGTGTCACTTCTTCACTTCTTATAAAGGGTCTATGGACTGCATTCACATGCATTCCTCATGCAAAGGTCCGAAACATCACAGTAATGTCTTAACTTGCGCTATGATTTATTCCCTTATATATTGAAGTAGCCAACAGTTAACAATTAATTAAATAATATCTCAACAATATTTTCAAATTGAACTGGATGAATTATAAATAATACATACTATAATCTCCTCCGCGAATCGCCACCTTAACGTGGTGGAGGAGTTTGAGTGGCTCAGTGATCCTGAAAGCTATGTTGTCCGGGGCAGTAGCCCCTGGTAGGGTCTCCCAAGGCAAACAGGTCTCAGGGGAGAGCACAGACTAAGAGCGGTTCAATATAACCCCGATGATAAGCAGCCCACGGTCTTGAGCCACCTCGCCCGGATCAGGGAAACCGGGGCACCCTCCCGGAGCCAGACCCAGGAGGGGAGCTCGTCGGCGAGCGTCTGGTGGCCGGGCCTTCGCCCATGGGGCCCGGTCGGGCTCAGTCCAAAGAAACAACTTGGAGCAGCCACCCTGTGGACCCACCACCCGCAGGGACAAGCATCGGGGTCGGGTGCAATGCAGACCGGGCGGCGGGTCAGGCCGGAGGCCTGGGCGAGCCGATCGCCGGCAGCATAGACTAGCTCTAGGGACGTGGAACGTCTCCTCGCTAGCGGGGAAAGAGCCGGAGCTGGTGCAGGAGGTGGAGCGATACCAGCTAGATATAGTTGGTCTCACCTCCACACACAGCACTGGCTCTGGAACCAAGCTCCTGGAGAAGGGTTGGACTTTGTCCTTTTCCGGAGTTGCCCAAGGTGAGAGGCGCCGGGCGGGAGTGGGGATACTCACGAGCCCCCGGCTGAGCGCCGCTGTGTTGGAGATTTCCCCGGAGAACGAGAGGGTCGCCTCCATGCGCCTACGGGTTGCGGGGAGCAAGGCTCTGACTGTGGTTTGTGCTTATGCACCAAACAGCAGTTCAGAGTATCCGGCCTTCTTGGAGTCGGTGGGAGGGGTCCTGGAAAGGGCGCCGCCTGCTGACTCCATAGTTCTCCTGGGGGACTTCATCGCTCACGTGGGCAATGACGGAGAAACCTGGCGGGGGGTGATTGGGAGGAACGGCTTGCCCGATCTGAACCCGAGTGGTGTTTCGTTATTGGACTTCTGTGCTAGCCATGGTTTGGCCATAACGAACACCATGTTCGAACATAAGGTGGCTCATAAGTGTACCTGGTACCAGAACACCTTAGGCCGGAGATCAATGATCGACTTTGTAATCGTATCATCTGATCTGCGGCCGTATGTCTTGGACACTCGGGTGAAGAGAGGAGCAGAGCTGTCAACTGATCACCATCTGGTGGTGAGTTGGATCAGATGGCAGGGGAACCGGTTGGAAAGACCCGACAAGCCCAAACGTGTAGTGAGGGTAAAATGGGAACGTCTGGCAGAGGACCCTGTCCGGGAGGTCTTCAACTCCCACATCCGGAAGAACTTCTCACACATCCCGAGGGAGGTTGGGGACATGGAATCCGAATGGACCATGTTCAAAGCCTCTATTGTGGACGCGGCCGCTAGGAGCTGTGGCCAGAAGGACATCGGTGCCTGTCGTGGCGGCAACCCGAGAACCCGATGGTGGACACCGGAGGTGAGGGAAGCCGTCAAGCTGAAGGAGACCTTCAGGGCCTGGCTGGCCTAGAGGTCTCCTGAAGCAGCTGAGAGGTACCGGCAGGCCAGAAGGGCTGCTGCTGCGGTGGTCGCAGATGCTAAAACTCGGGCATGGGAGGAGTTCGGGGAGGTTTCGGTTGGCCTCAAGGAGGTTCTGGCAAACCATCCGACGGCTCAGGAAGGGAAAGCAGGACCTACCCCAGGCTGTTCTCAGCGGGGGGGGGGGGGGACTGTTGACCCGGACGGGGGACATCGTCGGGCGGTGGAAAGAGCACTTTGAGGAACTCCTAAACCCGACCAACAGGAGGCAGCGCCTGAAGACCTGGGGGGGGGGGCTCACCCATATCCCTGGCAGAGGTCGCTAAGGTAGTCAAAAAGCTGCTTGGTGGCAAGGCGCCGGGGGTGGATGAGATCCGCCCTGAGATGCTGAAGGCACTGGACACTGTTGGGCTGTCTTGGCTGACACGCCTCTTGAGTGTCGCATGGGGGTCGGGATCAGTGCCCATGGACTGGCAGACCGGGGTGGTGGTTCCCATTTTCAAAAAGGGGGACCGGAGAGTGTGCTCGAATTATCGGGGTATCACACTACTCAGCCTCCCGGGGAAAGCTTATGCCAGGGTGCTGGAAAGGAGGCTCCGACCATTTGTTGAACCTCGGATTCAAGAGGAGCAGTGCGGATTCCGTCCTGGCCGTGGAACAGTGGACCAGCTCTTTGTGTTTTGTGGACTTGGAGAAGGCCTTCGACCGGGTCCCTCGGGGGTTCTTGTGGGGGTCCGCATTCTCGGCAATAAGTCAGACACGTTCCCGGTGGGTGTTGGCCTCCGCCAGGGCTGCCCTTTGTCACCGGTCCTGTTTGTGACTTTTATGGACAGGATTTCTAGGCGTAGCCGGGCGGTGGAGAACGTCAGGTTCGGGGGTCTCGGGATCACCTCTCTGCTGTTTGCAGATGATGTGGTCCTGTTGGCCTCCTCGGATCGTGACCTCCATTATTCACGGGGGCGGTTTGCAGCAGAGTGTGAAGCGGCGGGGATGAGAGTTAGCACCTCAAAATCTGAGGCCATGGTGCTCTGCCGAAAGCTGGTGGATTGCTCCCTCAAGCGAAGGAGTTTAAGTATCTCGGGGTCTTGTTCACGAGTGAGGGTAAGATGGAGCGGGAGATCGACAGGCGGATCGGTGCGGCTGCAGCAGTAAAGCAGGCGCTGCACCAGACCGTCTTGGTGAAGAGAGAGCTGAGCCGGAAGGCGAAGCTCTAATTTACTGGTCGGTCTACGTTCCTACCCTCACCTATGGTCACGAACTCTGGGTCGTGCATGAAAGGACAAGGTCGTGGGTACAAGCGGCCGAAATGAGTTTCCTCCGTAGGGTGGCCGGGCTCAGCCTTAGAGATAGGGTAAGGAGCTCGGACATCAGGAGGGACCTTGGAGTCGAGCCGCTACTCCTTTGCGTCGAAAGGAGTCAGCTGAGGTGGTTCGGGTATCTAATTAGGATGCCTCCTGGATGCCTCCCACTGGAAGTTTTCCGGGCACGTCCAATTGGGAGGAGACCCCGGGGAAGACCCAGAACACGCTGGAGGGAATATATCTCCCAGCTGGCCTGGGAACGCCTCGGGATCCCCCAGTATGAGCTGGAAAATGTTGTGGGCGAGAGGGAAGTCTGGGTCAGCCTGCTTGGCCTGCTGCCACCGCGACCCGACCCCGGACAAGCAGAGGAAAATGGATGGATGGACATACTATAATAATAGATACATTATCTCTCATTTCAAGTAAAATAAGGACTTGATTAAAAAAAGACAAAGCTTTTAATAAAATGTGCATCTTAAAATAAAGTACTTAATTTTCGAAGAATGAACTGAACTGAATGACCCTGCAGCTTTAAATTCAGGTCATTCAGGTGTGAAGTGATGTCACTCAAAAAATCCACGATTTCATATTCTTCTCATCTTCTAAAAAGAGAAAATTGTGTGCAAAGACTCTATCTGTGGTTATTGAAACCACTTCTATTCCTTTCTGTTAACATAATTTTTGGAAAGTTAAAAATATTGTGTTAGGATTCTGATCATTTTGGGCTCTTAGGTTAATTTCTTTCTGCCTTTATTTGAGATATGAGTGGGTACGTTTGCTCAACAGAGTTGAGCTTTGTCTCGTAGCAGCGCTTCACATTACCACTTTTAATAATCGCCACGCTCTCTGAACACATGAGACACACTGGTTTTAAACTGCACGTGGGAAGAATGAACCTGTAGAGTCTGTCCATTCTTGGTTCAAGCTCTGGTCTCCTTGTTCACATTTCTCTTCATGGAGACCGTCATGTGAAATAACTTCTGACCCACGTTCTCCCCGACAGTCTCTCTCCCCGTCTCTGTGCCTTCAGTGTGTTTATCTCACTCGAGTCGAGGGTGATGCTTATCGAAATACACATATTTGATTGGCTGAGTATCATTACGTGAGATGATTTACAACGCATGTAATTAGTCGATCTGTACAACGGTGTCCGGATCCGGATCCAGACCGCGGTCCGTCTATTAGTGACCCCTGTACTAAACGCTGTTGTTGCTTCTGTAATGCAGCTATCATGCTGTTTTGTTCAGTGTCAAAAAGCAAAGCCAACGTAATGGCAGATTTTATTCACAGCAGTATTGTCGAATCTGTGTAAAAGGGGCTTGTTTCACCCCCCACCTTAGAAATATGTATAGCCCCAATTACATCCTGTGCAGTTATTCTATTCATTAAAAAGAACTGCATTTACTGTTGGATAGTTCCATCAGCTCAGCTCACAATGTGACACCTAAGGCAGAAAAATGATTTTTTTCTAAACTGATAGATTTTCTGTCAGCGTCAATCAACCCATGAAATGAAGGCGGGCACAATGACTATTATGTCCCAAGTGGTTCTGTCTCTGCTCTACCTTTGTGCAGCGGGTTTGAGGGTCATAACGTGGAGCTAACTTTCTTTGTTTTATTATCGTCTTTTTTAGAGGGGCATTGCAGTGAGCCTGAAGCACTATCGACAAGATGATCAATCTGGGACGGACTAAAGTTAGTACAGGAGTCCTCTGTTATATTGAGACATGGTATTAAATTAAATACAGATGGATTCACTTATTTAAATTTAGCTACAGCAGTGAGACGTCTAGTGTAGAAACTTTTACCTAATGACGTACACTCCATTGGCGTAGTAGGAATTCAAAAGTTATTAGATAATGGTCCAATAAAAGAGGGTTCTGTGGAAAGACCATTAAATCTTCTATTTTAATGCCATAAGCCAGAACCAGGTCGAGGTTGTGGTTAAAACAGTGAGTGGGTTTCTGTACACTCTGACAGAAGCCACTCGAATCTAATGAGATAAACGCAGTACTGAGGCTATCATTAACATCCACATGCATATTAAAGTCACCTACAATAATTACTTTATCTGTTTTAAGGACTAAACTCGATAAAGACTGATATAATTGCCTTTAGTATTTTTTTCCAAAGACTAGGAACCAGGCTTTTAAATTAGTTATAATTTAGTTTAGGTTAAGGGTTTATTAATAGCAACCCTGTCTCCTAAAAATTACATCCCCGCCACCTACGAGCAATGTTGCCAACTTAGCGACTTTCTCGCTGAATCTGGCGACTTTCCAACTCCCCTTGGCAACTTTTTTTGTCAAAAGCTACTAGCGACAAATCTAGCGACTTTTTCTGGTGTTTTGGAGACTCTGACGTGAAAGCACGAATCATCCTGCAGTTACTGTCCTCAACGAGCAGCAGGTGCTACCGTGAGCCCCTCCGCCGTCCCAAAGCACTCAGTCTCACAGTCGCCCCTCGCGCAGCAGTCCCAGCTGCAGAAAGAGGAGACCCACACTCTCTGCGTCCAGATTGCAAATGATTCGCGCATGCGCAAAGCCGCCGCTTTCCCGCCCTGGTTTACAGTGCTCATTACGATTATACAAATTAGGCAATGACGTCATTTAGCGACTTCTAGCGACTTTTAGGACAGCCAATAGCTACTTTCCTGACTGAAGAGTTGGCAACACTGCCCATAAGTTGTTGCCCCGCGGCCTGTTCCGAGGGCTGACGGACCTGACGACGGGGTGCCTCGTGGCGGGGCCAACGGGTGAGCACCCGCCACTCGGAGCCATAAAACCTAGTCCCGGATTTTACCCGGGGGAAGTTCTGGAGGTATTTTGGCCGGGTGATGTGCCTCGTTGCTGGGGAGGAATGAGCCGAGAGTGGCGTGTGTTGTTGAGGTATATTTTATTTATTTTTATCCATCTAACCCTAACCCTGTCCTATCCCTAACTTCCACCAGGAAGCCACGTCCCTACCCAAACCTAACCCTTAAGACAGTCACGGTCACTCCCGGATTTTACCCTTTGTGGAGGTATTGTAGCCACGTAATGTTCCTCGTTGCTCGGCCCGGATGAGCGCGTTTCTGACGGAGACAGGCGGCGTGTTGCTGTAGTATTCTGACCGCGTTATCGGCCTCAATGCTCGGCTTCAAATCAGTGCGAAGGAGAGGAGGTGGTGGAGAGGGAAAAAAGGTTAAAATGTTGATTAGAAACGTACTTTTGTAATACGTCAAACACAAACGTAATGAGGAGAGAGGAAAGAAAATACATTTCTAGTCGAACGTAATTGAGAATGCATTCTAGTTTTGGGGGAACGTAATTTTTAGGAGACAGGGTTGATTAATAGACTTGAGTCAAAGATGGCTGCTACTCCATCTCCTCAGCCGGTGCCTCAAGGAATGTGAGTATTATATTGACTGGGGAGTGGATTCATTTTGTCTAACAGTGAGGAAGTATAGTATTGAAACATGGTACAGGATGCAAAGAAAAAACTTGAAGATTTAGAGACTGCTATGTGAACAGCTCTCTAATAAATGGTATAAAGTCAGACAGTACTGTATAATGTTTCATGACATTATTCAGTCTCAAAGTGTTTTCACGGGGAGGAAGGGTTTCCCCGTTTAATGCTGTGGAATTAAACGCTTCCAGCCTTCCATTCACACAGATCACACAGTGGTACTGTAAAGGTCCATGCTGAGCAGCGAGGGAGGAATATGTGTGTGTGAGGGGGAGTCCTGCATATCTCTGCACCCTCACACTGTCCTCCCCTCCAGTGTGTTTCTCAGATCTTCATATTCCATCAGCAGTCAGACGCGGGACGTCAACGCTCTCGCATTCTGACATTAAGGCATCGAGGGGTGTAATTCCAATTTGTTTCAAAGGAACTATTAATTTGCCCATTTCAAGGCCAGGCAGGAGGGAAGCCCTGTAAGTCCGCCCAACCGTGAAAGACATTATCGGGAGGTCTCCGATTTTTGGTGAAGAGACGTGTAGAATTGATGACGGGAGGCGTCGGTGCCTGCAGACGTTTGAGCCGGGCTCCCCGCGGTCGGGCTCCCAGCATGCCATCTGAGAGCGATGTCATTAGGCGTATGATAACAGCGATGGGCACATTAATGACAGAGTGGCCCGCTCTGCCACCCGGTGCCCCGCCAATCTTCCATTTACACCGGCAGCATACTAAACAGCTCCTGATGATGAGAATAATACACAGAGGCGGGAACGGTGCTTAGCAGCCAGCTCGCGCAGCAACAGAAGAAACGCTGCTCTCTTTGTTGTGCCTTGGCATCCATGTTACATTCTCACCATCACACAACACACAATGTGTCATGATGCTGATGATGCCAGTGTAGTGCAACACACATCTGGCCGTCACAATCACAGCAGTTGTACAGATTCTGTAGTATTTCACTTACTGGAATTCTCACATGCTTTGGTTTGTAGCATGTTATCCATTGTTTGCTGCTAGGTGGAGCCCGAGTATACGGCGAGAGCGGCAATCCACATCCAAAGCCTATATTATATAATATAATATGGTCCTCATTCTTCAACAACACTGCAAACTAAAACGGTCTAGCTTGTAAGCTATAGTTTGTTTACATCGTACACCAGCCTGCCCACTTCTAATGTATCCTCCTCAACACACATTTATATTCCTTTAAATCTACTGTTGGTAACTTAATACTAACTAACTAATACAAATACAGTTTTGTGATACTTCCTCAAACTGTCACTATATCCTAACAGTAATACATGACACAGATACACTGTGAAATAAATCAGGTTCCTCTGCCTCCTTTTAATGTTCCCAACGGTATTTAGAAGATCCCGCCGTGCCGAAGTAAAACAACCAATCAGAGGCGAGGAGTCTCTAACCGGCAATCAGCTTGTGAATTCCGATCAAACTATGTTTTCAGAAACGTATTTTGGCATACTGTTGAGCTGTAAAACACCCAAATACATGAAGCCCTTTGATTCTATTGACTACATATAGCCCTTTAATAAACATTACTAGCAATGCTAGTCGTGTCAGGGAAGCCTTTTATGGAAATTGATTAAACACCAAATATCTTTAATTTGAATTTGAACTTGACTTTTATCTTTAAATATGTAATATATAATATATATATATATGAAAAAACAACTCTGTGTCCGTCTTTGGCTTCAAAACCCTGTCAGTCCCACTTTCATTAGACGTTAAGCAGATTGGTGGACTTAATGTTGGACTAGAGGAGATGAAAACAAGCTCAGAAACCAGCAGTGAGGGGTTTGAGGCTGATGTGGACCCCCGTCTACTCAGGAGCCAATCAGGAGGTCTATTTTTAGAGGTTATGAGCGAAGCACAGTTTGGGCAGCAGATGGTATTTGAGAGGGAGTGGGGTGCAATTTACAGTAAACAGATTTTTTATCCTTGGCAGGTCATGGAGAGAGCTACAACGGTATGGCGATTTAATAAGAGTACTCAAACAAACTCGGACAGGACAAGACTTAAGTGAGACAGAGTAACCTCAGCGTGACTCTGACACAAGCCCTGAAGCCACCGACTTGTTTGCTCTTGCAAATTGTGTATATTTAGATGCACAAGGTGGATTGAAAAACTCGACAGCGTGTTGTGTTTTCAAAGTGCAGATACAAGGAATACAATCTTCAAACAGACAGGAAATATAATTACCAGACATGTATTTGTTCAGAATAAAAAATAATCCATGTCTTTACGAGTTAAAAAAAAGCCTTTACCTGGAGGGATGTGAGGCATTAAATGTACCCATGACAGAAAAGGGCTTTTAGATGATATAATAATGTACCATCTGAAGGCTACAACATAATGCTGTGCTGGCATTGAGTGCACTGTAATTAATGGCCAAGGTATAAACAGTTATTTTCAAATGGTGGCTTTAAAGCAACATCATGAGACTGTAAAGTATGAGTCACTGTACTTCAATAAAAACGATGAAAAAATCCTATTTGAAACAGTGTTGATAAAGTCGTATCATTATAGCATCAGATGTGTTTGCAGCAAGTCTCAAGTCAAACCTAAAGTAGTTCAAGACAAGTCTCAAGTCAAGTTTAATATTGTGACCAATATTGAGTATTCTGAAAAGCTCTCTATAAATAAAATGTATTATTATTAGTATTATTAAAACATTTTAAGACAAGTCTCAAGTAAAGTTAATTAAAAATACTTCAAGACAGGTCCCAAGTCAAGTCTATTATAATTCAAAACAAATTTCAAGTTTCAAGTCTATATCTTTGAGTTTTTGAAAAGACCTCAAGGATATATATATAACCTTGAGTTATATATAAGATATATATAACTCAAGGCCTTTGGATTGTCTATACAGAAATTGTATTATGTTGGTTATTCTCACAACATCGATTGCCTGTCTGTCCAGGGAGAGGGATCCCTCCTCCATTGCGCTTCCATTTATTGGGGGAATTTAGTTCTACTCTGAATTGAGGGTCTAAGGACAGAGGGTATTGTGTGCTGTACAGATTGTAAAGCACCTTGAGACAAATTTGTGAAATGGGAAATTGGGCTAAATAAATAAACTTGACTTGAATTGATAATGAATATACAGTATATCACTTCATAGAGACTAATTATTTTACATGCATTGTAATTGGAAGTAGCTGTTTTTACTATGTGTTACAACTATACTCACGTGATTTGCTACATTTACAAAAAATTACGTTCCATCAACATGGGATCAATTTAATGTTAACTGTAGTCCACATAACTACGTCATTAGCTTAATTAATTTAACGTTACGTTGAGGCTACAAAACTATGTCAATAGGCCAAACAACTTAACATTAGCTTTCGGCTACGAAACTACATTTTTAGTTCAAACAACTTATCGTTAAGTTCAGGCTACAAAAGTATGTCATTAGGTCAAACAACTTATCGTTAAGTTCAGGCTAAAAAACTGCGTCATTAGGTCAAACAAAACTACGTCATTAGGTCAAACAACTTAACATTATGTTTAAGCTACAAAACTACGTCATTAGGTCAAACAACTTAACGTTATGTTTAGGCTACAAAACTACGTTCTCAGGTTTAACAACTTAAAAGTTGTATTTAGGCTTCAAAACTATGTCGTTAGATTGAACTATTTAATGTTAGGTTCAGACAACAAAACTACTAAAATCACGGTTTGGGTTCAAATAATTTAATAGGAACTACAAATGCAGCCAAGATAATTGAAAATAACCGAATTGATAAATAACTTGACTTTAACAGGTCGTGGTCATTTTACTTATGTCTGTGAGATCAGGCTGGCAGATCTAAAGCAGTTGCTCCACCTCCGTCATTGCAGCAGAGTGACGGGTTGATATCTAACCGCACGGCCAGTCCCTCCTAACCAATTTATCAGTTTAACTCTACTATACAGGTTAACGAACAGCAGTGACGTGTTTGGACAACATACATGTAAGGCGACGTAAGTGATGTGAATGTCCTTGAGGGACTGAAAAGAATGGCATGAGCCGGTCTGCAGCGCTCAGCAGCGGTGTCCTCTGAGGTAGGTGTCTTATAAGACAGAGGGAAACTGTGCAGCTGACCCCCAACCACAAGCCTCTGCCTTACCGCACACACTCAACTACACATTCATCAGTCAGATACACTGAGGGTGTGTTTGTGCATGTGTGCAGTTTACTGCTGATACGTGCTCTTCAGATGGTGATTTTACAGCCAGGATTAAACATGTTTCATTGAAAATAGGAATGGGGCCGAACACATCAGAATAACCAGTGTTTTTCCCATAAAATAAAACAGAAAAAGAGGAGACATTCACTCGCA
This sequence comes from Pholis gunnellus, assembly GCF_910591455.1. Taxonomy (NCBI): domain Eukaryota; kingdom Metazoa; phylum Chordata; class Actinopteri; order Perciformes; family Pholidae; genus Pholis; species Pholis gunnellus. The sequence goes on from NC_136543.1 coordinate 2,183,094, forward strand.
GCAACAGATAACGTGAGCAGTATTCTCCATCATCTTATCCACTCCTCTATAGGGTCTTTTACTGGTTGAGGTATTTTGGAGGTACTGTATATGAGCTGATAATTTCTGAAAGGGACACAATTCTCGGTTAAGGCTCACTGGTGGGTGATGTCTGTATGAATTACACCTTCCATAAAGCTGTAATAGGAAGGACAATCAGCAGCTTGTATCTGTGCAGCCTTGCAGGGTATTTACCTTTTTATGTGGGTGTAAATTTGACATGTGCCAAGGACAAGCCTCTTCCCAGGTGTCTTTCCTTTTTGTGCCGACTCAGAGGGCCACAATATAGTAGAAGCTCATAACCACACTAAAGAAAAAACTCACAAATATCTGGTTATGTCTGGGTCGTACATGATCAAATTTATCAAAATGAAATGATCGTTTCAGATCACATCTGAAGCGGAATATGCTATAACTTGAATTGGTAAAACCTAAACATGAACATACAAAGATATTTTTTATTCCACCAACGAATCCATCTAGGTAAAAGTAAAATGTTATTAAACACGCAAAGGAAGGAGAGTTTTTACATATGCAAGGGTTACATAATTAAATGAATGGGATTCTCTTCGAGCCATTAAATTCAACTAGCAGCTGTACAGTGTAAAAGAAAATTGACAGAGTGAATGTATTATAAGTATGAAGCTGTCTGCCTAAGAGCTCTGATTGCTGCTTGTTGGATCTGCCATAAAAGCTGCGGGTTCATGAACAGACTGAATTATGGGTTGTTGGTCTGATGAAAGAAAGAAAGACCAGAGGCGGGTGAACATTTCTGGGTCGTATCCAACACTTGGTGGACACACACATGGACAGGGAGATTCAGTTTTTGAAACTTGGATTACATTTCTGGAAAATGTCCTTGAGCTCATTTCCATGTTTTTATGGACCCTTTCTCCCAGAGAGGATCTGTCAATCATTCACAGACTGAAGCAGAGAGCAGGCACATCTTTAATGAAGTGTACATAATTCCCACAACACCTATCTCTATGTTGAGTGCCAGTAACAGCATGTATATATATATATATAAAATAGCCTGCAATACAGACATATGTACAGAATATGGGGTTAATACGGAATATGGCTTACGTTCTACATCATTATGAAATCAAAATGAATCCACTTCTACAAAGGTTTGAAGCTCAAAATGTCTGTCATTCCTGTTATATAAAAATACAGTTGACACCAAATTGTTCCTTCAAATCCAGGTTATAAAAATGTCATATAACGTAGCACAGATACACATATTTACAACACAAAGTACAGTGGAATGTGCAATGACACATGCCATTTAAAAAAGGGTGTCCAAGGCACATAACTTAGAGTTCTTTTTTTTTTTAAATCATCAGAGATGTATATATCATTTCATGCTGATAACTACTTTAAAAGCATGTCATGGTGTTTCCTTTGTTGTTGGTTGTTTTTCTGCTACTGCTTTCCATTCATCACAGCATGTCCACTTGGTCAGCACTGGCTTTAGCGGGCACTTCTGACTCAGAAACCCTGGTCTTCTTGATGTTTCTTGAAGGCAAGAACTTCAAGCAGCGGTACAGTGAAGTCGGGTTCACTGATAGAAAGCTGGTGAGGGATCATCGCTGCACCTGTGACTCCTGCTGGTTGGATCCCCTCCTGCTCAGAGGGGATTGGTGTCGGAGGTTAGCAATAACTTGTTTTAGCAGAGGTGGCAAACATGTCGGTCGGCAACGTGTTCAGGTGACAGCAAAGTGTTTGGAAATTTGAAAAAACTAAACAATGAGCCAAGAGTATTTATGAACGAGGTATTCAAGCATTACAAACAGTAATTTGACATACAAATAATTGTATTACAAATACATTTTCATAATCTGTCAACTTGTTTGTAGAGCCACAGTAAATATGTGTGAATCTCCCATAGAGGCAAAGTGAAGCCAATGTGGAAGTGCTTTAAATCTTGCATTCTTTTGAATGGCCAGCAGGGGCAACTCCTGGCTCTACTTCTCTCTTGATTTATTACCTCAGTAAACATTGTAAACATGAGTTTATGGTCTCAATCTCTAGTTTCAAGTCTTCCTCAATAAAGTATGAGCTCATCTGGTTGAAAGAAGAAAAAAAAAGATGGTGATGGACAAAATTTCATACTCCAGGGCCCAATCCCAGTGTCCCCCCTAAAGCCTTAAACCCTGAACCCTCAGGGACTTTTCTGACGTCACCTGGTAAATGGTGTGAGAGATTGTAAGGCTTTAAATCATGTAAATACGAATGGGACAGCACTTTTGCTGCGACATATCACGTCACCATGACAACGTCATATCACATTATGTACAATTGTGGGTATTAAATATGTTTTACTCCCTGATCTGTCTTCCAAGCTGTTGCCTCACAAGATGGCAATAACATTTATAAATGACATTGAAAAGCCCTTACTGCCTCAAAACCTATAGTTTTTCAACAGGAAAGGCAAATAGACATAACATTCTCCTTCAGGAGAACATGGCTGAATATAAAACGTTCATGTTCAACATTCACTCCACTCATATGAACAGATAAATGGTCATCTAACATTGTCGTTATCTTATAATTAGCCAACTGGATTGCTCTATTTACAACTAAGGTGACGCCGTGGCATGCACCGTCTCAGGACCTCTAGTTAGTGACTTGCTAGCTGGAAGGCTAGCTACATACTTATCCTCCATAACGTGTAACGTTACGTGCCAGCAAACTAAGAAACACACTGACGGGCAGTGGAGGCCCGTCAGCAGTCATTCTTTCTAGTCCGGGTCCGCACGCCCTTTCAACTTAGGTCGGAGTTTTCCATGACGTAAGTGCACTTCCATATCAGTTCCTGAGCGAAACGTTTGTCCCATATTGATGACGTATGAAGCGAGCTTTTCCTTTGTCCCACATTGATGAAATATTGAAAGCAGTATTTCTCTCGATTTCACTTATTTCACGGATCAGATCACGATCTCTGATCACGACGTCTTCCTAAAACCACCACTGTCCGAAGCATTATTTTTTGCAAACAATTAGCAGATTCGCCTGGCTAAAGAGGCTTAATGAAAAAAATACACCTGGTGTGATGGTTCACGGTTTTGACTGTCTCCGTGCATTGGTATTGATAACTAATCAACGCCAACGGCTCAGTGATTATTTGGACACTCGCTGACAATAGTGGCATTTATTTGTCGCCGTTTGGTCTGTTTATTTTCTCATTCATTTGCAGCCACACTTGTAACTGCTTCATTGTGGTTTTCAGTGTGTCACCAGCTTACATCAAGTAAAGTCTCTTGTGTTACACATTATCTGATCATAAGTGTGTGTTTGTGTGTGTGTGTGTGTGTGTGTGTGTGTGTGTGTGTGTGTGTGTGGTGTGTGTGTGGTGTGTGTGGAGGCAGAGAGGCTGCTGTTAAAAGCTCCTTCAAATAAATGTGCGGAAACACAGTATACATTAGAAGACACATCACAGACACACAACTGTGTTCCGTGTCCTTACGCTCTACAGAACCCACTTATGTATATGCACGCTAGCACACACACAGACAGCAGCCAGAGCAATAAAGCAGCAGAGTTTGTCATTAAAGTCGAGCTGGAAAAGGTCATCCAAACAACTTCATCACATGGAGGAGATGTTATCTCAGGAATTATCCCCACCAATTAAAAACGCATTAAACAGAATAAGAATGCACTCAAATCTTCTGGTAAATGTCATCGTGAAATCAAATCTTACTTTGCTGCTGATGTGACTCGTAGGCGACGTGCACAGAGCTCACTGTGAAAGTCTGGTTTTCATGGGTTAAAAACATTCGACCCTAAGTGCTCGATCAAAGAGTTGGTTTTCATAGCTATGTCCGAAATCACACAGTACTCACTATGTAGCGAGTTTGCCATTTTGTAGTTTGTATAGTGGGACTCAAAGTATTCCACAATAAAACATGAAAAGAAGTACAACTGCTGTTCAATATATACCATCATGCATTGCGCTGAAGGAAAAATGGCGGACAAGAACAAACTCACAAGAACCAGTCACATATAATTATATGACAACAAAGCATGACAAATCAATCCAGCAACACTGCGGCGCTAAAACACATATTCCACCGCACACTGGATATGTGTTCACACAGTAGTAACGCTACTGCAGATGTAAAAACACAAAAGCTGTTCACTTACCAAAGATGCTGTTCACTTAAAGACGCGGTTGTACAGAACATCAGTGCGGTTCAGTTCCAGCCAGAGGTCCTCCTGTGAATGTGTTCGTTGAGTTTTAGATCCACTCGGTTCTCAGCAAATGTTTTCAAAAGCACCGTAGCTTGCAATTGTCCTGCCATGCTATGGTAATGTTTTGCTGCCTTGATTAGCCACCTCAGGTTAGCGTAGCATAGCTCCAAACACCAAGACAGTCAGTTGCAAATAAAATGCATTCTTAGCCATAAAATGTGCAACGCTTCTCCGATACTGTCAGACAGAAATACCGTTCGTACAAATCTTTTTCCTGGCTGGGTCAGGGCTGCTAGCTGTGGGGTTGGCTGACTCTTTCTTACGATGTCTAGCTTTTCTGGAAATGTCCTTGAGAAATCCGTTTGTCCTCCTTCAGCCATTGAGTGTTAAAAAAACAAAGCTAGGTAAAAAAAAAAATAATCTACACCAAGCAAAATGCTAAAAATGTCATGTCAATGTCATAACTTCTTACATATCGTTCAACTTGAACTGTTACTACTAATACTAACTTCTGCAAGCTGCTTCAGCGTCACAACAGTCACGCTAGCCCACTGACCAATCACAGCGCACGTTATTGCTGAGCCACCCGCACGTTAATGCTGACGTACTTGTAGGCTACCTAGAATAACCTGACATGTCAAAGAATACGCCCAACATGTCAAACTAAAGAGCTGATTGGTTAAACACTATGACAATCAACAATATCGTCCCCATATACTTTAATCAGCAAAGACTATCCAGCAGGCCTCTGGCCTCTCTTCTTCCCTAGAGACACAGAGGTGAAATCTGATTGGATAAAAGCTCAACTTAAAGCAAGCTGCGCTGAAAGCAGCGCAACTGAGGAATTGCAGCTGTGCAATGAGATAATAAGCAAAAAATATTTATAATACATGTAGTGTATTTATGCAAAATAATTAGATTATATAATAGCTATAACTTTGTGATTCTATCGAGGCCAGCAAAGAAGGCTTGCTGGCCCTGACGGCGGACCACTGCTGCAAACTGTCATTAGCGGTGGAGTTTCTCCTAGTGAGTATTTGGTGGGTATTTCAGCAAGCCAAGGTGTTTTTTGTTTGAAAACGGAGACCTTAGCTAGAAAGCTAATACAGGTTACTTCAAAGTCTGTCCCAATCCCAATCTTCACACTTCCGGACTCACAGACTTTAATGCGCGTTCCTGCAAAGTCTGTGATGGTTTAGGACTATCCCACAGTCAAATCTTTTAGACATTTTGAGCCCTTTATGCACCCTTTCCGTGAGTCCGCATTTCTGCAGACTTTGCCCAGGTGAATTACCCACAATTCATAGCAATGTGACGTTAAACACGGGGTTACCAGCAGAAACTGGAGATGTAAGAAAAAAAAAGACACAAAGAGGACGGCACATGAGTGTTCAGCTTGGCATATTAAATTTACACAGAAACATTTGGGATTAAAGTTGGTACATAAAAACACATGAATGCAAGAGGAATGCAAGCAGAAATATTTTTTGGATCTTTTGAATACGTTAAAAGGAATGTGTTATTTATATGTAACTCTTGAAATCAAACATAGTTGCCCTGAACGATCCCTCTGTTCAGAGGTTGGGGGGCAGTGTTAAAAATCAACAGATACTAGAAAATGCCCTCTGAAGTGCAGCACTCTTCCACCGCTGCAGATAAAGCAGCTCGTAGAATAAAAGGAAGCTGAGGAGTCTATAATAATCTTCCAGAGGCAAAGCCCGGATCTCCAGCTCTGCACATATTTAAAGGTCACCGGTGGGTTTTACAAGTGGAGGTTAGGGCATTCCTACATTTTCCATGAATTGGCTGATCCATCACTAAAGGCTTGTTTATGAGCGGTTCGCCCCTCTCTGTGCTCCTTTCCAAACCACAGTGCTCATTTCAGCCGCCATAAAGTACGGCAATTGCTCTGGTTCATCGCTGAATTTGTGGAACGCTGACGGTTCCCACCATGCTGCCGTTTTGATGGCTGATACACGTGCATCCGCTAGCCATTATTGTATTAACTGATTAGCAGAGACTGTCGTATTAGTCTGATAGAGGTCTTACTGTGGGCTGCATTCACATCAAATCAGGCTTTGCGGTGAAAATGCCAGTCCTTCCATTCATTTGAATGTGGCCTGTGGTGAAAATTTGAAAAACAATCAAATTTTGGCGAAACACAACCCAACGTCATGCTGCGGGGGCCATTCACGGAACTGGCAATCGATTTTACAACCGGCTTTACAACCCAGCCATCGTTAATAGTCATGCGGTTGCTCTGTGTTAATGGGCCATTAAGTGCCGCTCTCACACCGCCGCACAACCCTGCGCTAATCACTGCGATGCCTGATTTGGTGTGAATGCAGCCCTTGCACTGTCCTACTGCCTTGAACACAATTCTATTACTGTGAAGTTTTCACTGAGCTGATGCATCTCCTGAGAGCATTAAGGCGATCCTGTGTCATGGCGTTTCTTAGGAAGGTCTTGATCCTCTCGGATTCAGCTGTTGTCATGGGTGTGGTGATGAGGATCTTGAGAAGCCTGACAGTCTCTGTGAAGGTGCTCTGAAGGTTGTTCTCCGTGAAAAACTGGTACATAGGCACTGCACCACTGCAAGCCTTGAACTCACTGTTCTCATATATGAGGGACAGTTCTGTTTTGAGCTTGGCCCTGTTCAGCATGGGGTAAGCCTCCACTGTGCTTTCAAGCTCTGTATCAGCGAACAACTCTTCTTGCAACAGTGTTGCGCTGATGAGGTGCTGGGTGAAGGAGAACCGCTCCTTGGCATGCATCAGGATGGTATCACATACCAGTAAAAGATACATCATCAGCTTAAATTTGCAATAAAACTATTTTGGTGAAAGTGATTCTGATTGAACACATACCTGTGTCCAAGTCAAGTATATGACTACTAAGGTTTTAACACCATTATTCCTAATTGCACATTACAGTATGTTTACTTCTCCTGATCTTTAACTCTTTATTGGTTTCCCCAACGAAACAATGTCTACAGGGGATTGGTTAGATTCTGGCAAATGTTCACTGAATATGAGATGGATTGCTTTGAAAATACTTCTAAATATTATAACATACCACATAATCAGTTTTATAGATACTTGCAAATAATAAGTTATTTAAAAAGTAAACAGAAAAAGGACATACAGATTATTCATCCTCTTTTGAAATATGTCATGGACAATTACAATGGAAAATTCAAAAATACAATGTGTGTAAAATCTTACAAAGAACTTTAGATGATGTGAAATTATAACTACATCATCAAAATGTATCAGAAGGTCAGTTACCAGCTTGTCCTCCCCTTTTCAAGGAGATGGACGACTATGTAACTGAATATTTTACTACTTCCTGTAATTAGCGTGTACGCCTGTGTGTGAGTGTATAAAGTCTGTATAAAGTCCAGCCTCCATCGTTCTCCTGCTCCTAGCCTCCTCCGCCCTCTATTGGCCAGCTGCCACTGCAAACTAGTTATGTGTCTGCTATTAAATTAAGTTAATCTCTCTAATATTAGTCCCTTCTGCTTCTGTTTTATTTATATAGTTGTAACATAGTCTAACATTATGAAATACAAATTGTGATTTAAGATTATTTAAGATACTGAGAGCTTTTTATTCAACAAATGACATTTTAACATAATTAGTCTGTTTGTGTGGCCCATAGAGTTCAGTTCTTACACAAAATATTTTTTTGGGGGAAGGTTGTGTTGGGAACAAAAAGGAGCGTATTTGAGTTATCAGCATATACAGTACGAAAACAATTATTGACATCAATAGAATTATTTATTCTTTATTAGATTATTAACAATAACGGGGCACCACCCTGCTAACAGGGACTGACAACCAAACTATAAACTAAGTCTCATAATTAGTATTTACTCACAATGTCAATAGTCAAAGTACTATTTCACATTCAGAGTGAAAGTGAAGGTTTGAGTTCGAGCACAGACCACATATCCAGCTATAATCACAATACATGCACAAAGTAATCACAGACAGCTGCTCTTTAAAGTATAACAGTTTATTGGGTTCTAACGATCTAGTCAACTAATATCTAAAACTAACAACAAATACTATACATCTATGAGCACGCTATCTAAAATCAACAAACTGTGTGTGTGTGTGTGTGTGTGCATGCATGTAGTGTGTGTGTGTGTGGGAGAAGCGAGAGCACAGCTCAGACAACGTACGATGTCGCGAGACTCTAAAATGGCGAATATAAAGGTATTGTTATCTACACGTGTCTGAAGCAGTTAGCTCACCTCGGAGCTACATTAGCTTAACGCTATATGTGTGTGTGGGTCAGTAAAAGAAGAAAGAAAGCAAACAAAATAAAAAAAATCCTCCAAAAACAAAATAAGGTCATCCCCCCCGTGGAGTACAAAAGATTGCTCTCTCATCTCCAGAAACACGACTGACGATCTTTGGCCCAGCCACCGTTCTGGTATAATACTGATGAGAAACAACTTCCACCTCCGCTAGCGGTGAACCATCTCAACCCGATTGCAGCAGTATGAAATACACAGCATTAAGGATCTCAGTCGTAAATCTCGGCGATTATTGAGCATACACCACGTTATAAAAATGACTCAGTAACTTAAGCAACACAAACAAGAGAATAAACACAATGACCTAAATCTAGCCCAGACACTCAGCCTATGAGATGATTTCGTGGTCTGATCGGTCGGTCCTTTGAGTGGGAAAATGCACTCGGATGCCAGGCTCCAAGCATTGCGCAATAAATTATCTCTGTGGCAGAGAATTTCTTCAGCTCGTTAAGGGAATTCTCCGTCATTGTAACTGGTATGAATCAACTTGATTAGAAAGAGAAGTTGTCCTCTTCCTCTGAAGAATCCATTTCTTCACATCTGCAGGAAAATTGTCCACTTCTCCTTTTCTCAGGAAGCGAAACAAAAACAAAACAGTCTCTATTCGTCCAACAAATGTAAAACTGTTTACATATGGTTTCTTCTAAAAACAGCAACATTGTGTTCGTGCTTCCTTTCCCTGACGGAGGTCAGGGGTATAAGCACTGTTTCAGGGGTGCTCAGGAGTTTTGTAGTTTGGTGGCTGAGCCAAAGGGGTCTCTGGGCCTTGACCAATGGGAGGCCAGTATTGCGTTTGGGTGAAGATTTCACAAGTGAGTGTGAAATCCTTTCTGGTGGGGGTTTGGATGCTCTCTACTCAAACCAGGCTGAGCCTTGCCTGCAGGCCCCACTTAGATTCCTTTGTTTAAAGCACATGGTGAGAAGCACATGGCCCCAACAGTTGTAACATTTTCTCATTTGTTGGTACAACTCAGACTTCTTGTAGCCACGATCTGGCTAACCTTACAGCTAACAGCTAAAACATTAGCACTTACAACTTGGATGAAATATAAAGCTATATAGAAACATATTAAACTTGATGTAAGTTTGATGAATTTAACTTTTGTTTGTTTTTGCTCGCTCTTGTTTGGAGTCGCTTTAAGTTTTTGTTTATTTCTCTTTTGATGACCAGTAAAAATTCTTATTTTCTAAACTTCACCTGGTCTTCAGTGTCGGTCTCTGCTCATGAGTCTTAGCCCAGCCCTGAACCGTGACAGTACGACCATGACGGACTCAGCAGAGGACAGCTCCGTGTGTTGCGTTCTCCAGACGCAAGGAAAGAGACTGTACGACCACGAACAGCTGCTCTCCGGGTTGGCCAACAGGGTCCACACATACACACTTTCACACACACACTTTCACCTAGAGTCTGTTTCCGTACTTTAACACTGTAGATACAAGCCCGTTCAAGATATTACCAGTGAAGGTCTCTCTAACTTAGATGCATCAAGCATGAATCACAATGGTGATTTTTTTTCATTTTATGTTATTTCCTCATTAAATTCCCTTCTGAGGATTTCTACATTTTTCTCCAACCAACAGTTTATCTCTATAATCAAACTCCTAATAATCACAGTGTGGTAACAAGCATTCATTTGCATTTTTTTTTGCTTCTCGTTTCTTCTCAAAAATCAATTAAAATTGGCTTTACATTTAGATGGAAACCCACCTAGTGACTATAATAATGATATCCATTTGAAATGGTTAACTACTTATTAAATAGTTTACTGATAGATAAGGTGATTCATTAAATTCATATGTAAGTGATGCTATTCAACGTATTGGAAACAAATACTTAAACGGCTATAAATTGTTAATTACATGTGTATAATCTTTTTGTATTTAACTTTAACCTATATTATCTTAATTCATTTGTCTCATGTTTTACTGTTTAAGAGGCAGAAACGTTTCCACATGGTTGAGTTGTAAAACGTTATCAAATATAATAAACAGTTGAGCGTGACAGTTCTTGGCATCGTAAATAGATAAGGAGTCCATATGCTAGCTGCTCCTAAGCACAGCTGCTAAATGCCAACATGTTCATCATCTTCTTATAGTTTAGCAAGAGAATTAATGAAGTGGAATGAAGGGGAAAAGCTAAATTACGTCCCAAGACAAAAATACGGCATTGTCAATTATTATTGTTTTCAGTCCTCTAGAAAACCAATGTACAGCAAACAACAGATAGACACAGTTAGAGACCATAGACTGAGAAGTGGATGTCATCGTCATGACGTCATCCGTTTGTTTGTGGACTGAGCTTTTGAAGCCTCAAGTTTGTCACCATCTTGACTTTTTTCAACCAATGAACGGGAGTGACCATATTTGGACTGCGAAGGAGTAGCGTAGAGACGCCGTATTCGGCTCTGGTAGAGACAGAGACCTGTCAATCACAGTAAGCCCGCCCTAAAGCATCCCCTGCTTTATGGTCTGTTTGACTCTAAATGGACCATCATTTAACTAAATGAACATCATGCTGTATTGAAGAAGACTTGAAACTAGAGATTGAGACCATAAACTCATGTTTACAATGTTTACTGAGGTAATAAATCAAGAGAGAAGTAGAGTCATTTTCTCATAGACTTCTATACAATCTGACTTATTTTTGTAACCAAAGGAGTCGCCCCCTGCTGGACATGGGAGAGAATGCAGGTTTAAGACACTTCTGCATTGGCTTCACTCTTCCGAACCAGAGTTTGCTGCTGACAAATATTTCTGTCAGGAGTTGGTTGAGACCAAAAAGAGAGCTAAAAGAGAGAGATTATTGGACTTACATTCATCAGTTATTGCATGTTTAAGGCTTGCAGTGGGATAGTGGAGAGGAGTAGTATTAACACTTTTGAAAAATCACATTGTAATAATTAATTGATTGCGTAGAGCAGTGTGAATGCCTTTTGTGTATTCCAATGAAACACAGCGTTGCATTCATGCGTTAATCATAAATCTATGCATGTTATTTAAGAATCTTCAAATCAATTGGTTGAAAAAAAAGAAAACCACCATCTCCTAAACATGATTGCTTCAATAATATCTAAGGTAGACGGCCTGATGCTTATTGTTGTTTCTGTGTTGTCTCACTGAGCTGACATTGAGGAAAAACAGCCATTTAAGCAGAGCACAGTGCTGAGGACAGATACCGATGCCCTGCTTGCTCCCTGTGTATAATGTTGTGAGAGGTCGTTGCTCTTCGCCTAGCATTTTTAGCACAGTTCTATCTCTCACCTCCAGCTCTGCCGGGGCGGTGATAGCACCAAGGCGAGCTGTAATTTTCCTGCGTTTTTCTCATCTTTATCTTTCTGGCTGGTTTGGCTCAGTATGAGCGGAGCGTGTCCTACACACACCCCAGAGTGTAATCTCACATTGTGTAGCAGCATCATTTAAATGAGGCCGTCCTCAGGGTCGTCACCCCACTCGCTCACTCAAACACACCCCTCCAAGGAGGGACTCTGACAAGGCTGCAACCTACACCGGCCCTCTCACAGAAACACAGCGCACACAGCCAGTGGATGGAAAGCATCTTCTGTTTCATATTCTATATGTGAGGTTTTGAGATGTTACATTCAGGGACATAGGAAAAAGCAGATCAACCCGAGGTCATGGTACATCCTGCAAACAATGTGACCTGCATAAAGTGGAACTATTTTCTGACAGATGGATTGGGATACTAAATGGAGAGAGTTGCATTGGTTGAATAAACACTTGTTAGTTTGTCTCTGAATAGGAAATTCAGAGATAATAATGCCTCTCAAAACAAACAACAACAGGAAGAAATATGCTTTTTTTAGGGACTATTTTAATCTACGTTGCGTGCTTGGTGAGTATGTAGGACGGTGTGTGTTGGATTGACTTAGAATAAACTACAGTGTGAGTGTTGATGGTGATTGGTCATTGCCCATGTCACCCAGGGCAACTGTGTGGCTACTTGATGTTGTATTTGGACAATAATGGAGCTCTAAGGCACAGAGGAAGAACAGATATCAGGCTTTGATACACACACTTGTGTATATTGTTTTTTACATGGAATTTGTTGATGATAAGAAAAATATAGACATTCACCAGACTTACACTCTAACGTTGTAGATCTGTTTATCTCTATTTTTGTCTATGAAGTCTTTACTGTTTTGTCTGTGTTCATACACTACAGTAGTTTTTCATGCACTGGTCAATTTAGAGATTTTGGTCTATTTCGCTTCCAAAACATATCTTCTTTCTTTCAGACTGGTGGAAAGAAAACCTAAAAGATATAAAGTTAGTCGTTTATTTGACTACTTTGTCTATTTGCATCTGTAGATTTCTACATAAGTCATGTAATTTGTGTGTAATTTCACAAAACATTTCTCTAAATTAGTTTTTTCTCAGACTGATCCAGAAATCTCCACCTCAGTAGCTCTTACAAACACCAAACTTTCCAGATTCATTCCTCTCTATATTCTGAAGGTTTTTACTGATGGGATTGTTCATATATCATTCATATCCTGATTCAGTCAGGAACACTCTCGTTATAGATTTTAACCATTTATTGCAACAAATGGAATACAGTTAAACTTGGCGATAATGGCTCCGCTCTTTGAATGCTCCCCGGATTAGCCAGCAGCTACTGAGCTAAGACCGGGAGCACGAGCAATAACCCCCCTGGGTTTACAGGACAGAGGTACATTTTTTAAATACATTTCAAACATTTGCCAGAAGATGAACTAACAAAAAGGTGGAGGCTGGGGTGGAGGAGGCGAAGCTTCGCCAGCAGTGTGGTCTGAAGCAGCGTAGATGTAGAATGAATCAGTGAGAAGGAAGCTATATTTAAATAAACCTCCGTGAAGTGAGAGTGGGCTGTGATTGGTGCGTGACCGATCGGAAGCTATGATTCAATCGGCTGGCTGTCAGCTGGTTACAGCTGGGGCGTATAACTTCCGTGTCCTGCATGAATTTACGCTAGCTTCATTTTATACAACATATTAATAAAAACATGGTGAAGCTTGTCTTATGGCTGTTGACAGTGTTTTCTAAATTATGAAGTATAGGATGAATTGTTTACCTTTGTACAGAGCCAGGCTAGCTGCTACCCCTGTTGCTAAGCTAAGTTATTAGCTTAATCTTTAGCATACAGACATGAGAGTGGTATCTATTTTATCATCCTTTTAATCCCTAGGCCTATTGTTAGTCCTCTGCTCGAAAATTGTAACCCATACTAAAAAGACTATAATTCTGTAACTACAAGGTCTATTTTTAAAATGTTGATGCTTGAATAACACTAGGGATTGTGAGATTTGATGAGATGAGTAAATATTGTGTATATGTTACTGGTTAATAGTAGCTGAAGACAGAAAAAGAGAAAGCACTGTAATTTATTAAATGAGGCCCTGGCTAGCCTAAAAACATTCCCAATTCATAGCAAACACGGTGCAGGTGCCTCACAAAATGATTTGGTGGAAATAAAGTGAAGCAAACCCCAGTTATAGAAGTTTATGTACGAAAAAACACGCCAAATTCTCATTTTCGAACCAGGAGTTGCAGCTGTTCGATTGTACTTTTATATACTATATAACTATATATTGCACTATATTTCACTTTGTTTATCACTCATATTGTACAATCTATCATAACAGAGCTGTTTGGCATCATTTTGAGCCATTTTGACCTCTCTGGGGGTCATTATCTCTCCTACATGCAATTTCCTCGTCTGTGTCTGTGAAGCGCTTGCTCAGCCTATGGTGGGCGGATTTTAGCATGTAACCCCTCATTCGAACCGGGTGGTTATTTCGAACACACCAGTATGTTCCATGAAGTGATTGACAGAATTTTCAGCCACTAAAA